>NC_088982.1:6059021-6396521 GCF_963932015.1 Anas acuta | reverse complement strand
CTCAGTAACAAGAGGGAGGAAAAAGCACAAGGACAACTCTGAGCAAAGCAACACCGTCTCCCTTTCTGGCACTGGCAGAAGTCTCGCTGGGAAATGGTGTGCAGGCTGTCAGGAAGCTGGGAGAGAAAAGCTACGACAGCTCAGGAGCTCGTTAGGGAAGGACAGTACCGGGAAATTCTGGAGATCTATTTAACAACAATGTTTTGCAAACTTTTCTCTCTATTTTTCAACCGTATAGCTTTGAGGAGTTGGGTAGAAACAAGAGGCTTGGTGAGGCTCTGCACAAAGGTATTCAGAAGTGGTCTTTGCTTCTGAGAGCTCAGCAAAATATGCTCGAGACTGGGCATTGTGCTGCCTTGCCAAACCTCGTGTTCAAGAAAATCAGGGTCATGGCTGCAGAAGCAGGGCACTAAAGCCACAGCTGAATTCTGCTACTTTACATCAGTCCAAAACTCATTAGATCAGTTTTAACAGAATGATTGTTCCTAATACTGCATGTTTTTGTCTGCCAGGCTTTGGGGTTGTTGAATTTATCAAGCCTATGGGCCTTTTCTAGAGAAACCTTTTTTTGTCCTGTGACTAAAAAATAAAAAAAAAATACTCTAAAAATGAATTGGGGATTTTCATGTAGTTCTCTTTTTTTTTTTTTTTTTTTGAAATGGCCATAAAAGAAGGAAATCCTCTATGGCTCGCAAGAAGTAGAAAGGGAACAGCCTCCACACCAGGATGTATCAGTGGCAGCACCATTGGTAGATGTAGGGATGAGAGACAGCTCTCCCGACTTAAAGGCCTTGAGACAGCCTAAACATAGGATGTCTGGGGCAGTCCCAGGTCATCCATATGGGGCTGGCCATTAGGACACTGAACCTGTGAGATGCCCATATTCTTCTAGAGTAACAGGGCCTTCAGTAAGAGCCCCTGCGTACTACATATCTGTGTTTGGGAAACCAAATCAATCGGTGCTTAGATTCCTATGCTGCAGCTACCTACAACCAAACAATTCCCCTTCAGCTCCCTGTAACACAAGCACAGAGGGGCTCTGTTCATCTCGTGGTAAAGCGGACACTTCAAGCAGGTCTCCTAGCACACAACCCACCACTCGTTCTCCACAGACCCCATTTGACAGGCTCCTCAGATGGCAGTACAGCCATGAGTGCAGGGACTGTAAAATAAGGATGGCTGAAAATCAAAGTTTTAAATCAATCCCAAGATCCCAAGTTCCAAGAGACCTCTAGGAAATGCAAAGACATTAACTTGCCTTTCTCTCCTGCCTGCTTCTTGCAATTTAGCCAGGTACAAAACTGCTTTGGTACCATAACACAGACATTTCACTCCTGATGGGCTTGTGAAGCACTCACTGCTCCTTTCAGCTCACACTAAAACCACCTGACACCTTTACAAGTTCCTTGGTTTCTGAGAGGAGCCAGTCCAGCATCTCTAGAGCGGAATATCAGAGCACAATACAAGGATAAAATGCAGACTGTTTCCAACTCACAGGTTAGAGCCCTTGCTTTAGAGAACCTCCAAACCCATCACAAACATATTTGCTGCCTCCAAATCCCCTTTCCACAACCCTTGCAAAGATGGCAGCAGCTAGGAGTGGAGTGAGGGGAGCTGCTTTCAGGAGCTGATTGATTACCTGTGATACACCTCATTGATACAAAGAGACGGGCTCAGGCCTCGGCTTTCCCGGCACTTCATTTGCTTGTCACACAAAATTAAGTTTGAGACAGGCTTGTTCTACTCACATATAACTACAGTTTACATGTGTGCAGCCTATTTCAGGAGGAAATACCTTTGTTCGACTTGTTGGTCTTTTTTTATTATTATTTTTTGATGGGACCAGAGAATTGCAGCTGATAGCACTATTGAATGGAACTAGGCCAGGTGGGTTATCGTTCCAGATAGCCAGTCTGCTGGAAAGTGCTTTTACACACACACACATACACACACAAACTGTTTGGCTGGGCTGGTTAAAACACTGCAACACTTATTGCTCCTTGAGGCTTATGAGTTCACTTCTAGGCTCCAGGCCAGCTTGGAAATCACATAACCCACACGAGCAGCAAGGTTGTAAGGAGATGTTTGTCAAGAAAAAAGATAGTTCCTGAGTGCTGTTCCCTGCAGGACATATCTCAGCAACCCTGAAACCAAGATAGTAACTAATCAACACTTCAGGGACTATCCTTGGCGAGGTCAGCCAAGAAATGACTGCCCACCACCATGACTGAGAGGGTTACCATGCTGGGGAGAAAGGAGAAAGCTCCTTCTAGGCCTGCCTCTTTTCTGCAGAGAAGTAAAGAAATTTTGAGTCATCGCTCCAGCACTTATGTCAAGTGAAAGGGCCAAAGAGACATAAAAAGGCTGTAAGTTATTTTAGGAAAGACAGCTTATTATGGGTAGGTGCCTTCCAAGGACCTCCCTGCAAACATGGGTACAAGGGGCAGGAGAAGGATGCCAAGTAGTCAGAGCACAGCATGCTCAATACACATGGAATAACAGTGCATGACACTACATGGCCCTGAGGACATCTCATTTACAGATATGCCTCTGAAAAAGACTGCAAACAACTATGGGTCTCTTTCACCCACATAAGACAGGCAGCCAGCAAGGTGGAGAAATGCCTTTAAAAGTTTAGCATCTTTCCATATAACAAGGTCCTTTCTGCAAATCCTGGCAGGGGTAGTCATGCTGGCCTTTCTCAAACCCATCCCAGGTTTCACATACCCTGACCATTGTCTTTTGTTTTAATTTTTGCTGTTTAGAGGTAGCTCGTTATTTGGGGAGAGCAAGGGGTTATGTTTTTTTTCCAATTAAATTGTGGCAGTGGTGTGCAGAGAAGCACAGCACTTCCCCTCTCTCTCTCACCGGGTAAGCTGCAGCACAAAAGCTTGGGGCTGATCTCACATCCTCTTCAACAATTAGAAGTCAAGGCCAGCAGCACAGCCAAAACTTGACACGCTCTTTAGAGAACAAAGGTCACAGGATTGAAGTCTTCACTCGCCACTTTGGCTAAAGCAGCATGAAACATCCTCTTCAAAACCTAAGGCAGTTGAATCTTTATCAGGTGATGATGGCTTTTTGGAGAATAAAGACGACTGACCTCCGTGCCTTCCCTCCTACTGTTCCACACGAAACCTTCAAGCCACATAATTAGGACAAATCATTTTCCAATAAGTGTTCCTGCCCCATGATGGCCTCATCAGACACCAGGTCCAGAGATGGCGCTCCTGATGGCCGTGATAGCAGCTCGGCCAACTCTGGCTATGATGGCTGAAGCAAGCCAGAAGCCAGACTGGCACAGGCGAAGGTTGGTCCTGGCTCCCTGAAGAGCAACGTGGGCTGGGGTGGTCATTGCAGACCTACAGATGTGACCTCCACACAGCTGTAGGCCACCACAGCCTGGCCGGGGGACAGTGGGCTGGAGAGGACAACAGCTGGGCAGGAAATGAGCCAAAGAAATGCTACATTAGAAACCCCTGCGCTCCCAATGCTTTTGCATAAGTCGCATTTTTGGAAGATTAAACAAAACAAAAAGTCATTACATGGTTAATTAATTAATTTCACAGCCACGCTCATAAAGCTGACAGAAGTCCTAAGTGCAGCCGCAGGCAGGCCGTGTCCAAGCCTGACAGCACCAACACCCTCCCAAGAAATGAGGCTTCCCTAAGTAATCTGGTTTTGGCTAATTTAAAATTAATCCTCAGAGCATACTGCTTGGTCAGCCCAGGAGTCTCCCTCCCGAAAGCGTCCCAAAATCAGACACGTGGCACAGAAGTCAGACGTCTTCTTGTGCATCACACCAGGCTAGGCCTAACACCAAGTGAGGCCTTGGAGACCCTTCCTTCCTTTTGCCCTTTCCGAATGCTCCCTGCTCTGTCCAGCACGCTGAAATCCTTATCTGAGAGCCCTCCCAATTCAAAGGTAGCCTCCAACTTCTGGAAACTTTGTGTGAGTGGCAAACAAGGCCTAACATGGTCCCAACTCCCCCTTTTCTGCTCAAGGGAGGAATGACCTGTGAGGAGAACCTACAATAGCAAGGTGAAATTACCTTGGGGTTCAAAGGATTTGCCTTACTCCCTCCTTCCCACAGCCTTGGACAGATGCTGGAAGTGAAGTACAAAAACTGACTGCATTTCCCCCCTTTGTTGGTTTGTTTCCAGCATAGCTCATCCCAGCACAAAGCCTTCCAAACATCTTCCCAGCAGTCAGGGAAAACCCTCACAAAAAGAGTAAGTTTCAGGAGCTGTTTCCTCCCACCCATTGGAAGAGAAAGTGACGTTTTCCTATAATTATCCCAACAAAAATAGAAAGCACAAAGCACCATGCACAAAGCACACCTCCCATTTCCACTAAGAACTCCAAGACCTAAACCAGAGCTTTTCCAAACTTGGGCTCAGATCGCAAAGACCAAACAACCCCTACCACCACCACCACCAGGAGGGCACTTGGATTCATCTGTGAACCCAGAGAGAGAGATCTAAGCCTAAAGCAGGCATAGTTTGTGCTCTGCTCAAATACATTTCTAGTTTGTGACATCTGTGAGTATAGGAACTCTCATGACAGGAGCCAGAGGACAGGAGAGCAGAAAAAGGGTACAAGGAACTCCAACTCCAAACAAAGCTAAAGCAAAAATCAAACTGACACCTTCCTCTCCTCAGAATGTGATCACTCCCTAGGTATTGATGTGGTAAGAAGGAAGATTCAGGCTGTTAATCCAGCAGAAACGTTTCGTTGCATTAGTTTTCATTTATATTATGAGCCCTATTGGCCCAGTGCAGCCAAAGGAGCATAAGAAGGCAGCCGGCAGCCAGGAGCGGGAAAAGATGTGGAGAGAAAAGGGCCTCCAGAAAGAAACTCACTCGAAAATATGATTTTTATATGAAACAGCTTCTGCTGACAAATAGTTCTTTGTCCCAGTGCAAAGAGCACACTTCAGGCAAGAGCTGCTAAGGAAGAATTTCCCTTATGTGACTCCCTGCTCAATAGAGCAGGGAAGCTGTGCTTCTGTGCTGCAGAAGCTAGTACTGCCTCCATGTGCCCTACCTGGTCAAAGACAAAACAGGTCTTGAAATAAAAAAGTATTCCATTTCACATATTGATCTGTTCTCCTTTTGCTGAGCCAAAGTCAAAATCTTCATCCAGTACCACTGAAGCCAGTGGAGCTGTGCTGCTGCGGCCCACGCAGAACCACTCTGCACCTTGGCCTCCATTGTTAACTGAGGCCCAGAAAGCAACACCTTTCATAAAACACAAGGCAGCTTTGATCAGGTTATTGTAATTGTTACCTTAAATACTAGCATGTGATTCTGTTGAAAGGGGAAGGGAAAGCGAAAGGAAAGGGAAAGGGAAAGGGAAAGGGCAAAGGAAACAGGAACAGGAACAGGAACAGGAACAGGAACAGGAACAGGAACAGAAAAAGAAAAAGAAAAAGAAAAAGAAAAAGAAAAAGAAAAAGAAAAAGAAAAAGAAAAAGAAAAAGAAAAAGAAAAAGAAAAAGAAAAAGAAAAAGAAAAAGAAGAAGAAGAAGAAGAAGAAGAAGAAGAAAAAAAAAAAAGAAGAAGAAAAAGAAAAAGAAAAGTGAGGGGGAATCCCTATTTTTTTTTCCAGTTTTCTCCCATGGGATGCTGAAGAAATTCTAACAGATGGATGGATAGAGTAGAATAAATTGTATTTGATCTCT
Organism: Anas acuta; assembly: GCF_963932015.1. Lineage (NCBI taxonomy): Eukaryota > Metazoa > Chordata > Aves > Anseriformes > Anatidae > Anas > Anas acuta. The sequence continues at coordinate 6,390,838 of NC_088982.1, read as the reverse complement.
GGAATGAATTCACTTAATAGTCCCATTATCTTCTGTTGAAGATTATCCCTAGAAATCCAGGATCCAGGTTTATCAGAAATTAATTACCTATATTAAAAAAAAAAAATAATCCCACCTCTTCTAAAAAACTAGTGATTAAAAATATAAAATTGATAAAGAAGTCATAATGGATGAACACACACATGCAATCACTCTGCTACTTACTAACCACAGCCCCTAATAAGAGATAATGGAAGCTGCTTTCAAATGAAACGTCTAAATGGGTCTAGAGCTTGTTTTCTCCAAACTCAGCCAGGCATTACTGCTGCCACAGCCACTTTCAATCAAGCTTTTACTGCAAAGCAAAACAAAGGAAGAAGTTAAATCCATGGGAGATTTCCAATGAATACTTAAAAATCTTTTCATGGGACAGAGTGAGGGAACTCTGTACCAGCAATGACCTCAGAAATCTGGTGAGTTCACTACATTGCAGACTGTTCCCTCTCTCCGCTAGATTTTAATTAGCTAATTCAAGGCTTTGTATGGAGGAGGAAAGAGTACTGCTTAAGCAGCAGAAAGTTCAGCTAAATTTGCTGTGTGCTTGGAATTTAATACATGAATACCAGGATCCTTTAGGGAATTGTTATTTTACACAGTTAAAGGTAGACATGTGGACACTTGAAGCTTTTCAAAGGAACACGTACACAGAGTGCCCATATATGCAGCCACAGCAGCTGTTCTTTTATCAAGTATACATTTGGATTCGTGTGCCATGCGTACACCTTTTGACGTGATGGGGATGCATGCAAGGGGAGAGGTGCCACTGCGTCGTACGTACGTGTGCATGCTTGTTGTGTAGACACACAACACACACCAGAGGCATTTTCTCTGTCTGCCTGTTTTCCTTCCATAAGCTCTTTTCATTCGTCTGAGGAACAAAGCCAGTGGTTGAAAGATTCGGCGAAAGTGCCTTGTTATGCAGAAGAAAGAGATACTTTAACTCAGCTGTCAATAAGTTTTGCCCATTTACATGTGTGCGGAACACTTTGAATAAATTACGTTTCCAGGATTTAGCTCCACGGCACCAGCCTAACAAAAGCAGACTTACAGCCCTGGGTGAGGGGAGGGGGAGTGGGGGAAATGCATTTTGCACGAGATAAAATCCCTTCCAGGACCACAAGGGAAAAATGAGTTGGTGTTTTAACTTGAAGAGCGTGGCTTTTCCATCACTTTCAGTTTATTTTCAGACACATTTTCTGCTTTAAAAAGGTGGGCTTGCTTGTGGAGAGTCCCATGTATGGTCTCTGTGGAGGTGGAGATCGGATGATTATGCCTGTTTAATTACAGACTCAGAAACAGTAAAAATGGTGGTGGAACCATGGGATGCAACTGATGTCCCGTCGAGATTTGCCCCTTGGGGTGCAGATACACGAGGCTAATAGCTCAGGCAGGTTCCCCACGAAAACGGCATCTGAAAATATTCCCCACTGGCAGTCCCTGCAGTGCTTCATTGTCAGCAGGTTCAGATGGCCAGCCAAAAAGAGTGAAACACAACACAATTCCTTCCTCCTTGAAGGCAGTGAATCCAAACACAAATTCCTGACCTCTCTGATACGAAAACAAATACGCTGAAGGTGATAGAAAAGGGAACCACTAACATCCCAGCTTCATGTTTAGTATCAATGGAAATGTGCAGAACCTTTCTTCACTGCTTGAAACAGATGAGTGACTCATTCCCTTTGCAGCAGCCACCTTCACAGCTGCTGCTAGCATAAGAAGCAACACAAAAAAATCCATCTCAATTAAGTGAGGTCTCTGCCCCCAGCATCCACCAGCGAGAGGGACTTGACAAATGATATGGGAAAACTTTTGGAAATTTTCTCAACATCCAACACAGCCTCTCTACAATTACCCCCCCCCTAAGCCAGGCAAAACCACTGGCAGGAGTGTGCCGATTGCAATGCTCTTAATCTTATCTGCAGAAGAGGATCCAGGGCATCAGCTTCACTGATGGGTCCAGGAAGATGAGCTGTAATCAAGCATTTCTCCTCATGAATAACAGACAAGGAATGTCTTTGCTTGGCCAGCAGTAGCCTACAAAAATTAACAAAACATTGTAAAATCCCCCTTGGAAGCAGGGAAGAGCTAGCAGAGGATGCAATTGCTGTCTTATCTCCTTCAGTACAGACGCTGATGAAGCAAGGCTGACACACAGGCAGCCTATTCCTCAAGCTGGCCTAACCAAATCTATGAGGTCAAATGCAGACATCGTGTATGCATAGACCAGGTCTGCCATGCTGGATTGCCATAATGGAGTTCTCTGCCCCTTAAAATGTGTTTTTCTATTAAGAGAGCTGCAGTAGTTAATGATTTTCTTAAAGCTTCAGCTGCTACAGCATTGAAGCAATGTGAAAGTTGCAATCAAAATAAATATATATATATAAAAAAAAATCTGAACGTGTAGCAGAAATAGTCAAAGAACCACAAACCACTTCAGGTACAAATCCAAGACTAAGCAGCCCCGGTGTGGGGACTTGACCCATCACTCCGGAAGGCACCAAGTGGGCCGTGTTGACTTTTTACTAGAAGATACCCCTGAAAAAGAAAAGCAAATGTTTGCAAATTCATTTTCATGCCAGCTGGGCCTGGTGATTCCCAAGCAAACCCCATGTTCCAGCACGGTTAGCAGACAGTAGTGCACTTGCCAGGAATAATTGCTAATATTGGGATGGCTGTTCCTAAGTAAGTAAAAGCACTTTCAAGTGTGTGCGTGCATGCACATTTGCCATGGCACTTCTCAGAGATCTGACAACACGTAGCAAAGGGTCAACAGTTCTCTCTGGAAGGCTGTGTTGATATCTGCTGCCAGATAATGCACCCTGCAGTCAAAGAGACTTGCTTATTTTCTAGGCTTGTTATCAGTTGTTATTGTAAGTAAGCAGTACTATGTCAAATGCCCCTTCGTTTTGACCTTACCATGGGCAGGACCCACTAAGATCTCCTGGAATGTGCAATAATCATTAATACTGTCTCCTTGGCAGCGCTCATAAATCATACAGCTCAACATCTTTTAACAAAGCAATAAAACTTTGCCAAAGACACACCAATAAACTGCACACACAAGAACTCTTCCAGCCCCAGCCTCTTCCTTCACATTCCAAAAACGCAGACCAGCAGTGATGGCATTGGCTCTCGCCCTCTAATCCCCAAATCCCCAATTACACCGAGGGAGCTGAAGATAACACAGATTTAGGACCTGGAAGGAGGCTTCTTCCAGAGGCAGAAGAAAGGTGTTAAATCAACAATCCCGGGTAATGGATTCATTTACCATGACGCTTCTCCATGTGCAGACAGACAGAGAGCATAATGTCTGTGAACCTCTGGCCTCCTGCGTAAGCCCCTGAGAGAGGGGTTTGGTGGTACCTGAGCCTTACGAAAAGAGATGAATTTCATGCCAGAAGGAAAAACGTTGCCTGTGTAAGGAAATGGGCTCGTGTTATTAATACTTCTAACACTCACTGCAGTCTGAGGGTGAATTTATGGTTTATTGGTTTTAAATTAGCTTTTCCCCTTCCACTCCAAAGAAGCCATTCCTGATTTCCACCATCACTTGCTCAGAAAGAGACCTTGTCAAGGCTGCTTCACCTCCAGCTTCAGACATACGCGGTGGAGGCACCTGAAGGCTGCTTTGTCTCCCTTTATAACCACTGAGGAGGAAAAGGTGCTTTCAGGGCGTGATACATCTCTTCCTAATGCAGGTAAATAAATTGGACTACACAAACCCTACTCGTGCCCCCACTGATGGCAATGGGGACCAGGAGTTCCCCCAACATTAAGGAAAGTGACTTACATGAATATTAGGGGCAAGGAATGATAATTGTTTGGCTCAAAATTAAAAAAACCTCGGTGTGGACATGCTTGTGAATTACCCAGAGGCTTTAATTATGAGCACTGCATGCAGATAGATGAGCAGTAACCACATAGAGCACCACCATCAACTACCTCAGGCACCTGAGTATGTCCAGGACTCAGCTCTCAGATTCACCTAAATTTAGGTGTCTAACTCCCACTGCAGTCAGCAGGGTCTACGCTCAGTGCCTTACAAACACCTCCATGGACTACAAGCAATCCACTCCATCACAGCAGGGCAGCAAATAACTCACAGACCTGCAGATGTGGGGGGATCAGTCCTACCCGAGCAGGAGCACAGGGAGAATGCCAAGTATATGTCAAACCTGCACCCTTGGGTTCACTGGGGCTGTGCTGGTGTCCCCACAGGCTACTGGCCTCTCGAGACAGGAGCCAGCGCAGGCAGCAGTTCCCAGAAACACTTTTTCCTGCTGACTAAATCCTCAGCCCAAACCTTTCCCTTTTGCTCCGAGTCTTTGAAAACACTAGCAAAACCTTTCCCGTTAATCTTTCTTCATCTTGCTAAAACAACACAGACTGTCTGTCTCCAGGGAAGGCTGTCACAGGATATGGGGGAGGAATCTATCATTTGTAATGCACGGAAATATAACTTACATATATCAAAGGCATTTTCTGTAAAAACAAATACGCAGCAGAGATTGGGAGGCCAAACCCCCATTGCCTTCAAGCTACCGTGCTTAGCAATCGTGTGAGCAACAGCCTGAGCAAACCCAATTAACTTGATTTGTAGATTGCACAGATTAGCAATTGTGTTCCAATCGCAAATCCCACGAGGAGCCCCTTTGCTTATATTTCTGTACAGCTCCTCATTCATTACGCTAATACTTAAGGGCACCTATCTAAATCCCTTAAATTTACGTCCTGCCAGGTGCGCATCCAACAGTGCTTTCTGACCAAGAACTCTGGAAAACTCTGCAAATTTTAATCCTGAAAAATCTCCAGTATCTGCAGCAGGTATGTAAGCAGAAACCTTGACTTACGGCTGAACTGAGGCACCGAGAGGCTCAATTTAGATGTGAAGGCAGAAAGTTTGCAACAGAACTGAACTGTCTGGAGAAGATTTCTGCTGGGCTCCACACTTCAGCCAGCAGCCTCACCAGGGCTCCAGCACCCTCCAACAGGCCTGATCCAAATTTAACACCCCATGTCCGCTCAGATCCAAAAGTGAGCTCCTTGGCATGGTAACAGCCCAAACAAGGGGCATAGAAAAAATAATATTTACTCTGAAAAGTGAAAAGTGCAGCAGGATCCATTCCTGGTGTAGAAATTATTCCTTCAGCTCTACGAACAGTGATTTCTCACTTAAAAATTTCCCGATGTAGAACACATTAAATTTTGCATGAGATTCTGGTAATAATTGTTTAAAACCAGAGATGCCTCCCCAAAATGAAGAGTTTTGTGAAGCTGGAAAAAAAAACACAGTGGCGACAGAGGGGTAGAGCAAACCTTTATTTTTTTTTGTACTACATCAACTAAAGAAACATGTTCTGCTCGTTAAAATAAAAAATAAAAATAAAAAAGCAAGATGTCTGATGAATAGCTCTACTGATATTGACTGCATTTCTATATTTCTAAAAACATGAGCACTTCATAAATACACTGAAATATTCTGTCATCGCCAGACAGAATGTGCCAGTTTTCTATAAATATAGACATCTGGCGGTGGTTTCTTCTACTGTTATGCATTTCTGGTGTGAAGAACACTACTTTGTGAGCAAACGCATGTTTGAAATTAATTTCATATGCGACAGGTTACATTAAAGAGCTGGAGAGATTTGCTGGGCAGAAGCGCAGAACAAAAACACTGTGTTCCCACACTGCTCTGACCCTTTGCATGAGGTTGCCTGCACGATACTATAGGCATAAAGCCTGGCCCTCCAAGCACTGCTGTGATGCTTAACGAAGGCATGCCCGCAAATTGCACTGAAACTTGAAAACGGGACTTGTTTGGCATCGTAACTCCAACCGCGGTGAAACACCACTGAGAAAAACAACGTATATTAAATATCAGCCAATAACAGCATGTTTTGTGCAAACCACCCGAGAGCTCCCAACAGGCCGTGCCATTAATTATTCAGGGATTTTTTTCTTCTTTTTTTTTTTTTTTGGTGGGATTTCCAGCCAGATCTCTGTCCTCATGTGCCACATGATGAAACCATCCGCAAAGTTGCATCAGGCAGCGGGCAAGCTGGGGACGCTGCGGGATCACAGCACAGAGATGAGGATGAGGGGACACCCTATGTCACTAAAGGATTGCTCAGGCCAAAACCAGGTCATTACCATCAACAGGTAAATCAATTTTGGCTGGAAGAGTTTCCTTTCTGCTTAACATAAGCCAAATATAAACATTCTCTTGCAGGTTAACAAAAGCCAGCAGCCCAAGCAGGGACAATGCTTTGGGAAAAGGGGAGCCGGAGCAGGGGGAAAACTAAAAAGCCAATCAATCACAAGCTACAGTTCCTACACCGTGACACATCTTTGCCAGAGACTGGGCAAAGGGTGACTCTGTGCTGCTTCTCAACCCCTTTAAACGCTGGCTGAGGGGAATATTTCCAGCTGGGATGATCACAAGAGCAAAGGCCAAGGCCTTCCTCAGCACCCACCTGCCCTGCTCCCTTCAGTAAACACTGCTAATTCACCAGCTCCATTAGCACTCCTTTTTTTCCTTTCCTTCTTGTTTCCTTCTTTTTTTTTTTAAACTCCAAAAACACCCTAAAAGCACTTTGGGACTAAACACAAAGAGAAAGGAAGGGGGAACCCACCAAACCCAAAGTCTCCAGACAGTTCTCAGCGTGCGTCGAATACTTGCTAAGAAATCCAAATAAAGTCAAACCCAAGAAGCCTCAATGGCTTGCGTTATCTTGCAGGCTGGCTGCTGCCTTATCAGCTCTGACAGAAACCGGCATTTAAGAAAAATTCAGTAGCCTTTGGGTGGAAGCCGGTTCCTAAGAAAACACGCAACCGAATTGCTGGAAGTCGGCTGAAGAGGAGAGGGGGAGCGGGTAAGGGACGGCCTGAAAGCCTCCCTCATCGTCTCGCCATTCTCCGTCAGGAAACACGTTGCATAATTTGTAGTTATTTTTTCATAATTCACTCCTCACGCTTCACACCCACTGCGCAGGCCAAGAGCTACAAGGGCAAACAATGACTCAAGATGCTGCTTGCTCGCATTTCGCCGGGGTCGGGAGAGATGGAGCCCGTGCAAACCCCCTCACCTCTCAGCACCGGGTTTCAAAGATCTACCAAGGGCATCAGAACTGGAGAAAAACAGATGACAAACTCCACAATGGTGTTAGCTATCACTGTCCTGCTGGGGAAGGAATAGGATTTTCCCCAACCTTCGCTTGTAAGATACTCATTATAGGATAAACTAAAGGATTGTGTTTTTTCTCTGCCCGCTGAGCCACCCCAAGCAGAGGTCCTGCTTGCTTACACATGTAACTAACCACATATGGATTTTGGCAGCCACCCCACATAGGAGCTGGGCTTTCCCTCAGAGGGGTGTGAGGGTCCTGCTCTTTAAAAAGTTATAAAATAGTTATAAAACACCTTTGTGTGACGTTAATTGACGGGCAGAACGAACTAGGAAGACACGAGCTGTTTCAAGGCCAAGGGCTGCTTTTCAGCCTCTCATTTGTAATGTGACAGAGGGAACAGCTGGGGGGAGGTTGTCTGCCTGTTGTCAACCCTGGAGGGAAGGACAGACAGACGGACGCTCCCCAGGGAGCTGCCCTGCCATTATAAACGCCTCCGGTACAGGGTGAGCAGCTTTCTACCTCTGACCTGAACTTTTCCCCCCTGGAGAGCTCTCACAAATCTTCCTCAACAGCTAGCAAAAACTGAAGTGACACATCTGGGCCCCCAAAATGGTCTTTTGGTTGGTTGGTTGGTTGGATTTTTTTTTGCTTGTTTCTTTTTTTTCCATCCGCTCTTTTCCAAGATAGCCCTGTGGGGAAGGTAGAGAGATGTAGTAACGGGAACTGCAACTGTGGAGGGTGCCCACGTGGCCGTGCTGATGCCCTCATCAACAGCAGCTTGGGGGTATGGCCTGCCCCTGGCACCCAAAAATCATAAAGCAGGCTCCAAAATAACAGGATTGGTTTAGAGAAGTCATGCAAAATTTGCTTTTTCTTATTTCCCTCCTGGCATAGAATCCTGTACGTACACACAACTCATATTTTCTATCCATCCTCCAGAACCTAGTAGAACTAAAACCTTGCAGGTTAGTTTTACCTTTTTTTTTTCTCCTGAACATGAAAGTTGAGCTTCTTGCCCAATTTCCATGATTCTAGAAAAAATATTATAATAGAAAAGAAATAAACAGTGTCAGTCATCCCAAAATAATTGTTACCACTTCAACCTATGCTTAGGTCCTCCGTATTTCAAATAAGCATCACACTGTGTGAAGTGTCCTCTGCAAGCGTTTCTCTGAATACAATGGATTTTCAGGCGCTTACAAGTAAGTATGTGCTTAAACACTCGGTTTAAATGGTGTCTGAGATCAAAAACTTCTGTAGTTAACTTCTGTGGTTACAAAAGTGCATTGAAAGACTTGTTTTTGTACTTCCCCTTGCGTGTCTCCAGTATCATGCTACATGAGTTGCAGTGGATTCAAACCAGGATGAATTCAAATAGATGTGTCATACATTATTTTCCTTGTTTTATTTGACTTTAATTACTTCTTAACAGCACTGCTGTTTGAAAATCTTTCTCAATTGAGGGTGTTGGTTATGCCTAGGGCTGCTTGGCCCTTTTCCACCAAAATGCCCTTTCAACAACCACCACAGTCTTTCCAAGCAAAATGAAATCTTTTGGAAGAACCTCTCTTTTTGTGTGTGTGAAAACTTGTCTCTCAGCTCTTTCCCCCTCCCCCTGATTTTAGGCTGGCATTTCTTCACATTGCTCTGGGAGGGAACAGAAACCCCTGGTGGGCTCCAGCAGGACACGGAGCAACGCTTGGGAGCAAGTAGACTTTGTTAACGCACCTCAAAACACCTTGCTGCTATACTTGAATAATCTTGGAATTAATCTTTTTTTTTTTTTTCCCGTCCTTTCGAGGACTCTCACTACAGTTTCCATCAAAAATAAACACAGTAAGATGTCCAACTTTATTAAAAGTCAATGAAGTTTTTACCCGGCAGGGAGGGGAAGACTGGAACTGTGATTCCTGGAGCCAAACCATGCTGGGCGTGCAGTGCACGCTCTTCAGTGCATGCACAAGCTACACCTTTGCACCTGTTTCACCCTGGGAACATGCCCTGGTTTTGGACACCAAGTAGACGTTGTGTGGTCTGTATTGTAGGAGCAGTGAGAAATCCTTATCTGGGCAGCGTCTGCTTTGCGCGGAGCACTGTAGACAAATACAGGATCTCAACTTTCTCAGGTTTACAAGGGTAAAATAAAACCGACTATTTTATCAGCTGACTAGTGGGTCTGGATTTTGGAGGATCAGAATCAAGCATAAAGCCTCTACACAGAAAACTTATAATAACCAGTGGTTAAGATTGTGGCCATGTGATGGTTGTTGTGGGTTTGACAGCCCTTAACACAACACCAGGGCTTTGGTGTACAATTCAGTCTTCCAGGCACTAACCCCCCAATACTAAAAAAATTGCACCACCTATGAAAACAAGTTTGTTTTATGCTGCATCTGTTGCATAAACCAAAGCCTTCATTTGTTTGCTGGCACGCATTCCAAGAGCAATATAAAACATTTTAGATATTGCACTACTCCTCCTGCCATAATATCTCTGTCCTGTAGCAAAATACCCTCCGATACATGCCACAGAAAGAAGGCTCTGCTTTCGTTTTAAGGCTGGGATACTTATAGCAGAAAGCCCTTTTAATTGCTTTGGTGTGTTTTGCATCTTCCTTATATACGTTATTGGCTTTATTGTTGGTGGTGGTTTCCTTTTTTTTTTTTTTTTCCATTTAACATAGTGCATGCATTAGTCTTGCAGAGGTATAAGGGAAAGCACCTGTAAGTACACAAACAAAAAGATCCCCATCAAGAGGCTATTAAAATTCATTCAGGCTTGCTCCTCTCTGCTGTTACTTCAATTAGTGTCTCACAACCAACCTGTTCCCTTTCAGTTCTGCATTGCACATTTTTTCATTTAACGACTGTCTCACAGGAAGCTCTACGCTGTTTTCCTTCTGGAGAACGAAACCCCAAAGATGTATTTCCAACCTCCTGGCTCAGTGTTTCCCAGATATTTTGAATCAGGGACTGCAGCCAAGATTCACATTTTTCCAGAGATCACTGCACAACCTCACACTCACAGCAGAAAGCCACGACAGTGACACACACATGGACTAACTCCGGAAAAGTTTCTATTGCCCTCGTCCTGTCAGTCCATGAGCTACCACTGTGCTCCATGGGCTAGCACAGAACCAGCACTCCTGCCTCCTGCACTGTCCAAGAAGATCTGGCAGATTTTAAAGGATATTAATTTAAAAATAAAAATAAAAAAAAAATCAGTGCTGTCTTGGGATAATTATAATTTAGTACTGACTTCTGATCTTCCTGAACAGACCCAAATTTCGTCTTCCAACCCAGAGCATCTCCAGCAGCCTTCACGTGGGCACTGTGCCATGCATTAGGTCCTTCCCTCTCTTTATACTGAAAAATAAATAAATGAATGAATAAATAAATAAAAAGAGTAATTGGCAAGTAAAAGCCACAGCTCCTCTGGGGTGCAGGGTCAAGCTCATTGTATTAGATGTGTGTCAATTATCCATGGCCAGAATTCACCTGCTGAGCCTCACAGGCCAATGTAAATGCCCCTCCTTCTGAAAAAACCCTAAAAGCATTGTTAACACAGCCCTGCAGCTTTACCTTTTTAGCCTACTGGCTCGGTTCCCTTGAAAAAATGTTTTTGCCTGCAGGGATTATTTTGCGCAAGTTGTTTTCTCCACCTTATTTTCCGCAGCCGCTTGAGGCTGTGTCAGTAGGCAGAGGTCTGCAAAGGGATAAAGCCAAGGTTGCAGGGGGGATTGTGGCTTCTCATAGACCCATGCCACACTTGGATCAAGGGGAATTCGGTCAGCAGCAGCCCTGCTTGCTTCCCATCTTTGCTGCAGGCCGTGGTCCTGTGGCAAAGCCTCCCAACGGCGGGCAATCCCGCAGGAGGGCCAGGAAACACCGGCAGCATGAATTTGCTATTTCCCAGCTCCCCAGATGGCCCTTCTACATCTGAAGCCAAAAGTCTGTAGAGGACAGAGGAAGGAAGAAATCCCATTCCCTGAGAGAGCACTCTAGATGTCCTGATGTAGAGCCCAAAAGCTGGAATTTCCCAGTGCAAAAGGCCCAGAGATGAGCTACCCCCCAGCTGAGCTGAACCAAGAGCAGAAGTCAATGGGGGATTATTACTGCCCACCCAGAATGACCCAAACCACTTCAGAGATGAGCTATTTCAGAGATATAAAATGCACTTTTTCCAGTGTGATCCACTGAGGCAATTTAATTCACTACACTCTTCCCTGCCTTGGCTCCTGCCAGGACAGGCTGCCCAAAACACCTGACAGCAAGGCCAGAAGAGCTCTCACGCTGGCACAACGGAGGTCCAAGGCCGGGAACAGAGCAGTCCAAGGACAGGATGGTAGTGGAGCCAACTTTAATCATCTTCAGCTGCCATGATTTCACACCTGAGAAGCATTTACTGCCAGAATCCAAGCAGCTGTGACTGGGCAGAGGAAGGGCTTCCTATTTGTGCCACTCATGACCCAACTCAGCAGGACAGCAATCAAATGCTTGACCTTTCCCAAAATCACATGAAGCAAATGCTCCACATGACATAGTTCCAGCATTATCTACCCAGCACAGGTGCATGATTGCAATTAGAAGTGATCAGTTGTACAAAACAGCACCTCCCAACCCAACTCAACCCATCCACGATCAATCGGAGGCTCATTTACCATCTTTATATCCAAACTCCCCAGCACCATGCCAGCTCAGGAAGCACCCCTTGAATAATTCCCCTTGAAATCACAGAATCATCTGGGTTGGAAAAGACCTTGAAGATCAAGTCCAACCATCAACTGAATTTACCAATTCTCACCAGTAAATCACGTCCCTTGGTGCCACGTCTGCACATCTCTTAAACACCTCCAGGGATGGGGACTCCCCCACTTCCCTGGGCAGCCCATTTCAACACTTGACCACACTCTCTGTACAGAAATTTTTCCTAATATCCAATATAAAACTCCACTGGTGTAACCTGAGACCATTTCCTTACATCCTATCACTTGTGACCCAAGAAAAGAGCCTGACACCCTCCCCGCTGCAGCCTCCTTCCAGGTAGTTATTGAGAGCGGCGAGGTCTCCCTTCAGCCTTCTCTTTCCCAGACTAAACAAACCTCACGGCCATTACTTGGAAATTAGATTGGAAACCACAACACCTCTGCACGCTGGTAGATCATAAACTTGGCACTTGGTTTGTCCCGAGACCATTTTTCACCCCCACCCCTAAATCAACTTCCGCCGAGAACAATGCTGCCGGTTTGTGTCTACAACAGATTTATTTATTCCCCCTTTCCAGCAGCTCGCTCTGCCTGTGCCTTCGAGGGGCAGTAGCTACTTTAGGCGAAGGGTTCCTTCTGGTTCCTGGGAATAAAAGGCTGCCCTCCATAATCAGGGCATTGTTCTCCCTAAATGGACCCAGACTCTGTAAACACGCTGCTCTGCGCGGCGCTGGGAGGGCGACCGCGTGTGTGTGTGTACGTACACGCGGGGAATGTGTCTTGTTCTAAAACCAGTAAATTATGTTAATTCATTTCCTCTGCCCAAACAGGGCTAATAAACTCAGGGAAAGGAGGAGGAAAAAGTAAACAGGAGTCGATTACAAAAAGGTGAGGGGGAGAGGTAACCCAATAACTCCACCAAATGTCTCCTTTGGGAAAGGACACTGAATTCGCAGCTCGGATGTGCTCCACGCAGCCCTCCCTCGGTCCCGGTGGAGGTGTAAAAGCGACTGTAACACTTTCTTTCTTTTTTGATAAGGTTTCAGGGTCAGCATGTTTTCTGAGTTCAATCTTGGCAGCAGGGAATTGGGCCCCCAGAGGTGCCCTGATCCACGGCGAGCACGTCCCCGGGGGCTTTGCTCCGCATGTGATGTGTGTGCTCCGGTGGCTGAGGCCAATAGGAATCGTCAGAGCTTATTTGTAATTTTCTAACAGGAAAATAATTTCGCTAAGCAAACGACCATGCTTTGACTCAAAACCCTGATTAACACAGTTTGAAAACAGGGCAGCATACTGTTCTGGGAATTAACTTGCTTGACCCCAAGTCTATAATGGCACTCAAATAATCTGTGAGTCAGACGAAGTTGAAAAACTCTTGGAAGACCACACTGAAAGAATTTACTGGATTTATTGGATTTTCTAGGATAAAAGAAAAATAAGCCTGAAACTCCACTTAGCTAGTCTGTAGTCTGCAGAGAGACAAGTTTTTTCTCCCAACAATATCTAGAAGAGGAACAACGCCTATGCTGAGCACTGGGTCTCAATCTCCCCCGGAAACAATCAATAAATTGTAATAAGTATAAAAACATACAGTTTTGTTTTTTTTTTTTTGAAGAGTGCCTTGCTGTGTTCTTCATTGGGTTTAGTGGTAAAACATGGAAAAAGCAGACAGATTCCCACCTCTATGGACCTGCAATCCTCATGCCAATAGGAATACTGATCAGCAGAGTACTCACACCACAAGCTGCTGCCTGAAATCCTCCAAATCCCCTGGTCTACCCCAACTTGAGCAGGCAAGGAATCAGAACAAAACAAGCAGGCCATGCTCTGGTCCAGACCACTGCCCCATGCCTACCTCATGGTTTCTGCAGCCCCTGAGCACTTGCCTCTAACTTCTACCACTTCTTTGTGTCTCTTTTGTATCACAGAAACAATAGATGGGTGCTGAGAACAGTGGCAAACGTTTCCAGATAACAAATCCGGCAATTAGAAATCAACTGTCCAAAGCTTGTTCCCCTGCATATGCAAATGCCCCCATAATAGGTTTACAACTCCTTGTCAATCAGACCTGTCAAGGAAAAGTAAACACCTGTCAGGGGCCGTGATTAAGTTGAAAGCTCCACTTTCATGAGGCCTGAACGAAATTAACCCCACCAACACTGCATTTCTGATTGGTTGCGAACAGCAGGAGGAGGAATGATACCCATCAGCTCTGATCCCTTAATCTAGTTTTATATTAACTCCTGCAGATCACGATGAACCTCGCCTTGGCTTAGTGCCCCACCACCCAGATCTGACACACAACCTGGTCTGACAAGGCCCCAGTGCCTGTTCTCTGGTAGGATTATAAATTTTAATCTTACTCACAGCAACTCAGCCACAACTCACTGAACCTAAAGGGACTGTCGCCTTTACAAATCAGAACGATATCTGACCTCAAATGCCAAAATATGAGCAGAGAGACTGATCTCCATACGCTGGTGGAGCTGGCAACTGTCCTTTCAGCTTCCCACTTTAAACTGCCCTAAAATACATTAAGTACCTCCAAATATCACTTCTTCAGCTAAACAAGCACTGTGACTGCCACCAGGATGTTGTGTTAATCTAGAGAATGTGGAATATTTTGGTTCAACCAGGAGAAGAGGATGGCTCAGAGCATCCCCTCTCACAAAGGTATCCAAACTTTGAAGGACTTTTATATACCAATTTTACCTCAACCAGTCAATGCCAGACAAGCATTCTTTCTTCCACAAAGTCTGCAGTATCCCCGGAGAGATATCCCACAACGTCCAGAGGTCTGTCCTGTTACTCATTAACCTTTCCATCCTTGACATGCAGTTCATACACCTGTAACTTGTCTGATGCTTGTCACTGCTTAACCAGTGTTAACAGATTGGGTTAGCTGAGAACAAAAATAGCTCCCTCAGTTACTCAAACTCACACAGATCTACTGGTTGAGAAGAAAAAGGAGAAAAAGAAAACAGTTCACAGTGCCCCAGGGTCTGTAGCAGCCCAACGCCAGGAGTTTGGCTTGTTTAGCTCTGGCAGGCTGGTGGGGCTGAGTCCCTTCTCCCTCCTTTGGAGTTCATTTGGCCTCACCTCATCCAATTCTGTCTTTAAAAAGGGAGATTTAAATCCATAAAAGGCAACAGTAAAATATTGGCAACTATAATGAAAGACCTCCCCTTACAACAGGATGCTGCTGCTCCAAGTCACGTGGCAGTCAAAAATCAATTAAGCATCACACCGTAATGTCAGGGAGGTATTTGGGAGGCCACGGATTAAGAGGAAAATAGGGCAGATTTGAAAGAGCTCCATCGCACCATCCTGCGCAGAGCAAGCATGCAGCCTACTGGAGACCCTCTTCCAAGGCTTGGCTTCACTGGGACTCGAGCAGCAGCATCCTAATCCAGGGTAAATTTTCTCCAAGAAGCTGGCTAATGCTTAGATTTCCCCCCATGACCTCCAGGTTTTTTGTCCAGAACCTGGTGTCCCGGAGACAGAACTATGACATCCACAGCTGCCACAGGGAGTCAGCACAAAGCCAATACCAAACTCCTACAATCATCAGTTCCTCAGGTATATGCGAGCAAACCCAGCACAGAGAACATGAACTAATTTGCACAACAGGCAATTCCTTAAAAATCTGCATTTCTGCATTTATCTGCTCTTCTTTTGCTTTTATTTAACACACACAAATACTGACAGCTCCTAAAATACCCACCAGAGTCTATACAACCCAAGTGGCATGTAGGTTATGCCACTTCTTGCATTACTCACTTCTCAGTCACTTGACAGGATGGCCAAGATTGTGCAAACCTTTCATGAAATAAATTCACCAGACATGAGGAGAAGTGATTTTGGGTCCTGCCAAACCTAGAAGCCACCATTGTCACTGGGGAGAGGCTGAGAATAGAGGTGTAGCAGTCCTGAGAAACATTAACCTTCTCTGGGAAGCCTCTGTTCTCAATTTACATTTTTCTTCCCTTAGCGAAGTTCAAAATTAAGTTTGAACACTTAATGGAAGAAGTAGCCTGGAGTTATTGGCTGAAATTCTTCCTGAAAATTGGAGTGGTTGGGACGAAATAAAAACGTTAGGTTATTCGCGGCACTGCTGGATACCGCGTTTCTCCTGCGATACAATGGGGAGACTGTGTAATCAGGGCAACCAACCAAGCTCCAAGCAGCCCATGTTTATTTGACTCAGAAGGAAGAAAAAAAGTTTAAAAAAAAAAAAGAGAGATGTGAATGGATTCAGCGGCAGACGGCATATATTAACTTGTTAAATAACACTTGGGCCAGTCCACACCCAGCAGCCCTGCCTGCAGAATGGCAACCGTCCTTTGGGGATAACCCCCCCTGGGCTGACCTGAAGGTACAGCAATGAATTTCCAAGTTGCATTCAGCCCCAGCCGCTCCAGTTGCCAGCCAGAGCCTGCAGCAGGCAAAATCAACGTGTTTCTGGAATAAAAAAATCCAGCCCGGGCTGTACCGTTGAGCAGGCAAATGGCAGGATCCAAAATATCATACTTGGCCCACGGCTCCTCTTCTGGCATACTTCAGGGATCAGTCCAGTGGTTGACATCACAAATCATCTGTGCAAGTCATCCTTAAGAGATGGATCCAAAGCCCATGGGACTAAGGAGGAGTCACGGCACTAATGCTCACAGGCTTCGAGTCAGGTCCTAACCTGTTGAACCTGGCATGGGCTGCATCTGCTTATCTCATACAACGTTGGGACGATGGGATCAGACTGCTCGAGCTGACTTTTGCAAGCTTATTTATTTTATTTTAGTACCGCAGCTGCTGCGAACAAGCACCAGGCTCAATAGTCTTGCAGCAGGCAGTGGGTCTTGCAACTTCTGCATTCACCCTGGCTCTACTCTTAAAAAATCCCCAATATGAATAAGAGTGTTCATAAAAAACCCTGGTGCAAAGTATTAGGACAGGTTGACACAGCTAAATACATACCGAGGCACGTTTTTATACAGAAAGGTCCACAGGATGGCTGATTGCGGAGAACAAGAAAAGGAATAGAAATCCAAATTAAATGTCCAAAACAAGAACAAATGCATTTCAGCTTGAGCAGCCCACCAGAAAACACAGGAAGAGGGCAGATGAAAGACAAACTCTTTGAAACAAGACAAAATGAGCAGGTTAATGAAAGAAAAGGGAGAAAGGAGCATTTCCACTGACTCCTATAATGCGGGATACAGTTGCACGGACCCTTTGAACAGCGTGATTTTACAAGTCACTGCAGACACAAGAAGGAGTTTCAGGGGAGAAAAAAAAAAAAAAACAAAAACAGAAAGCTGCACTGATTCTACTCCCACTGAATAAATAAATCTATGGCTACAGGGTTTTGTTGTTCTGTTTTTTAATTTCAAGCTAGGCAAAAGAAGACTTCTGCATTATTATTTTCACACTTCAGTGGAATTTTGTTTCTTTTTAAATCTCTTCCAGTAACTAATCCAAAACGCACAGCCAGGCAGTGACCATCTCTATTGCATTCACCCCATTCTGCACCCACATGTATCGGCATCGCTCCCGGACCATGGCACTGCGAGACGGCCGCTCGGAAAGCGATTACCAGACAGTGCGTCGGGAAAGGTTGGCTCCATCTACCAAAAAATGGGTTTCTACTTGCTAGCAAGTCTCACTTCTATTTTTATTTATTTTTTGAATGACATTTTTTCCTGAAAGAACCATTTCCCCATCATCGCCTCATGGCATCTGAAAGTTTCTGCCGTGGATAAAAGTCGGCGTTGGGAGCTCAGCCTGTGTTGCGTACGAGTTCATCACAGAAAAGGCGTGTTTTAATTTGCTGTTTGCGTCTTTTAACGAAGGTCAAAGAAGCGTATGTACTTTGACAGCGTTATAAAAACTTCAAAGAAAATCTAAATGCATTTAGCAATTTGCCGAGTTCCGTAATATTCCTAATAAAAATAAATAAATAAAATCAACCCGAAGTTTCCAGTATGACGCACGCTGCATTTTATGTTTAAACTCAGATGCAATTTAAAGAGACCAACAGTCTCAGAAGAAGGGAGGAACCGGGGCTTAAAAAGAAACAAACAAGCAACTAACCAGGATTGTCATATATCATCATGTGGACGCTGGGTAAAAGTCATGATGACAGCTTATTTGTGAGCGAGTTACCTAACAGCACAATCCAAAAAAAAGAAAAGGCACCAAATTTAACCAGGAGATCCGCAGTGACTTACATAAAATTTGAATCAGACTATAGATGTGAATGTGCTTCTCTTTCACAAGCGAGAAATTACTTAATCGTTATACCTGATAGCACCCACTGAACAGGAATAAAGGAGCTTTTAAACAGAAGCCAACAGTCATCTCTTTTATATTATCGTTACCTTACCCACATTAACTACCGGTCACTTTTATAAACCACAAAGTTACAGAAGGGAAAATATGAAGAGGAATTGAGAGCTCATCTCCCAAGAAATAATAATAATAAATAAAAGCGCAACTACCACAAACTTTCTAGCACCCTATTCCCTTTTCTCCAATACTTTGGCAAGCAAAAATGTCCCGCAGCACTATTTCTGTCCCAAATTGTTGAATTTTGAGGCAGCTCATACAAGAAATTCCCCACAAAGCTGGCACCAACCAGGCTTGCAAACCAAGCGGCGCGTAGAAAAGTGCGAGAGCAGAAAGTAATTAAGGTCCTGCTCTTCCTCTCCCTACGCAATGCACCGAAAATGAAATCAACCTCCAATCTAATTAGTTTTCAGCAGAATATCAGTTTACTCTCTACCGGGAGGGTTGTCGCTGCTCTTACCAAAAACTCCCAAACATACCACACGAAGTCTTGCTTAAGCCACAGGCCCAAGCCCGGCACGTCCCAGCATTACCGTGTATGGTAACCGAAGCGAATACGATGGCAACTTGACAGATTTGGAACAAATACTGCGTTGCGTGTCACCGAGATAACACAAGCAGGAAAATATCAGATTGTATTACCTGTATCCGACCGGAGGTGTGGACTGGTCGGAGCTACATTGCTGCAGGACGCAGTCATGAAAGGTTAGTGACCCAAGATGGCATTCGTCCCCGCGGAGAGGGGCCAAGGCAGGACGCTGAGGACTTTTGTGCCCCGTATAGGGCTGTCCAGAGAGAAGAGGAATGGAGTGACACGAGGGACGAGCCACCGGACCTGCATCATTGTCCCAGGTTGAGGGCTGACGCTACCCGCAGCGGCTGGCAGGAGAGCCCGAAGCTGCCGCCCGGCGCCCGGCTGCCAGCCAGAAGGTATATTCCCCCTCAGAGAGCCACAGCACGCAGGTTTTGGCCTCAAAGAGTGGATTTTGTGCCCGTATAAGCTCTCGTGTTCACCCACAAGGGAAAGAGGGAGGTTGGATGTTTACCAAAATAGCCCCCGAGGAACGCTAATTTGGTACAGGCTCCCTCCAGGAGATCCTTAGCCTGGATTAAGAGTGGTCACTGGGGAATTTATTCCAGATTAACTATTCTGGAAGGGTTAGTCCAGTGTATTTGCAGGTGTAGACGAGCCCCTAGCCAAAGTCTTTAAATTTCAGCCCCTGAAAATGTAGGTTCAGACTTTGCCAGAGCTACCGCGTCCTTCATCCTTGCAGGCAGAGCAAGTTCTGCACCTGCACCTCTGAAATCAGCCCTGCTCTCTGCTCTGCGTAGATACTTCGAATATTTTGCCACTTTCTTAACAGTTTATCTTGGTTTCCTAAGAAATACCCCTTCCTGCATTGCTTTGTACCCCAGCAATGGGATGCACTGGGTCACAGGTGTACAAGAAAGGACAGTGCCAGTAGGCACCGCTCCGAACCTGGAGGAAAGTGGTGGCGTTGGCCCAATCAGGCTCCAATGCGGGGCCCTTCGCCTTACAAGGCATCCCCTAAATAAAGATATAAAAATACTACAACGTAACATTTAATGAAAGATTGCAGCTGAGCACTCAACTGTCAGGAAATAGCAAGGCTGGAGCGCGTGGGCAACTTAACTCTGCCCCCTTGTGCAAATGCACTTCGGTACAGCCCTTCCCCGACACCAGCCGTCTCCAAACAAATGTCCTAATTCCAGCAAAAGCACATTTTGCCTAATAAAAGTAAAAGAGAAGGGCCAATGCTTTCACACTGAGCCTTCTCAGACACCTTCCTGGCTCGACTGCGAGCCAGCACCTATTTAGCTCAACGACACAGCTCAGGAGATGTTGGCACACTTCGGCCACACACACACAATTTGCAATCGGGATAGAGATATTAAACGCTCTTTGGCCAAAACAAAGAGCTCTTCTTCCTCCAGGGAAAAACCTTATGACCTCAGGCTGAGATGTGACCAGAAGACCGTCCACAAAACCCAAAACAGGTAGCGTGTACACATCTCCAGCAGCAAACCCACAGCATGATACGTCCGGAAAAAATCCACAGGCATGTTAACAACCAGGAACTTTTTTTTATTTTTATTTTTTTACGAGAATCTGAATTTATCCCAATGTAAACACCTAATAATCAGTGACACTCAGCAGCCCAAAATAAGGCTGCAGTGTGCCAGAGAGTGTCCCACCTCTGCTCACGTACGAGTTTGATCTTTCATCTATGTCCACCGCTACCAAAAATACTCTCGATATTAAAGAGGCACGCAGCAGGACTTTAACATTAGGGTTGTGTCTTTCTTTTTATCACAATTACACCTTTTTCTTTCTCTTCCTCTCGGTATTGGCAAGTGAGTGAATGACAGTTTTCAAGGGTTTGGCCCTGGCTTTTAAACTCTATTTCATTTTAAATAACCAGGACCATCTCTCCATCCACTTGCAGGATGGATTTTTACAGCTCTGAAAAGAGAGAGTTCAGTTAACCCAATCACTAATGTGATCCTGTTAAAGTTACCTTAAAAAACCCTTTATATAGGAAAAACAATGATGTTCTGCAATTAACGCTGTTAATTTTCTGGCGCTTCATCACAGAACAGCAGCCCACAGTCAATCACATTGCATTTTCCAGAGGCAATAAAAGAATACGAGCAAGACAAGTGCAAACAACATTTAAACAGGGGCTGCCAGGAAAGCAGCCGACACTCCGCTCAGAGCAGAGACAAAAATCTTTTTGTCTTCTCCTGCCCACTTCAGATTTTTTCCGGAACTCCACCAACTTCTCAGGTCTATTGCAACAACCTACATCCATGAGGTCCTCTTAATTCACACACCGTTGCCTACAACTTAAACTGAGTCTCCATTGTAAACCTGGCCTGGAATTCGGGCTCGCAGGAGTTTATGCCTATATACTGTTTTCTTTTTCATTCAGCTTCCAGCCGAATCATTTTATAGTGCTTCTGCCTCCATAAAATATTTGCTTGGGAGCCAATGCCAAGATGGAAAAAAAAGCAACGCACTAACCAAGCCTTGGGTTTTTAGAGTAACGCTGCTCCCCCTCTCACTCCCTGCTTTTATTTTTGGCAAGTTGCAGCCCCAAACGAAGGGCAAGTTTAAATCTTTTAATTCGCAGCCCCGTGGCGCTGCGTGATTTAAAGGTCTTTCAACGATCCAGGCAACCCCGATACTCTTGGGAATTGCAGCTGGAGCGATCTGCATCCTAAAGCCATACACCCATTCTGCTGGAACAATGCAGCCTCTCCTTTGTGACCAGAGCCGGGCTGGCTGGGAGCGTGGTTTCTCATTCAGGCTTTCCAGGGACAGCACCCACCAAGGGACGGGGCAGGAGAAAGCAGAAGAAAACCCAACACTCCCCCTGCCCCGACCCTGGAGCTTGGGTTAAAGCACCTTCCTGCAAAGAAATGTCTTTTTCGCCCACACCGCTCCCAGGTCAATGCATTTTGCTGTGCCGCTGGTGGGGTAACCTGTTTATTGAAACCTGATCGACTGCTGGAGCCCCAGCCTTAAAATATGCTCTCGCTGTTGGGAACTGTCATTTGTCTGTCACCGAGGAGGTTAATGGACGTGTTTGTTTAGTTTGCTAGTGGGAATATACAGGGCAGAGGCTGGCGGGATTACAGGAGGGGAGAGGTATTTCTGATCCACGGAGGAATGCGGTTGCTTTTCTTTAAAATCGTCCGTGTACTTCTTATAGGTGCACGAGAAAAGCCCCTGCGAGTCCACCTGTGCTTGCGAGACCTCCTACAAACCCCGTGCTCCATCCACAGCCCCGAACCCCGCAGGTACGGAGACCTGCACGTGGGCAGAGGACGAGCCCCGGTGGCAGCGACACCGACGGGGGTCCCCACGGTTCCCTTACCTCTGGCCGAGTCCGAAAACGCAATTATCCCCGCAAACAGGAGCGCGAGCTGCAAGTCCATGGTGAATGCCAGACCCCTCCGGGTCGTGCGGGATACCGTCCTCTCAGACCTGGAGGCAGGGGAAGGAAAGCGAAATAATTACGTGTTGGGAGGGGGAAACAAACCAACAGCCCGCGACTTCGCAGACTTTTAAAGCCTGTTGCAGAGGCGCGAGGGCAGGAGCAGCGAATGAAACAGCGGCCGTACTTGTAATTCATTCCTCAGCGGTCGGCGAGCAAAACTTTGCCCTCCTCTCTGCTCCAGCCCGATATAAATCAAGAACCCACCGCGGCCAGCACGCTGCTCTAAGCTCACAGTTAGGGCATAACTCGCTGATATCCCGCATGGAGCCAGTCCGGAAGGCAAACAAAATGCTAGCGAGTGGCCATAAAACACGATTCCAGGTTGCCAGTTTGCGGAGGAGCCCGGGTGGAGGGGAGGAGGAACCCTTCCTCACCCACCGGCACCCAGCAAACTTCGTGCGGCCGCCTCGGAGCTCTCAGCCCTGCTCCGTGCACCCCACAACTTCTCCCACCAGCTCTCCTCGTCCCTCTCCTCCTTTTTCTCTTCCCCCCCAAAAAGCCAAGCCAAGCCCCGCTGCTTTCCCTGCCCGCCAGAGGTGCGTCCCACAGCAAAACCGCATTAAATTATCCGGATTCTTGAAGATGCCTTCGCGGCCAGACGCGCAAGCGGGGTAGCTCAGGTTTAGGGTAATTACCCCCTCCCAGTGTCCCCCCCTTAATCAAACTCTCACTCTCTAAACACTGCCTGAATTCCTCCCCCTTGTAAAGCCCCCGCTGGGAACACCCCGTGCCCCCAGGGGACACGCAACCCGCTCAGCATCCACCAAAGCTCCCTCGCCACCAGGTTTGGGGTCACCGTGGCACACGGGGGGGGCACACACACACAAATACACACCCCAAGAAAGGGGCTCCCCCTTTTTCCAGGGGGAGGGGGGCTCAGCTTTAAGCCTTCCCCCAGCCGGGATTTACTACGGGGACGCGGCGGGGGATCGCGGGATGGGGTGGGGGCGATGGCACCAGGTGTGACATGGGTTGTAAGTGGGTTGGGGGGTCCGGGTGTGTGGGGGGGGACAATTAAGGACTTACCTCGGCTGCCTGCGGGGCTCTAGCACCGAGCAATGCCGCCCATCCCCGTCGCTTCATGCTCTCCGCGGCCACGGCGCCCGGCGGGGCGCTCCGCCGCCGGCTTCTACCTCATCTCCAAACCCCCCCCCGGCCCCAAAACCGCAGGGGCTGCCTTCGGGGGGGGGGGGAAAGGGGGAGAAGAAGAGGGTGTCCCCGGTCCCACAGAGCTGGAGGGGGGCTCCTCCGAAATCCCCGCAGCCCCCCCGGGGGGGGTTTGCCAGCGGGGAGCCACCGGCGAGGAGCGAAGGGGAAAGGGGAGGTGGGGTGGGAAGGAAAGGGGGTGATGGAGAAAGGGGGGGTCGTAACGCTGCTTGCTTCCCTTGGGGGGGGGGCTGCGAGTGGGGAGGGGGGCAGCGGGACCTGCCAGGGATGCCCGGGGATGCCGTCCCGCGGCCCTCCGAGCCGGAATCCCGTTTAAAGAGCCGGGAGGGGGAAAGGGTTTGAGGGAGGGGGGAGGAAGAGGAGGAGGAGAGAAGGAGAAGGAGGAGGAGGAGGGTGGTTAGGGGCCGTGGGGGGGGGGGGGGGGGGAGGTGGCGGAGAGCAAGGAGCCGGGCTCGGGAGCAACTTTCCCTGCAGGGCTTTGTGGCGGTGGGGGCCGAGCCGCCGCGGAGGGCGGTGCGGGGCCGCCCCGCTCCAAACTTCGCACCAATCCCGGGCAGCCCCCGCCCTCCCCGCCGAGCCGCCGCTCCCCTTAACCCTTTTGCGGCGGATGGGCCCCCCCCGGACCCCCTCCGACCCCCCCCGGGTCCCCTCATACCCCCCCTCGTACCCCCCGCTATACCTCCCACCATCCTTTCTCCCCCGCCGCACAACCCCCCCCTTTCACCGCGCACCCCACAAAGTGCCCCCCCTTAGCCCCACAAAAACGCCTTCCCCTTAGGAAACCCCCCTGGGGACAAGGTGAGCCCCCCCACAGCCCCCTCGGGGTTTGGGGACACGGGGACGAGGACACGGCATGTCCCAGGGGGGTGACATCCCCAGGGTGGTGGGGGACATCCCACCCTGGCAGCACGCGTGCAGCCCCCCTGGGAATGAACCGAAGCTAAACTTGAAGCAATCCGGCTCGAAAATGAAACTGCTGGGGAGTCTTCTCCTTGGGTTAGCCACGGAAATTATTTATTTTTTACTTTCATACGGCTCAGCTGATGCGTCCCCGCTCATAATCGCTCTCCGCACGGGATAAAACTCAACCCGGCAGAGCTACCAAAGAGACTAAACAAATGCCAAGAGGGAAAAAAAAAAAAAAAAAAAAAAAAAAAAGCTGCCTGAATAGCTCCAGTATGTGGAGAGAAACATTGCTGATGTCTTTTATTGGTTCTCCTATTTGATAAGCACTTATTTCTCTTATTTGATAAGCTCCAGCGTGAAGGCCTCCATGAAAATTAAGGGGTCGCAATGCTCAGTACTGGGGAGAACCCCGACACCCAGGCCAAGAAGCAGCTTCCACGTCCACTTTATCTATTTTGTGAGGATTATGAAAGCACACCCTCTGTTATGATTGTTGCTGAATGCTTTTACTCAGCAATTCCTGAGGACATGAAATCTGGCTACAACATATCCAAGTGAAAAACATTTAAGACTAAACATATAAACCCCCCACATCCAGAAACAAACAAAGCAGCTGACAATATCTTTTCTATATACATATATATTCTACATATTTTTATCATCATTTTTATTATTAAAGTCCATTAATTTGAGAAATCCCAGATGGGCTACTCCTCCTATCAGGCAATAACTTCAGCCTTGTTGACTTCAAAGATGGTGTTGACTGAGTCAAACCTTCAGGACCCGACCTACGTGACTGCATTCATGCCATGGACCCTGATAAAGTTGCTTCAAGCTGCACCAGAGTGAGAGCTACATCTCAAGGAATGATGTGTAAAACATTTATTCGTGGTGTTTCCTAGTAATTTCACCACAAAGGAGTCAAGGTTTTTGTCCCAAGGACACCGCCATCTAATATATGGTCCCAAAACTGTTTACACAACCTTCTGTTCCCATGCAGAGTGAAACCCAAAGCAGCCTCAGTTTGGGCTCAGAGGATAAATAACCTCTGATGGGCTCTGTTCCTTCCATGCTTGCTTCTTTACTGAAAAATCTCACGTGTGCCTTTGTGGGCTCCAGCACCTCCCAGTCTGTAGGTGTTTCTCCTCCCAGTGCATCGATAAAAGCAGCAAAATGCCTCCTGCAGTCTTGCCCCGCTGGGAAGTTCTGGGCGATGGAGCATTACAGAGGCAGCCCACAAGATTTTCTAAAGCATCCAGGTGCCTAAACGCCTTCAGCTTTCCCTTAGGCCTCTGTCTTCGGGCACCCTGAAACTTTCCAATAATTTGACTCCATGTGATATTGTAAAAGGATTGAGCAGAGAGGCAGGGAATGGAGCCCATAGCTTCCAAACCCCACGCTAATATAAGCAGAGAACCACCCCTCCTGACTCCCAAATGTCTGCACAGTCTTTACATTTTTGCTCAGGACTTTGGGAGCCCCCAAAAGGCAGCCTGAAACCAGGCCATAGACTTCATCCATCTTGTTCACCGTACAGCAGCGCGGAAAGAAATGTAAAACATTGATACAACAAAAATAATTAATATTCCTGCAGCAGCTCCTAGTTTATCAGAAACAAAATCTCATGCTGTTTTCCCAACACTTCTACCTAAATAAGGAAACATGCCGAGCCGTGTTTTTCTGGGCTGGCTGTAATTTGCAGGATGATTGAGTAGTCTGCAAGTCAACAGCCCCGGTTTGCTCCTGCACCCCACAGTCCTGAGACAAGGCTGTGGGAAAACAGCTTTCTGGAGCTGGCAAACAAACCCAAATGCTAAGCAACCAAGAACGTGTCTCCACGTGGCCTGAGAAGTAGCCTAACAGCCCATTTGTATCCCGGTTGTCCCCAAAGCCCCTTTTGAAGAGCATGGCTTTCCAAATTTCACCTCGCTGTGATGGTCTGGTGAACGTGCATCCCCATAACGACTTCCCTCATCTCTCCAAAAACACAGCTCGGCCTTTTTCCAGCTTTCTTACCTCTTTTCTCCTAGGAGCTGCTCACCTCCATCATCACAGAGCTCCATTTTTTTTTGGAGCTCTGTGATATTTCCCCCATTCTCTCCCTTCTATCTTAGCAGTTTCGCCTCTTCTTTTCCCTTACAAATAATCTGGGAGACCCTCCGGGCTGCAATTCCTCACCTGCTGTTCCTGGATCCCTTCACACTGCAGGACAGGTCGATGAAATGGGCCGGGGCCACCGACACCACCGGGGCTGGCACTGATGCCTTGCTGGAGCACGAGGCCCCGTGGCACGGGTCCATGGGGCAGCCGGGCACAGCTGACGAGCACGTGAAGGTGAGGGAAGGGCACGGCCGGGGTTAGGCACATTCCCCGTTCACGCAGCCCTCCTCGGGTTACGTGTGGGAATAGCCACACGGGGCCATGCCCCGAGAGCAGCCCAGCTTTGAGGATGGTGGAAAAGGTGAGTAATGGGGTTAGCGGGGTGGATTTCCCCCATGGATCGCTTCCAATGGGACATTCGGCGTGTGATATGGCAGCAGCTCTGGAAACATCCCAGCTGGGCGGGCAAGGAGCACAATGCACCCGTTTCCATCTGCACGGAGGAACAAGGTACCACCTCATGCAGGTAAAGGACTTCACAGCCATGTAGCCACTTTAACCAGGAGATTGTGGAGATCACCCCAAAATGATGATCCTTCTACTTGGCAGCTCAGATGGGACCCTTCAGGCCCCAGGCACTCGGATGGGTTTTGTCAGAGCCACTGTGCTGACACACTCAGGTCTGTAGATAAAGCTGAAAAGGTGTTTTGTGAAGAAATCAGTGTTTTATGAGAGCCATCACCGTCTGCCCTACCTGTGGTGAATTAGGTGTAGCTGAAATGTAGGTAATATCCAGAGAGGGGGTATGCACAGATGGAAGGATGGACAGGATATGATATGGCCCTGAAATCTGTATTTTTCCCTTAATAGAAAATGCCACTCTCCACATACACACTTATTTCCTTAAAGTATCCTTTATTCTAAGCAGTATTTCAAAGAAACTAAATGGCCCATCATATCAATAAAATTCATGGTTATACATGAGACATGAATGCCATGCTCAGGCAGAGAAGAAAAGATGATGAAATGAGGGCTCAAGGTCCCGTTACCAAATGCTGGGTCCTGCACAGGATGCTTGGAGGACCCACGGACCCAGTGCCCTCACATCAAGGCTTCCAAGGATTTTTGGAGGTGTGGGGATTGCTTTGCTCCTGTGGTATGGATGGATTGCCAGGCTCCAGGCAGCATGGTGGAAAGTCACGGACATCTGAGCAGGCACATGGGGAGGGGAAAGCATTTCTCTGGGGTGCTTTGAAGGAGCCCGGTGCAGTAAAAATATTTCATTAGCCCACCTCCTTCTGCCCCCTTGGTGTTTTTCACCCTCTGAGATGGGTTTTGAAGTGTATGACTGCCATTGTTACCTCTGACACAAATTGAAGGACAGAGAAGGGCCACCCAGCACCTTACTTTGGGTCTCCAAGAGAGTTTGTAGCTTCAGGGTGAACAAAAGATATTACCTCCCCCGACAAAATGTGCTCGCCTTCCTGCTAATGTCTGCACCACCACCATTCCCACAGCAGGAAAACCACATCCAACGGGCTCTGTGCCCCAGTTCCCCGCTCCCAGAAGGTGCCCAGACATTCAGATGGGGAATCTGGTATTAAAAGCTCAGGGCAGATCACGTTGCCATTCTTCTGAAAGAGCTCTGCTCCTTCTGCTTTCTTCCAATGGATCTCATTCTTCTTTCTCACATCCTTTTGCATCACCTTAAGCAATTTATTTTATGCTCGGTACTTTTTCAACTCTTAAACGTTTCCTTATTCAGCATTTGGTAGAACTACAAGTAGTTAAAGTTTCCAAATGTTCTCCATAAACACATCCTTCCTCAGGCCCCTTATCCTTTATATCACTCAGCACGGGTTTCTTGGAGTCAGCCTGACACTGATGTATGAAGGATTTGATTTTGCTTTCCTTTTACATCTGGTTAATACAAGAGTAATCCCACTGGAGCCATTGGAGTTGTTGTAAGTGAGAAAAAAAAAAACTGATCAAGCCAACAGGCTCATCTGTGCAGCAACTACGCCATCCAGGTAGTCTGAGCTGAAGGCTCTGAATATACATCACCAGATATCTCATCTGAGAAGGTGAGCACAGTTTTGAAGGCCTAAATCTCCTCTCACTGCTCCTTCACATCCTCCTCCTGTGCGAGAACTCTGTCTACGTGCATCGATGCTGGGTTCGGGTCCTCCAGATGTAGCAAACATGAAAGGGGAGGTGCAAAAAATAAGCAGAAATAAATTTTACAGAAGCCCAAGATGAACAGACAGAGAGAAAAACAGAAATGTCAAGTATTAATTGCTGCACAGACGTGAGGAATGTTAAGGGAAACTGTTTGGGGATTTATGTTCAATAAAAAAAAAAAAAAAAAAGACAGCTTCCCAAACTATTTCCTTTCAAATCTCTCAGCGTTTTCCATAAATTCCATGTGCATGTGTGGCACTCTCTGATAACATACAAATCTGAACGCATAAACTGTTTTGAAATGTTTGTACAATTTCATCCAAAAATATGACTGCATGTTTGTGCTTTAATTGTCAGCAATAGGATATTAGGCAACAGCCACATGCATCGTGTCAGGGGCACTGGGTGAGGTTAGGTGGTACGAGCTCAGCCTGCCCCTTTCTGGCCATGTCTCCGCAATGGGGAGAAACCCCAAATTATTGGGAAAAATAACCTGTAGTGAAGTGGGCTGCAAGTGACAGCACACTCAGTGGCAGGAGTGTGCAGAGAAATCCACTAAAATCAGTAAAGATATTTCAGGTTCATACAGGTGTAACTGGGATCAGAAACCTGATGATTTCCAGGACAGACATTGTATTTTTTTGCCACTCTTTGCAAAAAATAAAATAAAGCCTTAGCGGAGGGATGGACACTGTGCTTCAATCAGTGTTGTTTGAAATGTCTTTCATTTATTAACATTCTTGCTGAAGCTGAACATTAGTTCCACTTTATCAGGAATATAATGCAGCTGCATTTTCTGGACGGGAGCACCACCAGAAATATGTTAACTATATAGTCAACAGCTATGCCTTGTTTACTCTTATGCGTAAAGCCATACGGAAACAATCCTCCCAGGAAATCTTTATTTTTTCTCTCTCTCCTTTTATGTATGTAAATAAAAATAACAGGAGAGGCTGGCCTGGGATGCTGGCTGAGGGTCGGATGGCAGGAGCTTGCTTTTGCTCAGGGTTTGTTGAGAAACTCTCTGATTCCCCCAGGGGCAGACTGGGCTGCTCTGGTACAGCAGAGGTTTTGCAGGGAAGGTGCATCAGTCCCCATTCATCCCTCGGTGCCTTCACCCTAGGATATTCCTCCTGAAGACCCAGCAAACACACTGTGATGGCTCAGCCCTGGTGTTCCCTCCTGGGGGATCTGCTGGCTCAGAGATGGGTCCCCATGGGCACAGGGCTTGGGGACCACAACGAGGAGGGCAGCTCCAGAATGGGTTTCCATGAGCTCACGGGGGAACTCTTGGACCTTCAGCTGCTCAGATGTTCACCTTGTCTTGGTGCTGTGCTCATTGCTTCGTCCAGCAGCGCTGGGGTGGAGAGCCACAGGTGGAGATTCACAGGAGGACAAATCCTGATGGACCCGGGGAGCGCTGCCCGCTTGCCCACAGCCTGAAGGAGACAGCTGCAAAATCCACAGCAGCGTGACAAGCTGCAGGCAACAAGGCAGAGCCTCCATCCTACCCTCCCCAAGCACAGGCAGGGTTAAATATTAACCCCAGGGCTGGGAGACAACCCCTTCAGCCCCCACCGCCATCCCCACGTAAAGGGAAGAGCAGAGAGCACACTAAGGAGCCCTGGAAATATGTAAGGAGCTGCCAGGATCTGCTGCCAAACACTTTTATCTTTAGACAAAGATAAATCTGTTGCTTACTTAACCCAGCCTTTACGAAACTTGCAGCTCTGGGTTTCCAAAATAACAGGAGCAGAGTGGAGCTGGCTGGTGTCCTGGTGAGCAGCAGATGCACACAGGGCAGCGAGAAGGTGACAACGGGTCTCACCAGAGAAATGGCTGGAGAGTAAATCATTTGTCAGGGAAATAAATAAGGATATAACCTCCACGGGCTGCAGAACTTACCTGCTCTTGTCCCTGCAAAGTGCAGGTGTCTGTATTCTTAAGAGAGCAATTAGGATGTATGGTTAATAATAAAGAACAAAAAAGCTGCTGCTTGCAGCGTGCAATCCCAAAAGAGCAGAAATGTGCCATGAGTGTGTACCAGGGTGGCCCCAAGGTCATGAGGAAGATGACAGCGATGCTCACCAAACTGCCACCGTTTTATTATCACCAAATAAAAGATGCTCCCCATTTTTTATTTTATTTGAAACAGGCTTTTATTCACAGTGTGCACTATGGTGGGGTCCAACAGAGAAATGAATGGCACCCGTGGGGTTTTGGTGTCAAACTGCAAGGTGAGGGTGTGAGTTTGGGACCTGCCTTGTCCCTCATTTTCAGGTTAATCACTTGTTTTTTTTGGGGGGGAGTGTTTTTTTTGGGGGGGAATGTTGTTGTTTTTTTTTTGGGGGGGGGGGAGTGATGCTGCAAAAACATTGCAAGTATGGATTGGTAACAGCAGCTCCCTATTTAGCTATAAAACTCACCATTCACAGTAAATTCCCTTTTTTATTCTTAATGCTAGAGTTATTATCTGGCAAGAATATAGCCCCTTCCTCTGCCACCCGTGACCCAGGCTGAACCTGTTTGCCCGTGTTATTGTGCTGGTGTAATTCAGTGGAAAAGAGATTGGATTAAACAGGCAGCTCCGGAGGAGTAAATAAAAGGAACATGCTTTAAAGAGTAAATAGACAAGCCTGGGTAGAATAGAATAACTCCTGGCGGTGCTAAATCAAAGGGAAAATAATGCCCTCACTAAAATCTGAACCGGGTTTGTGAGGAAGGGCAGCCCACAAAACTGGACGATCCGTGCATGTGCAGACCCCTTCCAAAGAGAAGTGCGGGGACAGCCGGGTTAGCTCCCGGTAATTCCTCAGCGAGTCCAGCCCAAATCTGTTTTAGCAGCAGAAATCCTTTTTTTCTCCTCACTGCCAGCCCTGCAGTTCAGCCTGGGCTGGCGGGTCGAGTCCTCGGCTTCACCTCCCTTTCGCCTTTGATGCTGCTCCAGCGAAGTCGAGAGCGTGTCTGAAGGCAGCAGTGGGATTTCGCTAGCACGGGGGATCCTAAAGGAGCAGCCAGCAGCTCTCCCTGGCCAGCAGCACCACGTCCCGGGGCAGGAGAGGGCTGGGAAGGTCTGACGCTTTCTGGCAGCCTCAGCACGCGGATCCCCGCTTTGGGAATGCTTCCCCGATGGCATCAGTCAGCCCAGCTGTAAAGGCAATTGATCCGTCTTGCTCCACAGGCGCTTTTACCCCTAGCAAAAAGCTGTGATGTGGAACTCACAGCGATCCCGTCCCAGTCTCGGGTGCTCTGCACCCATCCAGAGAAGGGAGGCACTTGCCTCTCAAAAACCACAGTGAGAAAAAAAGCTTTTGGCAAGCCCAGGGGCTGATCCCAGTTCTGTCCGTACCTGTGTAACCCAAGCAGGGCCCCAGTCTGTCTCCATCCTTCTGCTGCGTTGGCCTGCAGAGCTAATAGGGGAAAAAAATTAATACCAACTCTCAACCGAATATATGAGCAGCAAACCTCTGGGTGGGGTAAAGCGTATGTGGAGTCACTTTTCGGAGCTGGCATCCTCCTTTTCACACAATGGCATTAGGTAAAGCACACTGTGAATGACTCTGGGACATTTGTTTCCCATCAGCTGCAGAGGAAATCCCCTGCGCTTGCAAGGTGAGAGTCCTTCCCATGGGAAAGCAGGACGGTAAGTCTGGAAGCTGAAAACCAAGTTCTCTGCCTCATTTCTGCAGAGATTCTCGTGTCAGAGCTGAAAAGATGAATTGTGGCAATGTGTAAGAGAGCTCAGCTTGCCCGTTGGGGATGCATTACCTCTCCTCTGCTAGCAAGGGGATGGGAATCATCATTTCAGTCAAAAACAGAAATACAAGTGTACAAAGACTAAATATAAAAGGTTTTATATGAACATTTTCCTAACCATAATCCAAATGTCTTCTCCGTAAATCACTTGCTAATAAGGAAAGGATACGAACATGTGAACATTTTGGGATCCTGGATTCAATGAGATGCACAGATCACAGACACAACCATCCCTACTTCAGCCTAGCACATGATGCGAATAAATGGAGAGCAGAAACTATACATATTGTAAAGTTATACAGTGCAAAAGAATTCTTCAAGGAATACCACATCCTGAGTCTTACACAAGGAAATCCAGACCAGGCATTGTGGAAAAAATTAATACATTTCAGTGTCAGGCAGAATTATGAGGCTGATCAAGCTGAATAATCCAAGGTGCATAATCTCCGGGGTATTTTCCTACAAAGTGGAGTAAGTGTGAGCCTGTCACGCAATCCAGCACCAAGGAGCAGGACTTGGCTTACAGACACAGAAGTCACCTGCAAGAAAAGTTCTCTGGGGCTTCGCTTCAGAAGAGAGACAAAAGCAAAAAGAGAATGAAAAAACGCAGCTCGGCTCTTCCAAGTCACCGACCACGATGCCTGGTGGGGAGATCCATGCTGGTTAGTGCACTGGGTGTGCAGCTCTCTGAATCCCCATGCAAAGCCACGGGAGCACCCTGCTTTCACCAGCCTTCAGCCCCTCAAAGGCAACCAGTCCCAGAGTCTCTCTGTGTTTACTTCTGGGCAAGATTTTGTCCCAAAGCACGTTTTCCTGGCAAAGACGCAGGTCATGCTCATGTTGATGCCATTCCCAAGATACACAACAAACTGTGCCTTCTGAGCAGTGCTCCAGGAGGGACTTGGAGGTGGGCTGTGAGGGATTTGAGTGCAGGAAGGAGGTCTGCATGGCTTGAAACCCGGGAGGGCAGGAAACAGGAGCATCCTCCTGCTGAAACACAAAACTTGGGCCATGAAAAATGACTTGTCAAGGGAATGTGGAACAGGAGGGCATTTGAGCTTGTGTCTGTGGGTAGAAAATAAGAAGATCCTTCTTCCTTAATCAGAAAAACTTGGTTGCTAGCATCTATGTCCTTGTATAATTACTTTGATTAAACAGATTCATGCTTTACTGAAGACAGAACCCAGGAAGACTCATATGGCATGGATGAAGACATCTTAATTATTAGTACTTACTTTTGCACAGCTTTCAGAAATGTGCTGGGGCTAAATGGTTAAAACATGTTTTTTGGATCTAAGTTAAGCTTTCGCGTCACCCAAAAGTGACACAAAACTTAAAGTAGAGGAGAGGTTATATTATAACATTTCTGACAGGTCCATTTGAAGACGCAGTGGCACTATGTTATATTAATGAACTCCAACAGCATGGTCCTCCAACAAGCCTGGGAAGTCCTTTGTTCTTAGGCTAAGCCTTTTGCCATCTAATAAGGGCTTTTTGAACTTTTCTCTTGATCTTCTTCACCTGGGGTTGAGAATGTGAAAATTGACCTTGTCTGTTTTCATCCATCTGACGTTGGCACTCAGAGAAAATGAAACCTTCCTATATCCAACCCAGGGCAGGCTGATTTGCTTCTTCTGTCTTTTTATTTCCTTCTGGAAGCAGAATTAAAAATGTAAAACCACATTTAGTATGGGTACAACCCTGCGAGAAAGAGAATGCAGGTTCTAAAACAAGGTGCTCTGGTACTCCCATCCCCTCGAGGTTCCCTTGGTGCCAGCCTCTACATTGATATTGTGGACTTAATCAGAAGCCAAGGCCCCACTGCACTGTGCAGGAAGGCACATCATGGAGAAGAGTTTTCAGGCATTATTCTGTAGGAATCCATCCAGGGCACAGCTGAGTCTCACACTGGTTTCCTAATGGGAATAACTGGGATCACTGGAGACTTGTGCATCAAAACAGTGAACCATGGTCTCGGAGCAATTGAACACCGTGGTGTTACAGCCCTGACAAAACTGGAAGCCACGTTGCTTCAGAGTTAAACACAAACTTGAATGCTGGCATGGCTCAGATGTTTCTAGGAATAAACCACATACTTCAGAAGTTCAGTTCTGTTTTTCCAATCAACAGAGAACTAAATGTTTTCAATGTTCTTGAAACGATTTAAAGTGTGCAAAAAGCACCCAAATCCTTACTCAGGGAAAGCTAGTAAAAAAAAAAAAAAAAAAAAAAAAAAAAAAAAAAAAAAAACACAAGGAAATTGAGGTGTTTGGAAATGCAAGCTGAAACACCACTGTGTAAAGTTGTGATGTCCCCAGCCTTACATGCGTACAGCTAGGGTCATTTTTGGGTGCATCAGGAAACCCTTATAGCCAATACCCCCCCTCATCAGTTCTTAGACTTGTGTAAGAAGCTGTTGTCATGTAGATATATAAGGTTGTCATATAGATATATAGTAGGCTGGTCACTCGTGCATCTCTAAGCATGTTAGTACCACTCATAAATTAAATCTCACAGTCTCCTGCTTCACTGATCTCTGAGCACCTCCTTTTCATGGAGAAGCAAGATGCAAGGACCACTTCAGTCACTTGGCTGAGCTTTCTTGGTCAACTGCAGCTCTGGAGCTCAGATTCCCGGTGCTTCCAAATTAATCCTAGTACTTTTGGACACTTCTCATTAGAAAAAAAAAAATAATAATAATAATAAAAAGAGCACTGTAAGGTGTAAGAACAAGCCTGCCTGCAACACACTCCTGCAGGAGACATCTCCCAGCCCCAGAGCACCATATCTGAAGGGCTTTCACCGGAGCAGAATTTGCCACCAAGGACATACCCAGCACAGAGCGTGTGTAAGCCAGATGTCAGCCCTTGTCCTCTCGCTGCCAGTTCAGATGTCAATCACGTTCAGGCTCCTGATTTATAGCAGGCCATGCCACCACTCCTGTGAGCTGGAAGTGAGAATGCCTGCGTGAAGCCCCGGATGCCACCTCCGAGTGCGGGACGCATGGTGTGAAAGTGCCTCTTAACAATGCCGTCCCTGTAGGTGTAGGGCAAGCGGCTGACACCACCGCCCCCTAACAAGGGGACTTTGCACGAAGAGTAAATGTGAAGCACGTGAGCTAAGGCTGGCAAAACGCTGGTCAGGGATGAGCTGCAGACAGGGAATTTGGCTCAGAGTCCAAGCTTTTCCGAAGGTCAGGAGCACTTGAGCCTGTTGGAGACAGAAGCTCTCACAAAGTCACTGTGGGACATGTCTACTGTGGGTTTCTACTGCTTACATGAGCACATTCCCCTCCCAACAACCTCATCTTCCTCTTCCCCTCCCATGAACAACCCCACTGTCCTCACACGTTCTCATTGCCTCGCTTTAGTTGATATCAAGTCTAGGAAAGCTCTGCAGGTGCTACTCAGCTTTGCACTTGTAGCCCCACACCCCCATCAATCTGCAGAATAAAACCACTGTCCTTTTCCTTGCTTTTTGGCATTTTGTTTTGTTGTGTTTCATTTGCTGCTTCATTCCTCCTTTCTGCTTCTCCCTTCCATCCTACTTCCAAGCCTCTGCTTAGGAGGATCCCCTCTAAACCCACATGAAAAGGAATTGATAGCTTCATCCCAGTTTGTTCTGAGGATAATCTAGGAGACTACATGTTCATACAGGCTATAGGAACTGTTTTTTGCTAATCAGTTTGCCCCAGAATTAGTAGGTAAAAGAGAAAGGGAGAGATAAACTCTGCCAAGTCTTAATTGTGGGTGAGTAACAGACGTGTGGTTTAGCCCTCTGCAGCTGAACCCTCTGGGTGATGCAGAGACATCCAGCTGAGCTCCATCAGAGGCAGCGTGACACCACCTTGCTTCTTACATCTGATGCTGATCTGGTCAGCACACAGCTATTTGATTTCCAGGGCAAGGTCAAAAGCTTTTGTCAGGATCCGTGCACTTATAAGTCCTCTGAGACCCAGAAATGCTAGGGAAGATAAGGAAAGATGGGTAAGAAGCTCTGCAAACAGTTTCCCAGACCTTCTGGGAGGGCTGATCATCACCCCAGACTGCAGGCATGTCTCCATTGTGTTCCAGTGCATCCCGTAACCTCCTCACTTTCTGTCAATATCCAACTCTTCCCTCCCCACACTTTCCCAGATAATGGAAGCATGATTATACGCTGAATATGCCAAAATCTACTTTTGTTTCTTCTTTTCTTATCCACGTCTCCCTCTTAGCTGGTAAGTGCTGCACAACCTCTGTTTTGCCATGTATAGCAGTAGTGTGTGAATAATAAATAACAATGATATGCTTTCAGCTGGAAAATAAACCCCATATGTGTCCTCAAGTCTCTCTTTTCTCTTGAAGAATTCGTGCAGACATTGGTTCCAGAGACAGTTATAATCCTGTTTACTTGTCAATGCTTGGAGTGAGCATGTAATTACAGTTCCACTATAAGATACTTAACATGTAATTCAATGGCAAAGAGCTACCACGTTATTATAGTCTTCTAAGGTTGGATTTATGCCCTGAAACCTAAATTAGTCCCAACAATTTCTGTTCAGAGGAGGATAATTTAATGCAATCATTATCAAGTACACCAAAGAGCAAATTTCACCGAGGCAAGGGACAACACAAGCAAGTAATTATTTTTATATTTTTTTTTATTTTTTAGCTCTCTTTGCCAACACGGCTTTCCTGGACTTGTATTTTCTAGATAGGCAAAGGGTTTGTTTTGGAATAAGGTGCAAAAGGGAAATAAAAACTACCAGTGACAATTAAAGAAACTGTAGGAAATAGTTCTGTCTTTGGAGATGGACACAAGACCTCGGGGCACACCCCTTAAGGTGATGGGCAGCGGCATAATTCTGATATCAGTGCAGAGCTAAGAGTTAAAGAAAGTGATAGAGTGTGTGGCCTTACTCACTTCTTCACCCCCAGTGTTTCTAGGACCTGTTGTTAAGCTGCTGCCTGTCATACCACCATCATCCACAACATTAATTGGGCCCTGCCTTAAAATAATCCATCCTCAGCACCACAATGCTTAGCACTCCTACGGGCCTGTTCATACAAGACTTTCAGAGGGCTTAACAAGTCCCGACTGTTTAAGCAACACAATGTGCCCAAGAATTTGGTCGGGGGCACTCCAGGGGTAACCGTTTGCCACAGCAAAGCTATGTGCTTGCCTATGACCACAGTGAAGGCTGCTGGAGGAGCGGAGAAAGAAATCTGGCTCCTGGCTGCATTCATTTTCTTTCTGCCCGATAATTTATTTGGTTATGAGTCTCAGTTTCCTGTATGGAAAGGGAGCGTTGGTCTTTCAGTATTCCCCAGGGCATGGTGACACCAACCATGGGACACAGCACACAGGCTGTGAATATCCCACAGCCACAGAGATGCCTGGGGCTTCCTTTGCATCTCTTGGCAAGGTTCCCCTGCCTGAGCCATCCCCTGACACCTCTTGCTCCTGACTTTAAGGTACCAACAAAGCACGGGCACTTTTCTTACAACACGTAGCATCCACAGCTGGTGCTGGGAGTCCAGAGGAATCCCTCGAATGTGGGCAGAAAGTCCCCAAAGCTCAGAGGAAGGAAAGCAGAGGAATGCAAGCATGGGGAGCACCTGGGGCTCCAGCGCTGCCAGCAAGCCCAGGTGTGCACGGCACAGGCGGGGGGACCGCGGCCGTGAGCCGGCGATGACAGCTCGGGGTCCCTAATACATTAGTTCCTGGGGTCTCGCTTGCATCTGTTGGAGGGTTGGAGATCTGCCGGGGGCCGGAGGGATAATTAGGCAGGTGGGCTGCTGGCTGTCCAGCACGCCTGCCAAATCCAGGCCTGCTGGAAGTGGGTGTAACCCTATGGAAATCATATATGCGATATCCTCACCCATGCACACACATAAACAGATGGGGGAGAGAGGAAAGGCACACGCACGCCCGGGCCTGGATGCATTTTAGAAGCACAAAAAGACCCCAGGAAGACAGAAGCACGATCTGCAACACACCAGTGTTCACCCAAGGGTCACCATACACCCCTTGGGAAATCTCTGAGCATTTGGTATTCCTCTTAGCAACTCTCAGCTCTTACATTTAGGGAGAGCTCTCTGATGGGATTGGAAAGAATAGCCAGGTTCATACAACGGTTACATTGTGCCATCTTCTGGTTAAAGGCTGTGGATTCCCTCTCTCCGAGTCCTGCTTCACTCCAGCACAGAAGGAAAGCCTTTCTTTATGCCTTCGAGAAACGAGACCCAGCGATGCCCCAGCAGCTTGGCTGTCCTGGTGGAACAGCATTACCTGCAGAGATGAGCTGCAATCACAAGGCGGTGTTTGCAAGGACCACAGGGATGTAGGAGCTGCCAAACAGAGCCCTGGTCTGCCAAATCTGCTGCTCCAGCCTCCAGGAGATGTGATGCCTCCAGGAGACGTGATACCTCTCCAGCCCAACATTGAGGTGCCCCAACATCCATCTGAGAGCCGTGCAGCTGTGAACCACCTGCAGGTGAGGAAAGTGAAGAAGAAAGTGGGCTCGGCGGGGTCCACAGAGACAAAACACGTTCGTCTCTCTGCTGAGGAGGATCATAAATATCTATAAATGCATGAGGACACATGTTGAGAACAGCTGCCAATTACTCATCTGGATCATGAATATGGGGAACTGGATGTTCCCAACCCACCCTTACACTGAAAAAAAATAAAAAATAAAGAAAAAAAAAGAAGATACACAACTGCAAGGGGATGTGTGATCTTGGAAAGAGCTGATCATGAGGAAATCACTGGTCTGAATGTGCAGGCCCAGACTTGATGAAAAAAAAAAATAATAATAACAAAGCTGACAAATCTTTTGTCTTCCAGCAGCACGCTTTACAATGTATGTTTATTTTAAACCTCACCTGCACCATTGTAGCTCCCTTGATTTTGACAGCAACATCCCTCCAGCTGCCAGGAGCACTTCTCACGAGTAGGTGTTCAAAAGGAGCTAATTGTGCACAAATTAGGCAGACAAATTAGGGACAACGACTTCACTAAATACTGGCTAAACAAATACAGCTTCGGGGAAGATCCATGCTCCAGGTTGTCATCAGCAGTGCTAGTGTGAGCTAGATGAATTAGGTGCAGAGCACTCCCCACCAAAAAGCTGGTGTGTAATGATGTTTCTGCAGGAAATGGTAGGAAAGGATGAAATCACCTCCTGTTCCAGGGAAGGGAAAATAGCCGCTGCACTTCAGACACTGCAGAGCATGGGACCTGACAGCCTGGTGGCTGCAAGCATTTGCTGTCCCAGTAATATTTAATTATTGGGCTTGTAATGAGCTCTGCAGAAGTGTTTAGTCTCAAAATGCCTTTTGCTTGTGCTCTGAAATGTCAAGGAAATCAGGATCGCTATGAAAGCAGCCTGATGCTGCACGCAGGTATCAGCCAGCTGCTGTCTTGTTCTCAGCTTAACTCAAGCAGGGGAGAAGCAGAGACAGCAAGTTACACAAGACTTGGATAATATCAGCTTATTCTGACAACTTCATAACCTGCACAGACCTCCTAACGCACTGGGTATCTCCTTGCACACGTCTGTCATCAGGAGGAGATACGGGAACACGTCCAGGTTTTGAAGTCCCTCGGCAGGTCTGCACCCTCATGGCTCTGGCAGATGAGAAATCGGGCGGTGTTTGATGTCCCTGTGAATTACATGGGCAGTGGGAAACGCTTACTGAGAGATTACATCGGGGTCACCAACCGCAGAAAAAAGGGTTTGGACCTGAACTTTGAGACTCAGTGTGTTGAACTGAGAACTGGAGCATATAAGATGTCTGAAGGCGAGGCGTAAGCTCTGCTAGCATCTGACCACTGCTGTTATCTCGTCATCTTCCGAGAATGAGCAAGTCCCGCCCTGCATTTACATCACACGTTAATAATAAAGCATGAAGTGCTTTTCCTGCCTGCAGTCCTCCTTCTCAGCTTCCAAATGCTGCACCATTTTTCTTTTGGTTGTTTCCGTGCCTACATTTTTTAGCTAGAATGGGCCAAGCCTGATTAAAATATTCCATGTGGGGTCTTTCAGGGCTGCGGGGTTGTTCTGAGAGCAGCAATCTAAACTTGCATTTATCTCATTATTTATTGTAACTCTCAAATCTTCTTTAAACTCTTTCTCTTTTTTTTTTTTTTTTTTTTTTTTCTCATATCTGCTTCCAGGATGCTGTTCGCTCATCCCTGCTGTAGCTTTCCTCCCTTCCAGCCAGCAGCAGGCTCTTGACACGAGCATCACCGACAGCACCCACAGCCCACAAATCTCCCTGTTGTCCTCCGGGACCATGGGAAGGAGCAGGTCCCCAGATGACCGGGCCTGGCCTGGCCTTGAAGGCTTGAAATTAGAGTCACCTCCACTACTGACCTCCTTGGCACCCTGCTGTGCCCTGGGGAGCTCACCAATAGCAATACCCTGGCTTCTGGATAATATATAGTCTGTGCAAGTGTATTTTTAACCACTCAGTATTTTTATCCAGTTTCTAGCGCAGCACAATATCACATACCCTGATGGGTCCCAAACACATTGTGGCTGTGCTAGATTCACTGCACCCATGAAATCAGGACAGCAGTTATATACTTGCTTGGCATGATCTATTTTTAATATG
This sequence comes from Anas acuta, assembly GCF_963932015.1. NCBI lineage: Eukaryota > Metazoa > Chordata > Aves > Anseriformes > Anatidae > Anas > Anas acuta. The sequence goes on along the minus strand of NC_088982.1, from coordinate 6,349,887 downwards.
TTGATGTTTTTTGCTTGCTATTGGACACTTTTCTGCCAAATGTTGTTACACAAACTCCTTCCATGCACTGTGAGGTCTGGACACTTCTCCAGAATAGACAACAGTCTAATAACACAGGAGGTGCCAAGACCTGATTTCATGATCATCCTAAAGAAAGGTTTCATCACCAGATGCTTCAGACCCAGAGATTTATCGACTTAATTTTCACTGTCAGTTTTGCTGTGATTTTTTTTATCACTAGATGCCTGATCCAGCGGCTCTCGTGTTGTCAGATTCCCATTGAGGGCAGAGGGAATTTGTGCCGATCAAGGGCTAGAGGACATGGCCCTGGCTTTTCTCAGCTCCCCTGGGTGCGTTTTGTCTGTTGATTTGTGTGAGAAACAGTTAGTTTGCCTTGGTGGAGAAACAAAAACACCCAAGTGAGAAAAGAAAAAAGAGGGGGACTGAAGACACAATGGTCATGCCGTTATTGAAATGTGCTTCTCGCTTCAGAAACAACAGTCTGGGCTCGAATGAAGTGATAAGTGGGGACATGGATTAAGCCAAAATAAACCTCCTTATCTTAAAAAAAATTCAGCTTCCTAAAGCCAACCTGGAGCTGATCTGTGTGAACAACAAGAGAAAGTGCAAGAAAGCTGAGATATTTCTTAAAATAATATTACTGTAGGACCCAGCAAAAAGTAAACGCTGCTCGTGGGACAAAAGTAATTTACAGCCAGCACTGACATGATGCCCATGGGAGGTCAGATGGAGAGCAGAGCTCTGACCTTTCTGTGTCCTGCGCGTTTAATTTACAAACACAGACAACGATCCTGTGGAGAGATACCTTGGCTGGACATCAAACACCCAGTGGTGCACATTGTCTGTGGACTTCCCTTGCAAAGCAACGGGACTCCTCCCAGCACGTTTAAGTTAGAGGTCTTCGGTTAAAAACCATGTATCGAACAGATTTCTCCAGCTCCCATGGGGCAAAAAAAGATGATGCCCCCTGTGTGGTGCTGGGCAAGGTCAAAGAGGTTTTGTTTTCAGGTCTTTGCCCTGCAAGAGACTTCCTGGGCAGCTTTCCCCACCATATTTACCTTCTTTTAATGCCATCCCTTGAGGTTGGATTGATCAGAGGAAAGAACAGGGAAGGAAGGGATGTCACATCATGAACCTCTGGGACTTCTGCATGTAGGAAGCCATCGGTTGCCACCATGGGCAGCCACCCTTCAGCCAGCCTGACTTTCCTTCCTCAGGTTAGCAACAAACTGGCCCATTCCAGGGGTTTTGCCTCATAAATACATTGTAAATCAAAATATCCACCCAGCAGCTCACATGGGGCTCCAAAGCACTTCTAAGTACCACTGTCACACAGCCAGGGAAGGGCCATGCCAGAGGTAGGCCTCTCCACCGTCCTCATACCAGGTTTTTGGTGGTGTCAGCTCCAAGAGAAAGAAGCTGTAGGTACACCATGAAGGAAACATCAGGCTGTTGAGTAAGGAGACGTTATTATCCACATGGCACTGCCAGAGGACAAATTGACATCTCCATGTGATGCACACAGGGTTAGGGATGTGCCCAAACAGCTGAGGGCCCAATGCAGTCCCTCAGGAACAGAGTCCATCACCAAGCTCAGAAAAAGAAAAGGCCATGACTTTAGGAAGTATTTCACAGAGGGAGGAGAATGTCCTCTCCTGGGACACTGCTTCCAGCAGGGAAGAGGAGAAATGGCTCTTCAGACATGCTGCCCTGTCTGGGCACCTTCTGGAACCGGGCCTAACACTGTTATCCCCTAGTACCACCAATGCCCAACTGGTGGGGGTGCTGGAAAAGGTGCAGCCCCACCATAACATCATCCATGAAGGGAAGGCGCTAACGAAGCAGGGCATCCACTGGGACAGGCTGTTTCTCCTTTCCTAACTTGCCGAGAGTCTCTCAACACCGTTTCAATCATATGACACACGCGGCAGCAATGCGGCCTGAATTGTTACTCCTCGGGGTCTGCCTGCCAAGAAAACTGGGGAATGACTCACGTTGTGGAGCTCAGAGCCAGGGGAGGGCAGGACCAGGAGGTGACTAATGATGAGAGAGCACAGCAGCTTCCTTCCAAGAGAGGATGATGCAGAGAAAGGGCCCTGCAGCACATCAGGATGGCAGAGAAAAAGCAATAGGTGCATGAAAAGCAGAGAAATGTGTCTCTGTCTGAAGGGAGAGGTGGCAGATTTGCCCTTTCCGCAAAGAGGCAAGTGACACACAACTAATCTGCCACGGACTGGGCAACTCAGAGGATATGGACAAATCAAAGCTGAACCAGATCACTAGAAACTAGATGAGGACAGTTTGCTAGCAACCTGAAATAGAGTTAGAGGTTTGTGATGGGTTTCTTCCTAAATCATGAGATATGCTCAGTAAAGACCATAAAGAAAAGAGCCAAAGACAGCCCTTCCTCAGACAGAGGAGGAGAAACTGTGTCCTGGTGGAGATTCACTCTTGTCCACACAGTATCTGTGTTTGAGAAACCCAGTTCTACCCCAGATGCACCCAATGAAACATTTAGGGAGCAGGCTACACAAGGGGGGGAATGCATCCCCTTTGGTTCCCCAAAGATTTGCTTTACATCTATGCCTTTAACCACAACAAACAACCTGTTTACAGAGCCCAAGTGTCCTCTCTTTTGCACTTCTTGCTGCTTAACAAACCACATGGAAAAAAGCTGTACCTCTGTTCCCATCCCCTCCCGGAAGGACGGAGTCAAGCAAGGAGGAATAGAAAACCTAAAAAAAAAAATGCTGGCTGCCTGATAAATCTCTGCTCTTCTGCTTTCTTGCATCTTTGTCCACCCAGGTCCTGCTCTGCTGTATGCACTGGAGTCCTCTGGCCCAGGCTGGGCATCTTGCAGAGACAGTGGCACCTCCATGGCCAGGAAGGACCATGTGAGCTCTAGGGAAAACGGACGAGTGCTGGAGAAAGAGTATGCAAAGAGGCAGTTTTGCCTTGAAACTAAAATAGAAAATGCGCCTCTGCTTAAGTGACACTCGACACCGACGAAAGGAGCTTGGAGTGAGAAAATAAAATACCTCCCAACCCGCTGCCAGCACCAAGAGCGTCCAGTGTCTAAAATGGAGCCACAGGGCACAGGGTCAGGCTGCAAGTCAGGAGAAGCAAGAGGGACAGATGGCCCTGGCACGGTGGCTTTGGGAACAAGCAGGGGCTGAGTGTGATGTCGGGGCAGCCTGAGCTCTGGGGCAGCCCTGTCTGGGTGCAGGGCTGAGGCTGGCTCCTGACCTAACCACGGTACAGACAGGTTTGCATTTGGCAAGGGGGGATTACTGCTCCATAGGGTCAGGACTGGCTGCTTATACAATGTCTGGACCCAGGCCCTGATTAGAAATTATCACAGATGGAGCAAGACAGGGGCAAGGGCGGAGAAGCGAGTGATGGATTAACCCGTTTTGAGTCACACACTCCTATTAGAGCGGATTGCTTTCTGCTCTGATGCTGAGTTATGCCAACAGGCACTGCTGAGACAGGGCCCAGGCAAGATTTATTTATCTTGAATCCCTTTAAACATTTCAACACCCTGTGCCTGTGCACCCAGCGAGCCTGTGAAACCACATGCCTTGCAGTTCCTATCCGCTCCCCGCTCTTACCTCCTGCTCGTTTCACTCCCTCTGTGCTGCAAGCCAGATTGCTCGTCAAAATTAAAGAATAAGCCATGGGAGGCACGCACTCAGATTCCCCCTCTGCCCATCTGGTAGGGCTCTGATCCTGCTTGAGGCACACGGGACATCTCACAAACACATAATCAGCCCTAAAAGACCCCATGGCCTCTTTTTTTCTTGAAGGTCCAAGGCAATGTGGATGCTGGAGAGCAACATCAGCATGGGTTGCTCCTTTGAAATGGTGTTAACTTTGGAATGCCTCGTGCTGCACACAGAGGGAGGCTCTGCGTGTCTTGGGAGGAGCTCCTACATCTGCAATCCATCACCTGCAGGCCCAGCCAAGGTGCTGAGGTGAGACAGCCCTTCTGTTAACTTCTCCATCCTGATGACTAATGAAACATGGTGGAGACGGTTTATAGTAGAGCCCTGAATGGCACAGGAACTCCAACGCCTTTATTTCCATCCAACACCATTATTTGGAGGATGCACTGAAACCATCGGGGCTCGCTATGGGAACATGGGGCTGTTGGTCAACCATAAATGGCTCCACCAGCTTCAGGAGATCTGCAACAGTGGAAAAGGACAGTAATTTATCTTGCAGAAGAAACAGCCAAAGAACACAAATTTGCTCTATTCTTGCACTACTGGATGCATTTTTTCTTGCTTCAGCCTGTTCAACCTAAGTTGGAAGCCTTGCAGCTCAGCTTTCCCTTCCACACTGCCCTGTAGTCAAAATGCATCTCCCCCTGCCTCCAAAAATGTGACATTCATCAAGGAAAGATATCCTTGGCAACACAAGCGGAGGTTTCAGGCTCCTTCCTCCCAGGCATCCTCAGAAACTTCCCTGCACGTCCTTGCCTTCCCATCTGGTGAATGCTGTGCTTCACTACTACACTGTTTCCACCATCACGATATTTAGCACCATTTAGAACAATTTCATCCAAAGATCTCAAAGTACTTTACAAGGTTTAGTTAATTAAGCCACTGAAGTATTATTACGTCTCTCTTATGGAACAGAAAGCCAAGCAGAGAAGTTAAATGATTTGCCAAACGTAATATGAGTCAGTAGCTAAGTTGGGAAAAGAACCCAGGAGCCCTGACTCTTAACCCATGGCTGTAAACCATTTTTCTCTATAAAAAAGAAATGAAGCAAGCAGAAGGGTGGCGGTACAGCTATTCCTTTTCTTTAGGCTGCCTTATAATTAGGGCAGAAAGGAGAACACCGCTTCCTAATCTTAGATCTTGCTACATTTGTTTCAAGGTTTTGTGTAAAAGTTTGGGAGGACTTTCTGCCTTTTGAAATTCCTGTATCAAGGTTGTGTTTAAAGAAGGCATTGTGCTAGCATGAGTTATGGGCTCGCTGTAGAAATGAGCTGTGTTATCTAGGAAGTCAGAGCAGATGATCCAAACACCGCTTGAAAACAGCCTGACAAATCTATGACATCTTCCTGCAAACTGCAAACATTAAAACAACCAGAACAAGATACTCTTTGTTCTATCACCAAAAAGCCAAAAAGGGACCATTAAGATGATTCCTCTTGCAGAAAAGGACTCCTCTTCCCCCAGCCCAGCCCAGGATCTGTGCATGGAACCTCTCCAAGCCTGAAGATAAATAAAGCGATAGCAAGGGCATTTCCACAAGGAGGCCAAGGAATTTGAAAGAGGAAGGAGAAACTGGGACCCCAATGAGCCATTTCCCTGTATCCTGCTGTCCGTATGTTGTATAAATTATGGGGGGAAAAAAAGGTGTGTGTAACTGAAAGCTGCCCCTAGGCACCAATAATTTGTCCGACCTGCGCTTAGACAACCAACCCGCTCCGCTCTAACTAGCCTTGGCAGCCTCACACGGGTCATATTTTTACGTGGATGAACTGTTCTTCAACAATTTCCCCCAGTGTGCTAGCAGCACAAACAGGCTTTTTGTACACGAGCGGGTACGTGTGGCTTCTCTGGGCAGTTATTTCTTTTCTGACACACGTGGCTCACATGGCCATTTGCAAAGGAAAATTGCCCAGCCCCCTGGCTCTTTCCTCATCACAGAGCTGCTGCACTTTTATGGGGTGGGGATGGGGCACAGAGCTTTGCTTAGGTTTGGGCTCGCCTCTTTTAGGAGGTAAGAGCATCACCTTTTTCTTCCAGTTTTCCAAGTCTATTCTTATATTTTCCTACCATTTGCCTGGGGAGTTGTGTTTTACTACTCAAGAAACTTGCTTTTGGTCATAGTGACAGCCAGAATTTACGGATGCAAAATTCCCATTGCTTTCCAGGGTAATTCTGAGGCTGTTAGACATCCAGGAGAAATCACAGCAGAGAAGGGGAGAGAGCTGGGAGAGCTGTGCTGTCACCTCCCTAAACCCAGCGCTCTCATACTAGGAGAGCTTGCTTGCCATGGCCAAAGCCTTGTAGTCCCTTTGGGTCTGCAGGACTCAAGATTCAGTACGAAAAGCATTAAAGCAAGCAGGTGACAAGGGCACTGTTAGAAACACGTAGATATATATGTGTACACTCACAAATATAAATACATTTGGCTTTTCTGGGAAAGGATTCATAGCATGCACCAGAAGCTGCCTGACCCCAGGGCACAGCGCGGGATTTAGGTCCTTGTTGGAATTTGCCCTTGCTCCTTATTTAATGCCGGCTGGATTGTGCCTACATGAACCAAACACATCCACTGGTTTCCCTCAGACGTTTCGATGATGGATTGCTGGCATCACTTGTTTTCTTTTGAAGGCAATTCATTTATCAGAAACAATTACTCAACTGATAAGCTCCGTGTGTTCAGCTGTTCGTGGCTATACAGCAGCGACAGGCCAATAAATATGAGCTGCAATTAGCCTGATTAATGATTTCAGATCACTAAACTGCAACTATGTCGGAGATAAGACTCTAATAAGCTTTTCTGACGAATCTGGCAAGTTTGGTGGCAACGGTGACACTACCTCCTTTGTCAGGGCCCCAAGCCCAGACACAACCTCTGCGATTAAGCCAGTCCTGCTCTTTGGGACCCCTGAAGAGCTCAGCAGGTGTTTGGTGGGCGGCGTGCAGCGATGGGCAATCCCCTTCCATCTGTTGCACAGCAAAGCACGAAGGAAATTGTTTCCAAATGCCCCTTCACTAAGAAGTTCGCTTCCCCCTCAGCCTCCTGTTGTGCTCCTCAGGGCTGCTGACCCTCACCTCGACTGCCATCCTTCAGCAAATCCTGATGGTGACCCAGCTGCGGGCCTCTCTTGGAGCATGGAGACGTGAGCCAAGGGAGAAGAAGATGTAAGAACCCAAACATTGCGTGCAGACCTATTAGCAGTGGAAAGAGAGTTTGGGGAGGACCATGTTTGATTTAACATGTTGGCAGGAGCTAACATATCGCTGCAGTGAGACTTGTGGAGCACAGGGCTGTGAGCACTGATAACAATCCCTGCAGCTGGGATGACTTTTGTGTTTCATTCATTTTCTGGCTGTAAAGAACGTGAATGTGAATGCACATGCGCATATACGTGAGCCTACGCGTGCCTACATGCTCCCTGATAAAGGAATCAACGTCACTACTTCTGTGCCACAAGCCCGGACCAGTAAGGGCTGTGCTTGTGGAGCAACAGTTGCAAAGTTACCAGCCTTGCCAAGACCCAAGCATGGGCTTGAATGGGCCATGAAATGAGCTGGGATTCACTACACTGCATCCAGCACACTTTGTGCAGGTCCCGTCCCACCTCCTGCTCCCACCAACAAGGCTGGAGAAAAAAAAACTTCTGGGTACTGCAGACCTCCAGAGATTTGATTTTGTGATCTGGGGAACAATGATTTTGTAATTTTTGCTTTAGAGGGAGAAATTCAGACTGTGGGAAATAAAAATACACCTTTTCCACACCTTAGCATGCTTCTAGGTTCCCAGGGTATCCATGCACTAGCATCACACCAGAAAAGACATTCTTGTGACAATCTAGGAAATTTTGTAATCGATTGATAGGCATATATAGAGAAGTGCAGACCACCACTATCTGACATTGCAGCTATAACATGGGCACTTGCCTTAGCCAGGTCACTTTGGGTCTGTAAGTGGGGCATCCTTGCCCCAGTCAAGGGAGAAAAACAGGACATTTGCTGCTAGCAGGAATCTGATAGTTTCTGGGCTCAAGGTGATGCCATGCACAGGGGCACAGCTGCTTTCCCAGCCCTTTCTCATGTTTAGGTGCTATCACCTCAGCTCTCTCTTCCCAAGGCAAGAGTCTCAGATCTCCTTCCAAGGAAGAAATGATGGGAGAAAGTGTCCACCTTGATAAAGATGCAGCATTCACTTGTGCAGTGTGAGATGTTGGGTTGAGTTCTTGCATCTACACAGGGCGACCCAGAACAGAGCCAACACAGCTGCATTTCACCTCCACATCCTGAAGATGAGTCTCACACAGCTTGGGCACGGTATGGCCACAAGGAGCAGGGAGGAGAGCCATGGAGCACACTGCAGGAGGAGGAGTAGGTCTTGTTTGCCCCACTCACAGGGTCCTTCATGCATTTCACATTACGCTTTAGAGGAAAATGCACTGCAGCCGTTAATTTTATGCCTCTCTCATTGCTCAAGTTGGCCCTGAGAACCCATTGAAAACATGGTGTAAACATTTGGAAATCAATATAGTTCCCTGGGAGGTTTCTTCACAAATGACAGGTAACAGGTATGTTTTATTAGCTTAATTGTGATTGCTCTCCCTCATACCAGCAACAGAGTACTTATTTATCAGCCACAGCCAAAGATTGAACTGCTTACCCAGATGTCCCTAGGGGCTTATTAAAAGAAAAAGAAAAACAAACAAAAGAAAACAATCCACCTCAAATTGTAGGCATGCAGGGCTGTGTACTCAGACCTGCATGTGCTCATTTTGCAAATGAGCGTCAGGCCAGGAAGGCTGTAACAAACCCCTCTGGAGGAGCCTTCCGCCTGGGAGCCATCCACTCAGCCCCTGGTCTATAGGACTGAGAAAGGACAAGAGGGAAGGGGAGCAGGGAGGAGGAATTGCTGGTCCTGAGATGTGATACAGACTGCATGGTCTTGTCAGCAAGGAGCAGCCAGTGTATTTCAAAGATCTCTGATCTTTGTTTTAGAGAGAAGAGCTGCTTTGATGTGATTTTTGTATTCTTTGGCTGCTTCATTACATCATGAGTGGGAAGTCCCTTGGAAACCTCACCTGTAACTTTGGGAAGAGTTCAGGTGACATCTCATGGTTGCTCAGAACTCTTGGTGTGCATTGCTGGAACTTTACAACCTTTACTAAATCTAAACTGGAGATCAATTGTCCTTCAGAAAGAACATGCTGATGTGATTAAACTGTAGGATTGCCATGAAAATGTCCCAGAACAGAGACATGAGAAATCCTGGAAAGTTCTGATGCTCATAAAGCCTTAAATCTGCCATTTCAGCCCCTTCTCAAGACAGCACGTCTATTGATTCCAGAATTTTCCAGGTTGTCCTGAGAACGTTTTGGGGGGGGTCATGTATTACACTAATTCTCTAAGAACACAGAAGCATACTAAGAGGTGGAAAAAATATATTTATTTTTTCTTTCTGTAAGAGAAAATAAAAAAGTGTATGTCTGGCTCCAGGTTCCCATGGATTCTTAAGCCTTGGAATTAATTTGCTAAAAATTCACATTCTGCTCCTACAGAAGACGTTCAGCAAACCACTTGGAGCAGGTTGAATCTTAAAAGGAGCTGCCAACAGAAAACAAGGTGAGGACCATAAATAGTTTCAGATCCCACAGAAAATCTGCTAGTCGTATACTGTGGTAAATGGAGGCAAAATCTTAAACTGCTACTATATGAAAGGGGAAAATAGCAAAGGAACCCTAGTTACATAAAAGGTTAAATAAAAATCTCTTGTAAGTATTAAGAAAGGGAAGGATGGACAGACTGAGGCCAATGTTACCATGACATACATTTAACAGGGTCCTGCACCAGTGACACCAGGGGAATTATTTCTATTTTATACTGGGACAAAGGTGTTCAGAATCTGGCCAAGAGGTGAATGAAGATGAATTAATGCACGGGGTGTATATGGCCAAAGTCTGAGCTTGGATGCACCAAAGAAATTTCCATCTGAACAACATTGTTCTCCCTGGAGCTACAATGGCTTGAGGCCTAGAAGGCCAAAGGTGGACTTTCAGCTGCCCAGTAAAAAGATCCAAAGCAGCAAGAAGCTGGATCAAGGGGCAGGATGGAATGAAAAGAGAAGGAAGACTTTGCTGATATGAAAGACGGAAATGGTGGCACTCTGAAGAAGACAATTTCTGGACCAATTTTCACAGCCCAGTTTCTAGAAAAACATGGTTTTGGCACGCGTGTTTTTTGGTACTCCATCCCTTGCCAGCCCAAGTGGGTTTTTAGCAGGCACGATGACAGCAATCCCCTGCGAGAGGAGAGTTATGCCAGCACGTACCTCATCAGCTGCAGCATGGCCAGGGGCCAGGGGAAACAGCAAAGGCGACGTGATGAGGTACTACATGAGGTAGATGAAGGGGTCTCGGCCTAGAGTGGAGAAGGGAAGCGAAGGGGAAAGCTGTGGCCAGATCACAGGTCGTGGTCTCAATACAACCCATCACAAACCCCCTGCTGATGGCAGAAAGGATAGTTTAGCCATGTGCAGAGGGAGAAATGGTGTGAAAAAGAGCAGGGAACAAGAGCAAGAACACAGCTGCCCATGGGCTGCACCATGCCCATGTGGAGACAGAAGTCAGCAGGCCGGGCAGGGAAACAAAAAATCCCTCAATAAAAGTCCTGTAGAAAGCCCTTCTGAAGGGAACGCTGGCAGGGTGCTAGGAGTGTAGAAGAGGTTTTCACTATTTTGACCCAGACCCAGGGACATCCCAATCCCATAGCTATGTAGAAGTCTAGCCTACAGCTTGGGTTTCATGGGCAGACCTTGGCAGCTTCACCCCAGCTTTTGGAGGACTCATAACCAAAACTGTAAGGTAAGAAGAAAATGTTTTACCAACCGAAAACCGATTTTAACAACTGTGTCAACTGAAAAGTTCTTCCCAATCACCTACCTCCATAAAAATATATATATATATATATATATATCCTTGAGTTTCAAAGCCCATATAGTTTCAGATTATTTTTTTTTTTCAATTTCTTCCTTTGTGAAGAGTGGAAATAGGAGTCTTCACTCTGAATATTTACTTTTACTTAAGAACCCAGATTCTTCTTATTAAAATATGTAGCTTGAAAAACTTCTGCTAAATCTTAGCATCAGTCTTGTGTCCAAGGAATTAACAGGCAAATGTGTTTTTATTTTACTCCAGCTCCCATTTCTGCATTTCTTCTCTAGTCAGCATAGGGCAGGAGGAGAAACCTGATGGTGGAGGGTCTCCCTTCCTCCCATGTTACCATTAGTCCCTTTCCAAGCCAGTCTTTCCCAGGCACTTCATTTGTACCAGTCTGAAATAACAAGATAAGCCCAGTGACTGTTCCAGTAATACCCCCCGGTTACAGGAGGCTGTTGAAGCTTTACTGAAAGCTACTGAGTGCAAATGTCAAGGTCTTCCAGAAAACTGCTGGGGTGAGACAAAGAGGTTAAAGAGGCAAAATCGCCTAGTTGATGAGCAGATCTTGGCCATGTTGTCACCAGCAGCCAGAGCACACATCCCATTGAGCAATGCCTTCAGAGAAGGAATCTGCAACTGCAGACAGCCCCAATTATATGGACCGACAGACAAACGTGCAACAGGGGATGACAAATGGCCAAAAATATTTTCTTACCGAGCGAGGAGGGGGAGGTGGGAGCCCCTGCTCCAGGCAGAGGAGGTTTGTTTAATCTACCCGGCCCCCTCTGCCGACCCCAGATCGTTTCCTCCTCCAACAGCTGCAGCCGTGGGGGACGGAGCAGCACGGAGACACACAGCTGTCCCTCGACCAACACCACACCACCCCGCTGAGGATCCAGCCCCATGGGTCCAACCCTGAGCCCAGCTCCCCCAGCTTCTCTCCAAACTGTTTGGACAATTTTTTAAGATTCCTTTCCCCATATCAGTTTGGAGAATAAAAGCTACAGCCTTCCACTGAAAACTTCACCTGGTTTAAAGCCTTCAACTTGCAAAGCCATGGTGCGATAGCAGAAATGCATTCCTCTCAAAGCCAGGTCAGTGACTGTGCAATCAGGACCTTGATTTGTATTTTAAGTATTGCACATAAATACACTCCTCCTTGACCAGCACACGCTGCTCTTGATCCGTACACCTCCCACGTGAACAGCAGTGATACTTCATTTTTGCAAAATTCAGCTGTTGTGAAGCTTTCCGAGCAGTGTGCTAAATCATCTCCGAGGATTACAGTGCTGCTTGAGGTGAAGAGTTTGGTTTATCTGTGTTCAGTTGCAGCATTTTGGATAAAAGGTTTACGGGTTTTGTTTGTTTGTTTGTTTGTTTGTTTGTTTGTTTTTTGTCAGTCAGCTGAAGGGGATTTCTGGACAGGAGGACCCTGACAGTGGTGAATGTCACTGCTCATGGGGAGGTCTTTTTTCCATGGCAAGATTGGCACAGTTGGAGCCTGAGCAAACTCAAGAGACTGACTGGAGACTGACCAAACACAAATGGCCCCTTTAAAATGTCTACATCACATTTGTTAATGCCAGGCCACAAAGACTGTGTACAGTCACGAGGACAAAAGGTCTAAAAGAAGACGAATCCTCAAACTGGGCTGGCTCCCCCAGCACAAAGGGGGCCAGAACAAGGACATGAAGTGCATTTCTCTTTTTTTTTTTTTTTTTTTTTTGGTCCTATTTAGCTTGTCCCTACCCATAGCACAATTTCCTGGCCTGGCTCTATATAAATGACAACCTTATAAATTTGAACTGCACTTTTTCTAACCTGGATTATTTTTTTTTTTTGGACACAAAAAGTTCAGTATTTGACATAATCGCCTTTTGGCATGCTGTATAAATATGTATTTTGTTAGACTGATTGACTCTCTGTGAGGACTGAGAAGGAATAAAGTTCCACTATTCACCATTGTCAAAGCAATACCCCAGACTCCTAATCAAATCTGCTCCTGCGAAGGTAGAAAAAACAATAACTCTGCCATAAGTAACTTCGCTGGAGCCACTGCTCTGACGCCGTGAAACTGAGGTTTTCTGTGCTGCAGAGACTTGACTGTTTTTTTTTGTTTGTTTGTTTGTTTGTTTGTTTTTAACACGTTGTAGGTAGTTGTTTTCTTGTTCATTGCCATTTTCTTGATTGCACAACATTTTCTCCCAAGGGGCACCACAAGGTACACGAGCTACAGAGGGTTTGATATCAATGTTGTTAGAGAAGGATCCCCACTGCTTCAGTGTACGTAGGCTGAAGGCACACGACTGCAGAATTAAAGAACTACAAACAGGTCTAAACTGCATCTGTGTCATGTCCACACAAATCAGCATGGGGGTTCGTCATACTACATTTAAACAAACTCCAGCTGACAACTTAATTTGGGAAAAAATCTGTATCATCACTGATCAGCTACCTCGCATTGAGTCAGTAACAGGCCCATTACAGGGTCAGTTTGATGCTGGTAAATTTGATGTTTTGAACATTTTTGAAATTTTGTTTTGAGGTCTGGGCAGGAGTTTGGACTAAATGATCCCCAGAGATACCCCAGAGATGCCCTGTTTCTTGGTGGCTCTGTGCAGGTCTCTTTATGCTTCTGAGACTAGTAGGACCTCAGCATTTCATTAACAAATGAGAAAATCTGCCTTGAAATTTATATGCAAAGGTATCACATTCACTGGAGACATAAAAATACATTTTCACAGCACTATTTACATTGAGTACAAAGAATAATTTAAAACTAATCACTGGCATAGTTTCACTGATTTTGTATGCATTTTTTTCATCCAAGGTATAGCTGTTTCTAAGATATGATGTGGAAATTTCATCGTGCAAACAGCCCGGTGCATTCCAAGGAAAGCAGTCTTTTCTTCACAGGTAAGTGGTTCGGTTCCATTTGTACTTCCATATAGAAGAAGGGTTTAATTTTATCTTTGTACATCAGATGGTGTTTGGGATCAGGAGAACAGTGTCAAAATCACTTGGGAATTTCTCTTTTTGAAGGCTGTGGCAACAAACAGATGCCTGACCTGCCATACCACTCTGTTCTTAGCAATTATCCAAGTCACATGAAATATTCCTAAATTAGATTAATTATCAAGCCACCAGACCAGCCTCACAGCAGCTGCATAAAACCAGCTTTACCAATTGTGTCGATAGCAATGCCACCTCCAAAAAGAGTACAGGAAAACAATAATATTTGCTGAATAGCAAGTCTAATGCTTTCACCTCATGTCTCCAAATTATGTGAGCTGGTGAAACCACTTTTGTCACACAAGGAAGAATAACGTCCTGTGCTACCCTTCGGGATGCTACAAGGGATGGTGCAGGTCTACAGTCACTGTAACCTCACAGATGGAGCAAGCATTCACAGCGGGATGGCTCCCCAACAACTTCAGCCTCAGGTAGCACAGAGCTCACCATTGTGTTAGGTACCTCTGGGGAGGGTTCACACAGAGCTTCGTGAGTCTTCTTGAAGGATCTACGGCATAGAAGGCTTTAAATTTTCTGAATCTTGGGCCAAAAGTCCTGGCAAAAACCTAGACTACAGTATGGAAAAAAAAATGCTCAGAAAGAATCTCTTATGTGTTCATCTTCGAAAAAATCCCTTTTCTCTAAAGCCACTTTTTGTCCAGAGGACACAGCAGCAGCAGAGACCATGCAAGTGGGCATTAGTGCTGCTGGACATCTTCCCAAAACTGCTCTGCTTATTTCTGCTAATGTTAAATATGCTTTCAAAAATGCTCCTAGCCCATACCATATCTTCCTCTTGGAGATCTCCAGGAGCCGCCTGGACGTGGGGCTGGGCACCTTGCTCAGGGTGGCCCTGCTGGGGCAGGGCTCAGAGCAGAAGGACCCAGAGGTCCCTGCCAGCCTCAGTCATGCCGTGATTCTATGAGGGCTATGGGTTAAGAGCAGCTTTGGTTTGCATCTCAGCCTAAGCCTTATTGCAGGTTTTTCATCAGGAAAAAAACATTTAGCACGCTGACCAAAGGCACGCCTTATCTTCATTACTAACACGAGGTAGGGGGAGGAGGAAAAGATGACCCTCGTTTCTCTGGCTCAAGCCTCACACTGATGGCTTGAGTGCTTCCAGTGGAGTTGAAAATGTTCTTACAAGCCCTGAGACTCCTCTGCAGCTCAGCTATTGGGATCAGCTGGAGGAGAGGAATTTGGGTGAATGTCCATGAAGCTTATCACACAAGCAGAACGCTGTGTTCCTGCCTGTTTGCAAAGGGGAGATAGGAGCCAGCCGGGAAGCAGAGTGAGACCTAAAAAATATAATAATATTAACTAAAGAGGTGGAGGAGCAGCAAGTTAGTCTCCCTTTGAGGGTTTTACACCATTGCACAAGAAAACACTTGTATTTGCACCTTCAACCCTACAGTAGTTGTGGGAAGGAAGAAGAGGGCTCTCTTCCTTAAAAATATTGAAATTTTATTTTAAAGAAGCTCTAGTGCTCTTCAAAAAACAGTTCTGACTGTGTGATATCCATGTGGAGAGGAGAATGCAGCTTATCAACTTGATGGAGATGTAGGAAGAAAGGCACTGAAAATACCTAGGACACTCTCAAGTGCCAACTTACACAGGGAAGAGTCCACAGTGTACATGGATGGGCTTTACAAGATGTTCCAGCACCAAAGAAAGACGACCCTATATGTGCCATGGATGAAGAGACACAAAGCCAGCACTGCCAGTGCCCAGGCTGCTGAGATGCCCTTGGTCATTAGGAAAATGAGTGTTTGGTGATGCTGACCTTCACTTAGCCGGGCGAGGTGGTAAAACCATGCTGCCTCTTTTATCACTGTCTTCGTTTCTGCTTCCCAAGCATCTTTGCTGAAGCAGCTCCAGCTGGACTAAATGAAGTTTCACCAAATAATCTATACTCATTCTTTTGGATGCCAAGGAGGGGGGGGAACCCAAAAGCACCGACCCCACAACCATTCTCCCACTCTCATCATGGCACGTCATTCTCCTTACACCCCCCACACAGCTGAAAACAGCCTTTGTTCAGCTGCGAAGGAGCACATGTTCCCCCTCTGAGTGACCTACAGCCGACTGCAAAAACCATGTGGCAATTCCCACAGCCGCTGCACATGGACCGTGGTCTCCCAAACCCTCTCCTGGGCAAAGCGCATGCCAGGCCAGCCCCACGACCTCTCCCTGCTGTACCCAGATCACCATCCCAGCAGCCAGACTGACCTCTGAATGAGAAAGCGAGGGTCCTGCTTGTACCACACTTCTCAAAGAGCACATTAACCCTGATTGTCTTGGCTAACTCTCTGGAATTTCCTTCCTTGCCCCGGAGACAGAGCATTCTGTGGAAATGAAAATTAATACTTACAGGCGGCTTGAGTTGGGGTGTGTTTTCAATTATTATTATTTTTTTAAATAAAAAAAGGGGGGGGAGAGGGTGAAAATTCAGTGGCTGCTACAAATAAGCCCATTTTAATTGTAAATCCATTTAGCAGGAGGTGGAATTAATCACCTAGAAGAGAGCAGGGGGAGAGCCCTGAAGTTGCGCACAAAGCGAGGAGAGTGCGAATCACGCAGTTGGCACGGGATCCCATTTCATTTTTGTTAAGTGCAGGGGTTTTAAGCCCCCTGAATATCTCACTGTTCTCTCCCTCCTGTTCTCCAGAGGGAGAACAAATGCAAATGGTGTCGTGTGAGAAGGGGCTAAAAGGGCACCCTGTAATAATCCAGTGCGCGAAACCCCGTGGGCTCATCAATGAGGGAAGGTGTAGCAGCCTTCGGGAAGCCTGCAAGAGCCTCTGTGTACACATAACACCTCCGAAGGAATTTTCCGCAGCTATTCAGGAACAGACCCGGGTCTATTCACCCTGGCTTCACCCCACAGCTCACTCACACATGCCTAGGCAGCGCTCGGGGGAGCGCGACGGAGCGCCGCACCGCACCAAAATAACCGCGGCCAGATGAAAAACAAGCCCTGCTGTATCTCCCATGGGCAGCGGCGTTATGAAGGCTGACATGCGAGGGGAAGGAAAGTCTTCCCACAGCATGCACCCATGGCACGCGTTAGCAAGAGCACGAACAAACCCCAGCAGCAGCCAGTTGCATTATACCACTTCCTCACGCCATGCTCTGCAAACCCATTTTTCCACCCCAAGCATGGAAAAAACATCCCCAAAAGACCTCAGCATCCATCATGCTCCACCATGGCCACCTCAGAAGCTGCCTCTGATGCCTCCATGCCCCAGCCGATGAGGCCACGGGACAGCAGGAGGCATGGGGGCGGCAGGGGGCTGCTGAGCAGAGAGGAGACGGTGGAGCAATGGCCAAGGTGGATCAGCTCCAACAGGTTTTCCATACGCATTTTCCTTGAAGGCTGTGAATGAATTCAGCCTGGGCAAACTCGCCTTCATTTAATATTCCTGCTCCGCAAACAGCCAAGTTTTGGCTGTACAAATACTTAGGGAAAATATTCCACATTTCCAGCCAGTGCTTGTCACCTGTCACATCTGTACAGCCTGAACCCTTTCATTGTCAATGAGTTTGTCCAGCTCCTCCTTGGAGCTGACACGGTCTCCACCACCTCCTGTGGCCCCACTGCTTTCTGCCTCTCTGCACAAAGAAGCTATTTTAAACTGCTCTACCAGTTTTGTCCTGAAATTTTAATACTAGGAGAATTGGGGGAAAACTGCATCACAGTCAGCTTATCCGCTGCCATAAGACTTCTGAAAACTTGAATTGCACTTATTACCCTTCTCCTCTCCAAATATTGCTTGTGATATTGCCATATTCTGCAGTGATTCAGTCAGACAGTTGAGGCTCTGGGCCAAAGAAGAGCAGTCATCAGGCCAATTAGTCACCTCCACTGAGTGATCTGCATACAATGCTTAATTCCCTAGCTAGGAGCTACATCTGATTTTTATGCTTCTGGCTGGGGTAGAGAAGGAATGGAAAGTCACGAAACTCCAAAAAAATAAAAAAATAATAAAAAAAAAAATGGCAGGAGTTTTGGATTTTGTTTTTCTTTTTTAAAAACTTCTTTTGTAATTTCTTTTTTCTGTTTGCAGACTGGCTCTGTATAACACACAGAAAACCGTGCGTTACACAAGCTCTTGTAGGAACCACGTTGTTGGCATTGCTACATGCAAGAGCACACACCAGCTGCGATGACAAGAAACACCGCAGGTCTCATCCAGCCGCCCATGTCTCACTTCAGCTCGTGGAAAAAACAAACCTCCCAGTCACATTGTTCACTTTACAGGAAGGGGGAAAAATCCGTTCACAGTGCACAAAACTGAATAATCAATTTGTCAGTTTAGCCATCAAACTGAGAAGCCAAAAACTTTTTGGTTTGAGCTGGGTTGAAATTTTATTTTTGTCCAGGTTTCCTTAGACACGAAAAAGATTATCAATTCCCAAAATGAGGCAGGGAAAGCCTCACACAAAAGCACTAATTTAGTTTTCAAAAGTAGAAAAAGGTCCTTCTATACCTCCTTCTGGGAAGCCCTCTGCAGACCTTGAAGCATTTCTCAAAACTGATGAGCTGCAGGGAGGATTTGCTGTCTCCTCCCCAAGACCTGGGCACTGCTGTGTGGTCCATTGACTCTCAGTCCTTTGATGACCACTTCTGATGGCCTCTGCAGCAGGGAAATGGCATTTTCCCCACTCTACAAGTGACAGGCCTTCACTTCAAGGGACATCCAAACAAAACACGGGCTTCAGCACACCCCGGGTTTGTCCTTGGTAGAGCTTTCACCACTGGGCTTGTGTCCTCCAGCATGGGACAGTGAGCAGGAACCCAGGCTACAAAGAAAATATAAAATATAGGCAACAATTAGTTAAATTGTGCAGCTACTAGGAAGGACAGAAGGTAATGTATATATGCTATAGCATCACAGGGGGGCACAGGCTGCATTCAAAGACTAAATTCAGAATTCCAAAAGTTAGGTGCTTTCATTACAAACTCACTTGGTGAGTAAATAAAGCAAACTTTTAAGCCTGCAGCTACAGGAAACAGTCTTGACCTAGATAGATAGATAGATAGATGGATATAATATATACTGATCATAAGAACTGGCAGCATAGGTCCTGGTACTGGCTGATATCATCATACTGATAGATACAGGTTTAGCCAAGTGATTTATAAAGCTCAGATGTTGAAATTAGTTGGCTTAAACACAATATCTGGGGAAAAAAAAAAAAAAAAAAAGGTCAAGCTCATGTTTTTTAAGGGAGGGATAAACAATTTCTGAAAGCAGGGTATGACTACACTTTCTAACTAAGTGTGGTGGGCTCACTCGCTCTTATTTATAGTCTTTCATTACTACACCAAGCACTTACTTCTTTTAGTGACAGTGGCAGTCAATTTTGCAGACTGCAATCTCTTCATCCCTTCCATGCATCCTCAGCTCAGGTCCGGCACAGCCCCAGAGAAGCTCCTCATCTCGATCCACTGCCAGTGATTCAACAGTGATTGCATTTGCCCATCCAAACTAAATTTTTTTTTTCCTTTCTGATTTCCTGCAGATAGACATTGCATAGATTTGCAAAAGCGATCACTGGCACCATTGGCATCTTCCATTCTGCATCTTTACAGCAGGAATGTGGGGTTTCATGCACTCAAGCACTACAGCTCAAAGAAAGGTTCATAAAAGCAGAGAGCATTATTTCAGGGTAAATATGATTCCCACGTTGCTTGGTTTCTCCAGAGTAGCAGGCTGAAATCCTAAGCTCTATTTCTCCCACTGCTGGTCATCTTTAAGCCAGGCAGGGGAAAAAAAAAAGAAAAAGAAAAAAAAAGAAAAAAGAAAAAAGGTTTTAAACAAAGTATCCATTTAGAAAATGTCAGTGATTCTTATTTAAGTGCTACGTAATGGGGGTATGTGGGTGCATTTTGTTACCAAACCCCAGTAATCAGATGCTAAAGCAAAGATATGCATCACACAGAGCCCACTGGGGCTTTGCACAATGTTCTGAGCACTGAAAGCCAAAGGACATGCTGGTTACGGCTTCCTTGGTTGTGCAATTGGGCTGAAGAAATACTAGCTCTCTTCAATTTTTAAGGAAAGAAACAGAAAGGATAAAAGGTTTGATACGAATCACCTGTCATATCTGTACAGTAAGAAAGAGGCAAGCTAAATCTTTTGCTCAAAGTGGAACCTTTTGGGTTTTAAGCCCTAAGAAAGACTTTGACATAGGATACACAAATATTACTATTATAAGAAATGATGCAGGTATGTCTTGCTACACTAACATTCACAACAAATAGACAGAAATTTAAGAGGAGAAAAGAACTGGCACAAAGGAGTCCCAAAGAAAAAAAATAGTACCCCATCACCCCAGCTCTTGCAACACCGATATTGATATGTGGGAACCGAATCCAACATTACGCAGCTGGAAACTTGTGCAACTTGTTTCCCAGGTCCACAAACACAGCCGAGATGCAGCCAGGGAGCCGAGCACAGAGAAATGACGCTGGGAAGCAGTGAGGTTATGGACGGGGCACCATCAAATTAAGCCAAGAAGAAATTAAATTGGGAGGAAGCAGGAATGGGCAGTTACAAATGACATTGGGCTGGCTCTTGCTGCAAGCTGTCTGCCCCATGAGGAGTCCCAGCCCTCAGCACTTGCCTTTCTGTGGGTATCGCTGCTCTGCTTTGAGAGCGACCACCCTGTGTAGGACCAGAGAGGCTCAAGGAGCTCAACATGATGCTGCGTTCAAAAAGTCAGGTTAACTTAGGATGTACTGAGGTTTGGCAGGGTTGCCTGATGTCACAAATCCCTAAAGATAGAGAAAAGGGAGGTTCCTCTGCACATTGGCACAAGGAATTGCTGCTGCTCCTTCCCCTTACTGAGCAGCATCCCTTCCTTCCCTCCCACCACAGCCCGATGTCACTGCACAGCAGAAACACAGTATTTAAACCCATGGAGAAATAGATGTCTTGTTTGCAAAGTAGCACCATTTCCCCGGACAGCAAGAAAAAAAAAAAAAAAAAAGACTAACCTGGGGACCCTCATTAGATTGAAAAATATTTTTTTTTCCCATCTGTGTTAATTAAGCAACCTGAATCTTACAGGGCTTGCTTGGGGAAGGAGGGAAGACAGGGGACTTACTCTTTTCACCTCATCCATCATTTTAAGGATGCAAGATCATCCTTGATGCTATTATAGACAAGGTCCTACAAGGTTTTGTAGGTATTTGATTGGCTAATAAAGAAAAAAACATCTTTTCAGCTTGTCATCTGCACCATTTAGATTTATATTATGGTATCTGGATACTTAGGGTAACCTAGCACACTGTGCCACCACCACTTGGCTAAATCTGGAGTTCTTCCCTTTAGAGCAGGGCTTCATGTTCAAAGCCCTTCATGCTTCCTGCTGATTGCAGGGGTTGTCTGTGGATCAGAGGGTGGCAGAAATATCATGTGATGATGAATGGCTCTAAATAAATCAATCAAAACCAAAACAGTCTTCACATAGCTGCAGCTCTCCAAAAGCAGCAGCTGATGATTCTTCACCTAGCTGGACTCTGCCAGCCTGCTAGTTTCACCCTGGAAAGTGCCTGATCTTCCAGTTGGGAAGGGGTTTTTCACCATCCCTGGGACCCACAACCTTCAGCTTGATAAACACCAGCCTTGGATCTTCTGCGTCCTTGTGAGCTTTTCTTAGGAAAGATATAGACTAGAGAGGTGCTCAAAGAGCATGCGTGGAAAGTCAGCGTTGGATAAGGGCTGTGTTTGCTCAGACATACAGAAGTTCATGGTTAACTGAGCAAGAAAAAAAAAATTAATCATGCTTACACGGGCAAGTCTATAAATAATCCCAGTGGACAAAGTACACTGCAAGCAATTTCCTTGTGAAAGTGAGAGCTGCAGCATCTACCATGTGAATATCCATGGATTTTCAGGGGATGTTAGTCTCCAGGATGCACACATTTCTGCAACCTGACAGAGTTACCATGCAAGAGAGGTTCTTCCCCAATACATCCGGGTTTTTGCAGAGCTGTGCAAGTGTGGGACATGCTGTGTGGCTAGATATATGGCAGCCTGGTCACAGCCACTGTGCCATTACATCCAAGCCATTACTTGTATCAGAGGGACTAAATTCATAGACATTAGCCTCAAGAGTCTTCCAGGTCAACATTTCTAGGTGGGAGGAAAGCCTGTCTGAGAATATATGAACAGACAGCAGCAGCCGGACCCTAATGGGACCTTGGAAGTCCCCTCTTATTGCTGCAGGCAGAGCCCTAAGCACAAAACCTGTTAACCATTTCACCCAGGAAAGCAGAACACCAGGTTGAGTAAAAGCTCTTAGTAAGGTCCTGCTGTGTCCTTGGGCACATCAAATCCAATGCATTTTTCCACATCTATCAGTGAGTTACACTGTGGCTACAGAAAACATCTGAATCAAAGCAGTGATCGCAAAGGCAAACCATTAATTCAGGTCTCCTGGAAGTTCCCAGCCCACCCCCTTTGTTGGGAGTGGAAAAAACAAGATCATTTTTGATCCTCGGTGTGAAGAGACATATAGCATGAATGCACAAATTCAGCTGGAGCCCTCACAATTAGCAGGTCTCCAGCTTAACTTTGGCGCATGAAGATGTAAAGCTTTCAAAAGCCTGAGCTGAAGAGAACAGCTGATGGGTTTGGGATGGAACAAGCAAATCTTCCCCCTGCAACAGCTTAACAGTACCACCTGGTGGAGAAACCCAAATTTGCTCTGGCTGCTTCAGAGAGGGTTTGCAAAGGGATGCAAGAATTGGTAATCAAACTCACACAAGGACTAAGTTTCATATGCAAGAGAAAAGGGATTGTAGTGCCTCTCAGTACTAACCATCCCCGGTTACAGCTAATTCAGAGCTAGTTATTTAAAAAGTCAAGATCCCTGAAATTTGTGTTAACAAAGCGGTTGTTCAGAGAATCCCTGGATGAGAAAAGGAAGAAATATTTAGTTCACTGCTTCCATAGCTCCACAGATTCCTAAACTTTTACACATCTTTATATCTAACAGTCCTGAAGTGTTTAATTAGTGATCTTTCCAGAATCTGCAGACAAAACATTAGTTTTCGACAATGTGTGGGTTTCATTACCCTTAAGCAGCCTCATTACACAGTTCCATCCTGGTGTTTAATCAATTAAGCACGGCTGCAATAAAGCAAAGTGGAACTAAAACTGATGTTCTAGTGGGAGCTAAATCACTGGGATTATTCAGAGTGAGAGGCTGCTTAAGGAGAGCCAGACAAAGTTTATTTATGCTTGCGAGCATCGCTGCACTACACCACACAACCTGCCCAAGGAGATCCTGACCTCCTGCTGCACTCCTGAGAAGCAGCAAATTAAACCCCTAAATCATGGGAGGTATTTGTGCTCTCAGTTAATTCCAGGCTCTGAGTAATTGTATTTATATAAATATATATGTATATACTCATATATATGAAACAGAGAAAATTCTATCAAAATTAGAGCTCTAAAGCAGAGTCTTATTCAAAATCAGCAATTTCTCAACAGAGACAGGGTAAATAATATCCACTATTTATAAAGTTGTCCAGTGAAAAACTACAAGCCGGAGTCTTGGCTACTGTAAACCAGACACTGTTGACTTCTACTCAACTACAACAACTTACAGATGCCTCCACAATTTGCCATGGTCACTAATTAGTTTATTAAAGTCTCCCTGCCAGCTGTGAAGTCCTGAGATGATGGAAGCTGGAGCGTTTGGGGACATTTTTACTATTTTTTTTTAAATAGCATGTAATTAATTTTTCCATTTGTGATTTTTTTTTCCCCATTGCGCTTGGCTCAGCCCAGACTGCTCCGTCTTTGGATCGAGTTGGCTCAGCTGACATACCAAGCACATGGCTGCAGCTACATTGTGCTCAGCCTGGGGACTTCTCACCAGATGCTAGTGGTGTTCATTTATTAAGGGAGTAATTGTGAACAGGACTGCTCTGAGTTTGAGCTGAAATAGGTTTTCAGAGCATCTGAAAACAGATTTTTTTTGTTTCTTTGCTTGTGTGTTGTTTTTTTTTTGTTGTTTTGTTTTTTTTTTTTTTTAATTGCTTAGGCTGGTCAGCTTCTCTTTGAAAGAAAACCACTTCTCTTTGAAAGTGCTTGTTGGGGTATCTATGGGGAGGTACAACTTGGGCATGCGTCACCTGCTATTTGTCTTTCAAAGGGAAAATCAGATTTTATCTGTGTCCTCAGATCCCTTAGAGGGGAAAAAAAAATTATGAAGAAACCAGACGAGTTCCTCAAACCACTGCTGTGATGTCTTGCTGAAGTGAAAACACTTTCGTTGTCCACCACTGTTGGCCCAAGACAGGAAACTTTTGCACAGAGCCTTGTATTTTGTGAAAACTGCAAGTCAAAAGCACTGTGCTCCCCCTCAAAAGAAAATTTCATCAAAACGTTTCCCTATATTAAGTTATTTTTACTAACATCCCTCCAGGCACCATTTTAAATACCATTTGCCTGGAAACAGACCAGCTTCCAGTAGGAAAACAGGGAGCACCGATCCAGCATCTCCCCAACCAGCCCGTGAAGACGGGAAGGAAATTAATCCCTGGTAGATTTCCCAAAAGTTACACAATTAAGCAGAAAAGCCACTCCGATACCTGAGCCAATAAAATGATCAAACTGGGGAGTAGAAAACAACACCACTGTTTTGCCTTCACAGGTCAGTGGGAGCGTGGCCATGGACCGGGATGGGATGGAGGGTTAAAGCCGCTGCTGGAGGACAGTAGCTCCACAGCATCCTGCCAGGACGGGCTGCGAGGAGCCAAGGAGTTGGGTAAGGAGACAGCCTGGCTTCTCTCACAGCGTCACGGAGGCGATACAGCCCTGCAGAGTGTTTCCATTGTAACGAATTGGCATTTTCCAATGGAGAAAAAAAAAAAAAAAAAAAAAAAAAAAAAAAAAAAAAAAACCTGCCTGGAAGCAGTTTTTGAGTGAGTGCTGCCAGCACCCACTGGAGTCAGCGGTGTTTTTGGGAAGCTGCTCGCTTTCTCAGGTGTCCAAAATTAAGTTTCAGAGTCCAGCCTCAGGCTCTCCCTTTCTTGCCCATCTTGGCTGCTCTTCAGCTTTCCACCAGACTGGTCGGCAGCAAATCTCATGGCTCCTGTGCCACCCTCTGCTGAGGTGGGTTGTTAAACATTGGGCATCTTCCATCTGCCTCACTTCTGGGCTTGGGCAGATGCAAGGCCTGGAGATCCTCCTCCTTGAGATCCTGTCCCCAGGAGGCTTTTATATCTTCCCTGTGCTTTTTGTTGTTGTTCAGACGCCAGAAAAATAAACATTTTCATTTCCATCCCCACTCATGCTTGCTTCAGAGACAAGAACAGCCTGCAGCATCTGAAAGGATGTTGGGAAGGCCGAGATTGGCCACTCTTGCCCATGCAAGGAGAACTGGAATTTTATTTATTTATTTATTTATTTAGCCCTGCCAGCTGCTGCTGCTGGACTTTTAGGCATCCTGGCAATGCCCTCTCCTAGAGGGCAACCTATGTGGAGGGGTGGAAGCTGCCGGCAGGGAGCCAGGGCGTGGGGCCCAGCGCAGGCCACAAGCAGAGGAGCAGTTCCAGCTGGCAGCCCTTCCCTGGTGCTTCTTCCACCCGGCTCCATGGGCCTCCAGAAGCCTTTGAGAAAGTGCAGGCCTGCCCACAAGGCTCCCCGAGCTCCCTCAACCCCAGCAGCAAGCTGCACGACTCCTGTCCCATAGCTCATGTTAGATGTTCATGGGCCTCCCCAGCTGATTCTCTTCTGGGGAAGACTGTCAAGAAAACAATCGTTCTCCAGATGTAACATCCCGTGCCCTTCTCAAAGCAGCAGGGGAGCTCCAGTTTCTTTCTCTTTGTCACAGCGATATCTGCAGCTTCCTCCTCCACTGCCTCCCAGGCCTTTCCTTCACACTCCATCCAGTTTTTCCCTCCCACACTGTGGGCTCCAGGGAAGACTCTGCCACCCATCACTGCCTTGATCTGCTGCCACAGGCTCAGGAGGACAGGGAACAATGGTGTGGGTGGCAGGAGACGATCCGTAGGTCTGTACCAGTACCAAACCTTGTACAGATGTCACAACCTTGCCCAGTACCCAGGGCTCACATTTCCAGCTCACGCCCATGGCCTTTCCCTCCTGGCCTTGTCTGATTTCTGCTTGGAGGAGCCCTCTCCAGCTACCAAAGCCAATCTACAGCGTATTTTAACCACTACTGAACTTTTCTGAAGGATCAGCACCATAAAGTGCTGATGGATCTGCTGGGATCTGGACACCTTGCTCACATCAGCAACCTAAAGCTGGTCAAGGGAAGTGATTTGGAGGCTTTCTGGAAGTCTCAGAAAGCTCCTCAGAAAGCAAATGAGAAGAGGAAACAAATCCTACAGAAGAAGGACTTTGGCCTGAATTGCTGATTTTCAGAATGAGACTCACTAGTGTTTGAACTTCCAAATAATAATAATAATAATAAATTGAAAAGAAAATCAAATGAACTTACTAGTTTCCAGCAACAGAAACCATTTCCCCAAAGACCAGACTTTCCAGGCCTTCTATCTACAAACTAGGAGACCATACTCAACCTCCTTTGGCTCTAAATAACCTGGGTTCAAGCACTGTGATCCTTGGACCCACCTCCTTCTGCATATGGAAAGAGCTCACAGCTTGTACAGGTTGAAGCCAAGCCTTCTTACAGGGTTGTGTCAGTCCAAGAGGGCCACCCAACAGTAACACCTAAATGAAGGCTTGCTTTCAGAAACCATGGTCCCAACAAATGATATCTGCTTCACTGCTGTGTCCTCAGTGATGACAATGTGGGAATAGGAATAAAACTCATCGATGGTAATGGAAACACACCTATTTTCAGGTTGTTGTGATTCTTGAAGCCCCTCTTTAATTGGCAAGTACCATAAAGCAAGAGAGTGGGATGTGTGGAAAATGCTGGAAGAACTGTCTGTTTTGGGAGCAATGGAGGGAAAGGTTATGGCACCTTGGACTGTGAAGGGCATGGAAAAAAGTCACACTGCCAGCTTCAGTGTGCCTTATAACTCTGTTTTTTCACTCTGTCCTAAGGATCCCAACCCAGCTGGCTTTGTGAAAAAAAAAAAAAAAAAAAAAAAAAAAAAAAAAGAAAAATGTCCCCTTGTTGCTGCTAGATGTGTTATCTGCAGAGCTCCTGGGGGAGGCAGATGTTCCACAAAGATCCAAATTAACATGGACATATTAAAAAAAATAAATAAAATCAAATAATTGAATGCGGTTATACTGAAGTCAGAAGCAGACACTATTTGTGAGAGAGCTGAGGGCCAGAAGGAAGAAATTGCACACCCAGAATTTGAGTTATCACATGTCCTGGGGTCCTGCTTTTGCTAGCCAGGGCCACCAGCAGGAGCAGAGGCAGAGTGCTGCATGCCAGGAGAAGTGGGACTGCCCTTCCCCCTGCACAGCCCTGTCCTGGATTAGCTGCAGATCCAGTGGAAGAAATTCTGAGCCCCAAGCATGCACTGGCATGCACACAAAGGAGAGACAGATCTGCAAATAACTTGAGATTAGGCAGCTCTGTAAAGTCCAAATTACACTTCCAGAACTGCATACGAGCCTCTGAGCTGCACGAGCCCTCTCCCTTCACACAGAGAAATCTCGGAGCACTAATGCAGAAAACCAAACCCACCAAATGCAGTTTTCCCTTCCTATCAGCAATTGCCTATCCTGATGCTCGTGCCCAGAATGGGAAGGAGGCCCACTGGCATACAGCCACCCATGTTCACAGTGGTGGTGTTCACACTCCAGAGCAGGGTGGCCACATCTGAGCTGTCATGGGGACCAGTCCCCAGCCCCGCTAACTCCCAAGCTGTGTGCAGTGGCTGGCGAGGGACTGACAGTTTTACAGCACAATGGAGTTGCGGTGCCTGAGGACATTCCTTGGCTCTGCTCAGCTCGCTTGGTGTAGCTGCAGTTCCTCAGACCGCTCCCTTCCTGCCTTTCTTTCATAGCCAATGCCTCTTTGATGCATTTCCAGTGTAGGTTTGGTTATGAAACTGCGACGTCGGAGAGACCCTCGCGTGATCACTTTTCAAGGAGGGCTTTCCTTACCCACCTCTCACATGATTACTCAGTATTGTATAAATAAAGTATTTGCTTTTATCTCTTCTGCAAAAAGCACATAGCAACTCAACCAGCAACAGACAGCCTGGTTCTGGATTACCTCTCGCTGCAATTCCAGAATAAGATGGGTCTGCCCCTTGCACTGTGGTTACTTATTTGCATCTGTAGCTTGTCATCCCCACAGCTATTTGAGCATCAAGAACTACATCAGGTGCACAGGAAATATGTTTTTTAGGAAGTAAAAGGGTTGGATGTGGTTCAGAGAGACTGCGAAAAATACTATTGACAAAATTGATGCAGTGCAGGAGAATGAGAAGCCAGGGAAGGAGGGAAGGGCACCCCAAGCCAATATTGTGAACCAAAAGACAGCGTTGCGTGAAATCAGAAACCCACTTAGTGACTGCTATGGTATTTGCAATTTACTCTTTTAAGCTAGCGTGACAATGTCCATATGAGCTGCAGCCACAGAGCAAACTGCTGTGCAGATGTAGTCTGCATGGAAAACCTCTCATTTAAATAAATAAAAAATAAAATAAAATAAAAGTTAAAAAAATAAATACATTCACAAGAAGATGGTTATATTTGACCTAGGAGTACTGTGGGAACAAACGTCAGCAGTACCGAATATAGGTGTCAGTGCAAATTTTCTTCCTTAACAAGCAGTCTTTTACTATTTAAAAACCCCTCTTGTTCTCAAGAACATTCCATCCATGAATTCTCTGCACAAAGCTTGGATCGGATGTCTACTATTCATATATTTTTCCCTCTTGGTTTCAATATTAGCTGAGGAGCATTATCGGCAGGAGTTAGAGCCGGAAATAGGAAATGAGATGGAAATTGTTAACAAGAGGGGAAAATAGTTCAAGGAGGTTGGTCCTTCTAAGAACTGCTACTTTTACAGCCTAGGATTATGTAACGCTTGGACCAGAATGAATTTAATAAAAGGTAAATTCAATACATTTGTTGATTTTGATCATGTCGATCAGATATCTTATCATTTGTTATGTTCTAGAGTGCTTTGCAGATGCAGAGCATGCATGCAGTCCTTGTGCAAGAAGCTGACAATCTAAGTACAAAAGAAATGACAGATACACAGCACAAGATATCAGATCACACAAGGAGGTAATAGGGGCCAGCATGGTAAGTGGTAGTCTTAGCACACTCTCTTGAAAGATCTGCTCCTGTCTCTTCTTAATAAATGAGGCGTGCCCTGTGTGGGATTGAGCACTGCACAGACAGAAACCAAAAGCTAAAAGGCCGGTGGGATAGAGGCAGGATGTGAAAGCCGGATGCTCCAAGCCCAGCTCTGCCAAGTGTGGTCCTGATGCAGCTTTAGTTCCAGCGTTAGTGAAAAAAAGGATGGCAGGTGGTCCACATTGCAGGGTGGAGGTGGAAGGGGACGTGTCCTAAAGCATCTTTATGGGTCAACTTGCCATCACATAACACTTTCTTATATAAATTAACAATATTCCAGGATAAAATGGACAGAAATATACCTTTTTTTCTATACAGGTATATCTTGCTTTCTTTTTATTCTGTGCATGGTGTTAATAAACAGAAAACATGGAGGGAGAAAAACCAATCACAGCTAACTTTGAGTTACTTTTGGTACCCATTAAACAGATGAGGCTAGCACCACAAGTCAGAAGGATGCTAGAAACAACAACAACAACAACACAAATCAATGCAGCGGGCAGCTTTCAGTGTTTCTTTCCATTGCTTTTCCCATTTCTGCTGTACTGGAGTTAATGTCTTATCTTACCCCAAATAATTTCTCCTTCCTGAAGACCAACCCTCTGTACTTGTACATAGCAGTGTTGAAAAACCTGGCTGCATGCTAGGATATATCAACATCCCACTGGCTGTGAAACAGGTTTTTGAGGGACGCTGCAGATGTTTATTGCTGGAAGCTACTTGCAACTAGGTTAGACAAAACCATTACTTATATGCTGGAGAAGTCTTACCCCAGCACAGGGTATACAGGAGTGGCTAACAAAGATCATAAGCAATTGAGTTTGCACATCTTGAAAGGTAGCCTCCTTTCTCCCAGGAGCTCAGGCATGAAAACTCCTCCTGTGCAGCAACAACAAAGCAGAAAAGGCTACTAGACTTACTCATTGCTTTTATGCTACTTTCTCTATTCTTCCACATGTCTCTGTTCCTCAATCCTGAGCAGATTACATGAGAAGACTCCTCAGTGGTTCCCACAAGCAATCAGATACTGGCCATCCATTCTGCCAGACCTGGGATATGGCTGTGGACAGTAGCATGCATGATCTGGTACACAACACCCGTATTTTGGTTCCCATCCTAGGGCACATTTCATACATGGGTGCATCTTCTGTTGCAGCAAACTAGTTCAAACCCAGAGGGACAGTTTATGAGCAAGGAAACCCTCATCTTGCCCAGCAAGATGCAGCTGGAAGACTTTGGTGTTCAACAGCAGCAGAGATCAGGACATGACGTGAGTGTGGGTGTAGACCCTTACATTCCACTTCCAGAGGGATTGAGTGTGTTTGCACCAAGTTTTCTGCTCTGGATACCACTATTGCATGGAGGAGGTTTGAGACATTTTTCCAATGCACAAATTGTTCACATTCCCAAAGTTTATAGAAGATGTGCTCTGCAAGAAATGACACAAATACAAACAAGGGATGGAGAGGACACCTCTTACACTCACAAAAACAAAACCAGACATGGAACTGAATTGGGTTGTTGAACCATCACAAAAATTCACATCCAAAAGGATGTGAATCACTGGTCCTGGTCTCTTTGAGCCATACGGTGCTTGGAGAACATTTCAGCCCACTCTTTCAGTGAGAGGGCAGGCACTGGATCAGAATCCCTGAAATTCTGTCTGTAAAAGGAATATTGAACTCTGAAATGAGCTAGCTTAGCACCTCAGGAAAGAAGATGCATGCCTATTTTGTTAATCTACACACACAAATTAGTAGGCAAGGTCCTGTAGAAGGTGATGCCAGTATCACATGATTTGGGATTTATTTTTATTTTTTTAAGCATTGCTGTGCACTGCTCTGTGCAGATTTTTACCAGGGTCTCTAACAACATCTTTACTCCTTCCCTCTCTTCCTTCACTCACATCTTTTCTGGCACAGCTGGTGCAGGCATCTCCCAAGAAGACACAAAGTTAAAATCCTCTGGTCCAGGCAAGACATCATTTGTCACCTCTCTGTCCAGGTTGGTCAGAGTGTACCTAGGAGCTTTTATTAATTTAGCTTTCCCACACTATTGTTGCTGCCCTGCTTCTCCTATCTAATTAGAAACTCATTTCCTGAGGGATACACATCTCCCAGAGGGGAAACAATAAGAAACATTCAGTAATTACTAGCCTGTGCTATAAGTTTATTTTAAGGTTATAATTGCTGGGAGTTCCAAGAGATTTGGGGGATATTTATTGTTACAGCAGAGAGAGTCAAAGGACTGGCACTAGGACAGAAAGCTTTCATCTCTGGGTCACTGCTTCAAACCCAGCACAGGTCAACAGCAGCTATTAGTTGTTTTTAACCAACAAGTCCTCAGAGGTGAATGTGGTATTTCTTTAGGGGCCTTCACCCATTTCCAAGCAGTCTCCCAAACCCACTGCCTCTGGGTGACCCCACCAGCAGAGTGAACACTGGCCTGATATTGCTACACAAATTTTCATTCAATCATCTACAGATCCACGATATGAACACCCTTCCTGCAGCCAAAGAAACACAGATGCTGTTAAATGAGTATGAAATCTTCATTGGCATGGTGAGCTCCAGGTGGATCTACCCTGAGCAAGGGTCTTGCAATTGATTGAGAGGTGTGGATGTGAGACCCGATCCAGGCTTGTATTGAAATACTCCATTAGCCCACCAGCCTGTCATTCATTCAGTGACAGACCCCATGAACTGCTGGTTATAGCCCGTAGATCTCTTTGAAGGCTACAGGGAACGTATTTCTTCCTCACACTCAGCTCCTGTGCTCCCAGGCTTTCGACACTTTCCATTGCAGCTTTGCACCTTGGCCCTTGCCTCTTGCAATAGGCACTTCCATGACGTCCAAGGTGCTTTCACCTGGATACAGCAGGAGAAAGCAGTGATAATATCAGGTATCACACAAGCCAGTGTGATATCTGAGACTGCAGCAGAGCTGGCCCAACTCCAGCATGGACATCAGGGAGGGCTGCTAGCCTTACTTAGATGAGCCTGACTCCCACATAACAAAATTCAGTGGGACAACTGCACATGAAGCTCATGCACATTCAAAGCCCGGATCTGGTCCTATGTTTGCAAACAGTGTTGTAAATTTTGGCTCGGAGTGAGTGGTGAGGTGGGCTCTGGCAGGTTGAGCTTACACCCTGCCTTTTGAGGAGTGTATTTCCCGTTTATGAACTGAAGGCTTCTTCTCAGACCCGGTGACAGCTCTTGGTTTGGCCAGGCTCAGCTCGGTTTCTTGGGAATGCCTGAGGGCAGAGACAAGCTTTAAAACATTGAAACCTGAAAGACACAGTTTTATGAACAAGAAAAACAGAAGGTGCACTTGATCCTGACACCTTTGCACAACCTGTGTATTTCCCCAAAGGAGCCTTGCATGAGCCTTCCAGAGGCTCAGCATGAGGTTTGTTAGTGTGGACAATTTCATTTTTGATGAGCAGAGCTAAATTACACCGCTTTTCTCACATCTGTTACTTAATTGGCTGAGACATTTGAAATTAGACCTAATTACTTTTCTCACTCCATTAATACTCAGTGATGGTTGATTTCTGTTTTGTGAGAGGAGCTGGAGCTTTTGCTGAATTACTCAGCCACAACCTCATCGTGACGGATCGTAGGAAGCAATATCAACAGCAGCCGTGGCTAGTTTATGCTAAAATGCCTTACACATCCAACCTGCTTCTCACCCAGCTCCACGAGCTGTAGTTAAGCCTCCTTGGCTCACATATTACTTTACTTTGTGGAGTTCTCGTTCTTATTGGGTTGCGGTGAGTGGGCTCCTGGTGCTCTCCCTGCTGGCAGATGCTTTGCTGCTATCCCACGCTGCTTGGCTTGGCACCTTCTTGGGTGTCCGTCTTTGCCCCAGGTTATTCTGGCAGGATCTCTCCTCCCCATTTAAATTCTTGTGGTCAAGGAGAACTGCAGCACATTGAGGTCAACCAGCAAAGTGGCCCAGTAGCCCTCACCCTCTAAGCTTGCATGTTCATTCCTAGAGAGGGTTGGGAACAGATGCAGCTCTGCATTTTCTGACTTTCCTCAGTATCTTCCACACCCTGACCAACACAAACAAGGGAGCAAAGGGGGTGACTTGAGTCTCCAGGGGAAATCAGGAGGCCAAGAGATGGTCTGGTCCAAGAAAAACTGCAGTTGTTCTGAGGAAAGGCCTTCAGGACAGAGTTTCCTGCAGCATTTTCAGGGGATCAGAAAAGTGCAGATAATTTTGCAAATGTAAAATAAAGACAAGCCATTAAATATATATATAGCAATGAATGTCTTGCTGCTAGGTAAATTATTTTCTGTTTTTCTAGTCTCCTGGAAAATACAGACAATACTCTTTAATGATATTAATATTTTTGGTCAAAATAAATTGAGTATCTTCCCTGCATTAACCTCCACTGGAAACAGAAAAGGAGAACCCTTCTGCTCATGGCTTCTGTGATGTGATTATGCCACATGGCTACAGTGGCTGTGCTCCATGGTCAAATCCATACTAACCTTACCTATATGTGTGTTAGTCTGTTTGTTTAAAGATTATAAAGATGTATTTATTTGCTCTTTTTTTTTTTTTTTTTTTTTTTTACTAATACATTAATTTTATGCAACTCAAATGGAGAAAAATATCACCAGAGTTCTGCCTAGCATTTGTAAAATCACAGAATCACAGAATGGTTGAGGCTGGAAGGGATCTCTGGAGGTCATCTGGTCTAACCCCCCCTGCTCAAGCAGGGAAATGTTACATCCTCTCAGGCTACTGATTCCCACCAAATCAGAAATACTTCTTTTTTATTAATATTGTTATTTTATTTTTTATTTCAGCACATTTGAAAGCAGAGGCACAATGCACTCCTGACCTTCCTGTCATCACGCAGGGCATTTTTACACCCATCCACAATGTGTCTGCTCCTAGCCATGCTCTAGCATCTCCCTTGATAGCCTTCTCCATGAAGCTGTTATCTCAAAAGGAAACAGCTGGGAAACAAACATAATTAGTACAAGGCATTCCTTTTTAGCCGTCTTCCAGAAACACAAGACTGACATCCTCTAAACTTTCTGTGTAAAGATACATAGAAAAAGATGAAAATCTAACATTCCCAAAACACTAGAAACACCACAGGGCAGTCCGTGTCCTTAAGTGAGCTGAGGGGCAGCCATTCCCTGGCATGCTTTGGCCAGAGTATGTGCCACCTGCAACCCTGGCCCTTTTTAGACTGTTATCCCATCAGCACTGGGTCGTCTCATCATGGAGATGCATCGTTCCTCCTGAAATGGCCATTTCCCAGGCTGGAGACATCCTCCAAGCAATGCTTGCTTCTAGCTTCTCTGAGAAATCCCAGGGAGGGAAAACTGCCAGCGAGTCCCAGGTGCTGCTGGGCTTTAAGGTGTCAGCACAGCTGAGGAACAATTGGGGTTGCAGGGTGGTACTGGCCATGCATAGTCCCACTCTGTGGGCAGCAGCTGAGGAGCAAAAGCCATCATCAAATAGGTGGCAGGCAGGTCTGCATGCTCCTGTACTGGGAGAGTCACAGAGTGTGGCAAACACCCTCTAAGGCTGAATGGCCAAAAAAAGAAAAAGAAAAGAAAAAAAAAAAACAAACAAACAAACTAAAAGTCCAAGTAATTTCCTGACCTTGACATATGCAGCGACAATACCACCCCTGTCTGACTGTGACCATCCCCATGCGTCATGGTCAGAGCAGGCAGAAGCAGCCCCCGCCGTGACAAACAGTGCCTGATAAATCAGCTGCTGGAGAAACTGCCTTGTTTCTTTCTCCTCATCCTGCCCTTCCTTTAGCCACTGTGCAGAGCTGCTGCAGAACAAGCTTTTAGGAAATACTGGACCTCACCCCCTCCACCTGCACGGCAGGAAATGTGCATGCGTCCTTGCGTCCCTGCAGCTGGCAGCTGTGACCACTGCCCAGATTAATGAACACCAGAACAGGAAATATCACAGAGTGCTTCTTTGACCTCTCCTAGTCACAGTGTCCTTGTATTTTGCAGGAGGCATCGCAGACGGATTACAAAGGACATTGCAGAGCACAGAGATGCGGGATGGGACTTTGTGCCATGTCCTGCTTGCTCGGGGCTGTCCCTGAGTGCACAGCGCTTTGTGTGTGCACCCCGAGGAGCAGGTTCCCAAGGGATGGTGAATTCCCCATCATTTCAAGCCTTTGCCTGAAATAAGGACGTGCTCATGCCAGAAACCCTGAAGCTGACACAGGTACCCGCTGCACTGGGAGAGGTTAGATAAGATGGGTATTAGAGTCCATTTTGCTCTCAAAAATCTTAAAAGAAATACCTCTATTTCATTTCAGCCTAGCCACTGCACCTGCTAGCAGCATCCCAGCCTGGACGGGGAGGACCTCCTGCACTGCTGACACTTGCAATTCTAAGCAAAAACACCATAAAAATCCTTCTGCAAGACAAATACACTCCGTCTCTTACTGACACCTGTTTTCCTCCCCTCCTGCTTAGGAAGGAGCTCATTGCTCCAAGTGCTAACAACCTTTCCCTGGTCTCCATCCTAGCTTTATTCATAGCTGCTTCATGCCCATTTGTTCTCACGCCAACATTGTCCCTAGGCTGAAATAGCTCTTTTCTCTCCCAAGTGTATTTATAGACAGCCGTCACATCCTCCCCTGGGCTTTTGTTTTGCTAAACTAAACAAGCCAAGCCCAGCAGTCCTGTCTCACATGACAGGTTCTCCCAAGTCCCGATCCTTTCCGTGCTGCCAGGAGGTCTGACCTGCTCCAGATGTCCCCTCATTGCAGATGTCCCAGCACCCAGATGTCCAGGTCATTGCAGGCCCTATACACAGAGCCTGGGCGAGGGAAGAACAGAGAGAAATGATTCAGCAGCTGTTTTTTCACCCAGATGCACAAGCCAGTAGCTCCCATCTGTTACCACCCCACACAACTGATACAACACCTGTGATGGGGCAGGCCCATCGTGTTGTGCAGGTAGCACAGCCCAGGGCCAAGATGTGAAACAGCTGGTCCAAGGGAAGGTGTGTGCTGAAAACCAGCTGAGCACTTAGTCCCACAGCGATTTCTTCCTCAGCTGGGAGGATTTCTCATGCCTATCCTGTTCTGTTACTGTTCTGAGCCCATCCTATAAACAAATTTTGTCCAACGGCTACAGAAAAATGCAGAACAGCAGGACAATGAGTTGTGTTAATGAGGGGCACCTTATGAAAGAAGAAAAAATGTGTGGGTATTGAGGGAAGGTGAACACACCTGGACACAGCTGGGGATGGTGTGGAGAGCTGGGAAGGAGAGGGAAAAGAAGCAGCAATGCCATCATGTAATCTGAGTACAGATTGCCCTGTGGCAGGACATCCTTTGAATTTCTTCCTCCTCCTACTAAGTGTCTCCCTGCAGAGAAGCAGACAAGCTGCACAGGGACCCTAAATTATTAAGGTTCCTAATTAAGATCCTGATTAAGGACCTCATCTGACAGCTCACTTTTAGAACTTTCATCTTCTTTGGACATGTATTGTTCCCCATACTTGATCATTTTAAAGGTTACATTTCCATTAAGCCTCATCTTGATCATGCTTAAAGCAGCATTTAGCCATTGAGATGTATATTACTGAGAAAAAAAAGAAAAAAAGAAAAAAAAAAAGCTGCGTGCCCAGAAACAGGGAGGTTATTATAAACATCCTGTAATCTTGAAGAATCAGGCTTTGTGTCAGCTTTCTGTGGCAAAGGACATAAGGATTATGATGAGTTTCCCTACAAGTGTAAATTTATTTTGATTTTGCTGACAGATGGGTGTTCAGGCAGCTGATTCACCTGGGCTGGGACTTTCCTATTCATCGTGCATAGGGAAGGTTATAATAACTTCTCAGAAAACTAGAAACTCAAATAAGACCATGGAAAGTTACTCTGAAGTGACCTGATGTCCCAAGATATTGTGTTTCATTGTTTATATGTTTATTTACCAGGAGGAAAACCTAGCAGTAATTTCTGCTATGCAAAATGCTAATGTTTTAGAAATTCTTGGCCTGTGCGGAACTTTTCCTACTTGGCGATGACCATGGGTGATCTAATTCAGATTTGACTGCACTGAGCTGAATGGCTCCAGGTACCAGATATGCCCCAAAACCTCAGCTACGCATGCTGAATGACGTAGAAAATAGAAATCACAGATTTGAAGCCCATGCATTGCTAAGAAATTTCACCTTATGTGCCAATGTGACTGAGGGAAGACTGCTGCTGTGGACACCTCTCTTCAGGGTCATGCTATGTCCTAAATGGCCTAACAGTGAGGAGCTCTCAGATAGCAAAACGTTGCCATCACTGCAATCACCTGTTTGTCACCAGCTCCAGACACACCACTGGGAGAGGAGGAGGAGTGGTGAAGACAGCAACAGAGAACAAGTCTGTGAGGTTTTGGCATTTTTAGCAAGCTTTTTTCCATGTTTCTAGCTTTTCTGCCCAGATCGCCCTCTGATCCCATTTAGTTATAGAATGTCTGAAAGAGGTTAGGAGCTTGAGAGGATGGGGACAGTCATAAAGATACCAAGGTCAGATAGAAAAGTCCTCCAGGTGCAACAACTCTAAATAAAGCCAACGAAGACACCCAGAGAAACATCCGTGTTTAGAAGTCTCCAGATTTTGAGCTGTCATTGAAATCCCAATAAATAAAGGTTCTGAACCATCCATCTGTCATACAAGGGTCCATCAATATCTGAAGTATGATAGCTCTGCTGGGAGAAACAGCAAAGTGAGTCGAAACAGAGCATGATAGCTGAGGTGTAAGTAACTGGTTCTTAACTTGTGTCTCAGGCAGGGCATATTTAAGGTATATAGTCAGATTTTTATACACGGATATGAACGACAATGGTGACATTCCTGACAAGCAATTTACAATTCCTGAGCTCCTTAGACTCCCTCTTAACATGTAGAAACAGTTGGCTGTGCTTTTAGCAAAACCAATGTTTCGGCTTCAGCCCAGCACTCGAACAACCTTGGTCCAGCTGGTTCATTTGATAGTTCAAGTATTCTATTGTTGGGCTAGTTCACTATTTTATTAATGAAAGTCTTAGCCTCAGAGATGTTTTCTTGGTTTTAGGTTAGTTTATTTAACCGCTCCAATAAAATATTTAAAACTGAAACTGATACTGGACCCATCTCTCTGGAGCAGCCCTGCTCCAAAGCCTTGGAGGACCAGGAGCGGATGCCAGGCGGGCAGTTGAAAGGCAATTTCCCCCCAATAAATCTGTGCTCCCACACACTGGGAAGCTGTTAACAGCGAGCATGGGGAACTCGGCTCAAAGAGGGTCTGGCAGCAGAGGACCACACAAGGTGCAAGGTAGAGGAGAACTGGGCCATAAATTATCACTTCATTATGTTACTAGTTAAATAGCCTTTGGGGTGGATGTTGCCATCCCCCCTCCACGTGTTTTGCTGACATCCTCCTACAGAGCATCTCTCCTCTGCCCCACTCCTCCCCAGCCCGCCTGGTGGAGAGAGACCTCACGCCTGAACATCATCAAGCTCCGTGAGATCTCCACTTTTCCCCACTCCTGGCATGTCCTGAGGGTGACAACTACAGAAAGTGGAGATTTGGGGCTTCTTAGGGGTGTCTTTGCTGTGGACCTTCCCTGCATGGCAGACTCATATATTTGGAAGCAGTATAAAGGCCACAGGAGGCAACATTTTGGAGTAGACCATCACGGCATTGAGGTTCAGAAAGACTGCGTGAATTGGTAAATGAAAAATGGTCCTTGGCTATTCAGAGTTTGAATGAAAAGTTGTTAGGAGACCCCAGGGTATTTATGATTAACTTACAAGTTTTTAGGATGCCATGGAAACTGGAGCTTTGTCCTTCACCACATGGTCCGTCATCAGACAGAAGAACAATGCTGCTTTATCTATGTTTTCTTTTAGTGCAGTACAAAGGAAGAAGAAAGGCAATTCCTTAAAAAAAAAAAAAAAAAAAAAATTACCATGCTGCCTGATTTTCTAGAATTCTTTGGGATCAACATTTTTAGAAAAGAGGAAATCGGAAGTTTGTTTAAATAACCTGGGTACTTACATGTTGTTTTATCATTAAAAATGGCCATGTGCCAGGAGGCAGAAACTGGAGGCAAGGGGCACGGAAAGGAGCCGGGATTTATGATTCCTCTCTTTGGAGAGTGCTGAAGTCTGCATACTGCAGCCTTATCAACCTGTACACATATTCTGGGCCCAATATTCTGCAGTGAAGACCCACATACCGATGCTCCTGAAGATACCACAAGAAGTTAAATACTTTTTTTGAAATCACTCAGGTCTTCTACCTGTGAAAAATCATTTAAAATGATGGTACTCTGCTAACGCAAAGAGCAAAGCCACAGTAAACACTTGGCCATGAATACCAAAGACCTTAGCAGCCTCCTTTGCCCTCTGTCCTATATAACTGCTCTCTGTGATATCCGTGTGATAAAGACCTCTGACCTCTTCCCCCTGGCAGGCACCTGTGCACCTCCTCATCAGCACAAATCCTCACCTGTTCATATTGATCCTGGCTCAGAAGTTATTTCTGCCAAGCCCCAAGAAGATCCCAAAGGCTTTTGTAGCAATAAGCACTCAGAACTGATGACACTCAACACCCAGCATTTGTTATGACCACAATCAAGGCAGCTACAACCAGCAAAGAGGCTGCTTGTGGGATGCTGGTCCTCATCTGGCCATGAATTCACTCTGCTCTTGCAGCCAGCAACAGAGGGCAGGATGAATCGCCCCAAATCCCCAGAGCAGGGCTGATATTTATGGACAATGCTAAAAATTATGGCACAAGGAAATCAACAGGCCATGCTGGCTGCAGCTCTGTAGGAAGCAGTGGGGCGGAAAAGCAAAGTTTGCCAAATGGATGAGGAAAAATACGTTAAGGATGCTTTTGCTGCTTCTTTTTTCTTTACTTTATTTTTTTTTTTTAACAAGTTTCCAAGGATATTTGACAAACAATGAAGCACAGAAGAAAATGCAGAAGTTGTTTTTAAAAATAGTGCCTGGCCAGGGAAGGCAGCTGCAGTTCAAATGGAGTTGAAATTAGTGAATGACAGATATTTGCTTCAAGTTCTTGGCTCTAGCAGATCTCACCCAACCCACCCCCAGAGCAGCATGGATATCAGGGTCCTCATGCCTTTCACCTGGCCAAACTATCTTCCTGTCCTTGCTCATTGCAAAAACTGTAACTCTCAGGAGCATTAGGATCTCATTTCTCTCTGTATCATCCCAACCAGCTCTTGTTTCTCCTCTCTCAACCCCAGATGCAACAAAACACTTTAGCATCTGCTTGACTTCAACCCCTGTGTTTTTTGATCCTCTTTAGATGAATTCAAGCACATGGGCTGGATCTGGCTGTCAGAGCTACCTGCTTCTCCCCTCCAGTCAATGATCACCAGTCAAGCATTCCACAAAACCCTTGTGCAGGTACCATATCTCAGCCCTGGTCAGGATTGCAGAGGAATGTAAAACCAGCCACTGACTCACAAAACAACCAGCACCTCTGTTTTGAGGAGCCTCCCAGCAGCAGCACCATCCTGTTTCAGGAACAACTGGTTTATGGGGCTTGCAAGTGGGTGCAAATATGTTTACTAGAAGGCAGGCAGGGGTATGGAGCATGAACAAAAGAGAAATTACGGAACTGAAGAGGAGCTGCTGCTGTAAACCTGATCCCCTGACAGCTAAAATGTCAGGCAAAATGTATTAGAGGACATAGTCTCTGCCCCTCCAAGGATGAGGGATACCGATATCATCAGTAAGTAACTCATTAAACCAAATATCAAACGGAAATTATTAATTTCATTTAATTAATTAATCCATTAATTTCATTAATTTATCTTGAAATAGCAGGGAGTTTTTTTAATATTTTATTTTATTTCTAAGTGTAACAAACGTCAGCATCCAGGCAAACCAGAAAATTGGCATTTCAAAACAAAATTGGAGCAAAAAAATAGTCCTGTTTATACACAGGTCATCATTCTAAAGCCTTCCTGCTTGAATTTTGCATCAGAATTAGTATTTTAGTGGGATTTTCTAAGGTATCTAAGAGCTTAGCTGCAAGAAAGATGCAATTTATTTTCTCTTTAGGGTCCAAACTTTTGGGGTTGTTTTCAGCTGGAGGTGGAAATGACAGAACAGTAAGTTAATGGCATAAAAGGAAGGGACTGGACTCCTATGTTAAATCCCTGGTGGAATTTATCCCCTGGGGATGGGGGTGCTGGACCCCAGGGCAGGCTGAGCAGAGGCCAGGCCTTAAGCCCTGCTGCAGTAATAGGTCCAATGCCTGTCTGGGATGGAGAGGGGTGTTTTTTCCAGTGAGAATCAGGACACAGGACTCCTACTGTGGAGCAATGGCCAACAGTCAGACCTGCAGAGAAGATCTACATGAGAGAAGCTCTCATAACTGGGTCAGTCAGCATTTTGTTTTTGTCAAGTCTTGGTTTCAAAAATCTTTCCTGAGGTCCATTTCCTCCAGCATCCCTCAGGATTCGGGTCTAATAAGGGGCTGATAAACAGTTTTCTCCATCAGAGGCTCCTGAGAGAGACCAAGAGAGGGGCTGAGCACAACGGCCTGAGTTCTGGCACTGAGGGTACATGGGTGAGGATCAGCACTCTGGCTGTGGCCATTGCCAAGCTGAAGAAGGGGTACCTCAGGGCAGATTTATTATTTAAAATCTTGTTTAATTTCAGACATCAAGGAAAAAATACCATCACCACCATCAACGCTTCGTGGCCCCAGCCATCAGTGCACTAAACATCTGGACCTAAAATAAGCTGTGAAGGTTTTTGGCTTGTGTTTTTCTTCCACTTCAGTTGAGGTAGATGGAGCAGCAAAGCCAGCATAGCAGTGTGTCGTACAAAGAAAGGGGTCATCCCCAGAAAACATGGCATGGCCACAGACCTTACATACAACTTCCATAAATTACAAGCGGATTTGGCTGCACCTTGAAATAAAGCACCCTGCAAGGGGCCCCTGTTGTTGCTGGCACCTCCTGAGCATCCCATGGGAAGATTGTGTTTCTGCTGATCCCTTCAGGGGAGGCCCATGTAAGGAAAATATTAGATCCTCCCTTGCTTTGAATTTGGCCCAGCCCGATTAGAAATTTCTGTAAGCCATCCCCAGGCTCCGTGTGGGGTCGGAGCCATCCAGGGCTTATTTCCCTTCAGTGCTTTCGATGCAGCCACCTGGCTGGCCATGAAGATGTTTGCTAGGGTCCGTCACCTGCCAGTTGGCCTCAGTGCTCAGAAATGTCCCTGGGCACATTTCATTCCCTAGTACAGATATAGCTGGAGAGACCACAGCCCTCTGTGTATTCCCTTTTGCAAGGCAAACAAACCACTTGCACATGTTAAATTAAAATGATTAAAATGATTTTAACATTTCTGCTGAAAAATTATTGCAGCTTTTGACCAGTTTTACTAAATGTTCTTGGGTATTTTTAGCCTTTACATGGAAACTCATCCCATGAAGAGCAGAGGTTTGTTTTCTTCTGCGTTGCTGTACAGGTCTAGCTGCTGCTACAATGAAACCTGACTCTGGTTTTGGTTTTAATGACCTGACAGAGGCCCAGAGGGCAGGGCCTCTCTCATTTCTTACAAATAAAAATAAATAACATTCAAATATAAACTTTGGGAGACATTTTCTTAAAGGTTTCTATAAAATAGGGTTACAAGTCACAGTAGATCCAGGTCTTTGTAATCATTTTTAATAGGAGACTTACATGATTTTTTTTTAAAGCACTTTTCTATGAAAAAATTAAAAGACTTCTTGATATTATACTTTTTTTTTTTTTTTTTTTTTTTTTTATGAAAACAACAATTAGAGGGACCCACAGATTGTGAGATTTGAGTGTAAATTGGAACCAAGGCTGAGTTAAAATCCTGGGTGCTCGAGGCTGGGATTTGAAGTTACCTGCCACAAACACGAACTAGGAAGTTCACGTGCAAATGGGCAGTTTATGAGCAGGATTAGCTGACTTAGAGCCTTTCACCTGAAGGCATCCTAAAACAAGTGCACGCAAGGCCCTTCACCCATCTGCACAGTGCAATCCCTTCTCTTTCGGAAGGGGCATCGGTTTGGCACTCTGCAACATGATGGGAACCTTAAGAAGAGGAATTCCAAAAGACAGAGTCCAACCAAAACCTTGCAGAAATGCTCCCTTTGCTTTGCAAATACATACCATAGGCATGTTTTATTTATTTATTTTTTGTTTGTTTCCCTACTTCAGGGAAAGTTTTTCTACCATCTCTGTTTATAACCCTGTACAACCCAGTTAAAATCAAATGTCAAGTCCTTATAAGCATCTGTCCCTCAGCCAGAGGTTGTTTTTCTTCACGGATGAATCAAGCATACTGAGTAAATCACATGAATCACCAACGGAAACATCATCCTTACAGCATCATCTCACATTTATGAATAAGGAGCTTGTTTTGCAAGTCCCCAGAGAAGAAATAAAGCAGTGAGAGCTCAGGGAGGGGCCCAGGACTTTCACAACCATTTTGTTTTAACAGGTCACAAACAATAAGGTGTCTCCCCCTTCCAAAAATAAAATAAAATAAAATAAAATAAAATTATAGGCAATTGCTTTACAAACCATCATTCAATTTAGAAGTCCTTTTATTAATAAGAAAATGCTTACACTGATGACATAGCCCAACAACCCAGTTATAAATCGCATAAATCTGTTGCAATGGTTACAAATGAGCAGCATGATTTATGGCCGGGGCCACTGACTTCTACACCTGACATAAAACTTTGTAGGCAATCAGCCACATGTTTCATTTTAGTTTTATATTTGGCAAATAAATCAGGTAGTGAAAGGGACTCTCCCTCCACCCCCACTTCTCCCCTTTAAACAGATGAAGCAAATCTTTTACAAGCAGCATGTAGCTCTCTGCAGCAAGGACACAACGCGAGGTATGGAAAATATTACGCTGCGATTTCATTAATTTCACATGAACCAACCTGAGGTGCAGTGACCTGCCCTGCAGAGCAGGCAGGTTTAGAGGAGAAAAACCGTGCGGGTCACCGTGGAAAAACCCTTGAGAAAACAAGTTGTTTTCCTGCACCACAAATGCCATTTATTTCCAGGTTTTGCAAACCTGGGGAAGGTTTGCAAGGGAAGTTTGTTGAAGACCTTTCCCTCCTGAAGCCAAGCAGAGTTTGGCCGTGCTTTTGAGGTGAAGGTGAACAACATAACCCCATAAAGGTGGTTTGACCATGAACAGGATGGAGCAGAA
Organism: Anas acuta; assembly: GCF_963932015.1. Taxonomy (NCBI): domain Eukaryota; kingdom Metazoa; phylum Chordata; class Aves; order Anseriformes; family Anatidae; genus Anas; species Anas acuta. The sequence continues at coordinate 6,305,684 of NC_088982.1, read as the reverse complement.
AAGGAAACTCGACAGTCGCTAACTGGCTTTGGGGAGTTACTTTTGATAGGTGTTAACAAAATAATTCACTGCCCAGCATGTAGTGCAGGAACCCTCTCCTCTTCAAATGCTAAAGCAGTTGTCCTTATAACTCAAAGCTTCACATATGAGCCCCAGCTTCATGCTGAGCAACAATTTTTATTAAAAATAAATGCATTAGGAGCGGCTTTTAGTCTTTTTAGGGCATTCTGGGAAAGCTTTCAAGTTTCTCCTGCATCTGTGTGACCCAGCTCTAAAGCCTGTCAAAACCAAAGAATCTTTTGAGCATTGGCAAGATGAGCCAGATCTTTGTGCAAAGTAGCTAAATATTTTCTTTACAGTCCCAGATAAGTGCTGTTTTGCTTGTCTTGGTATAAATTCAAATGTAAGATTTTCAGCAACTGAAAGATCAGACCCAAAAATACAGGAAACTTCTTACAGGTAGTACATGCAGAAGTGAGATGTGATGTAAAACAACACATGACTTCCTAAAAGAAGGGTTATTTTAAATAAGTGTCATAAATCTGAAGAATCTTCCTCCAATTAGAAAGGTTATTTTAAATGTGTCATAAATCTGAAGAATCTGCCTCCAATTGCACAAGTTAGCTTATCTCGGCTGGATGAAGTCCTGACAAAGGTTTTTATATGATGTCTTCCAGGGATGTGAATTTTTCCACAACAGAGGTGTTGGCCATTTCTGGAAAGCTCTCTCTATGAGTCAGGCATGTCCTGCTTTTCCATTTTCTCAGAAGAACTCTTTAAATACACTTGAGGCAATGGAAAGCCATCTGGAGGCAGAGGTTGAAGGATGGGTTATGACTGCTTCGTTCAGTGATGCAGGCCTCTGGAAACAGGATAATAAACAGACTCTGCGATGTCAAAGCGAGATTTTTGTCAGAATTAATGCACTATTTATTTACTTATAAGCTTCAGCAATTTTATGCAATATATTTTATGAACACAAGCTTCTTGGAAACTTCAGTTAGGCTCTGATCAGCCATTTAAGTTTCTTAGCCACTCAGACACTCAGTTTCTTAGTGCAGTTGAGGCATTTGCATACCCTCAGATAATAACTACATCTTTAATAACACAAATATCTGCAGTCCCATTAAGACAGCTGATGTCTCGTCTCTGCTAAGAAATACCTGTATGCTGTAACCTAGTCAGACACTAACCGTAATTGGGTTCATCCAGTGTGCAAAGTAGAAAACAAATGATTTGTTTATTACAAGATTATCTGTTTTGACATTAGCAGAGGTCTCATTACTTACTAAAGAATAATTTGCAAAAATCTGATAGAAAACCCAATTTACACTAGCTGAGAATCCCCTGGTAAGCTTTTCAGCTGCTTGTAACTTTACATCTTCACTGGCAGGTAATGGAACTGATTTTCCCATATGCAGAAGGGGCACTGAATACCAGAAACTTTTCACCTCTAAGTGTTTGTCTTAATTAAATGTGTTGAATGAGTCTTGGAAGAATGGCAATTAAGAGGATCTTGTCTGCATGCAAATTAACGTCTAGTGGGGGATGATGGGATTGAAGCGAACACAGCAATGGAATTATTCAAGGTCAGTATGGGATTAAGAGTGAGCTGCCAATGTAGAGGATGAGTTTTAAACCATGCCCAGGCTTGACAGCAGAGGAATCCAGCATCTCACCAGTGTCTGAAGCCCTTGCCATGGAAGTGAATGCACTAATACGTCCTCATGAGCCTGTAGCCCAGCTTTTGCTTATGTGGCAACCAATGCTTGCAATGTGACATCAATTAATGAACACCGACCTTTCCATCCATAAATTGCTCTCACTTTCCTGCTCTGTGAGGCTTTTCTTGAGCAACAAGGTGTTTGTATGCGTTAGCTACTTGTAGTGGAACTCTTCAGCCTGGGGAACAGAAGATTCAGGGGGAATTTTATTAATGTATGTAAATACCTGATGGGAGGGAATGAAGATGACAGAGTCAGAGTCTTCTCAGTAGTGCCCACTGACCAGAGAAGAGGCAATAGGGACAAATTAAATGCATTAAATTTTTACTGTGAGGGTGGCCAGACACTGCAACAGGTTTCCCAGAGATGCTGTGGAGATATTCAAAACCAGACTGGGCAGGGTTCTAGACAATCTGCTCTAGGAAACCTCAACCATTCAGTGACACTGTAATTAAGCATTGCGCAACAGCCACACTGATCTTCTTTGAAGACCAAGTACAAGAATATTCAAAGTACAGCATTATTCACTAGCCTGCTTATTGTCCATTGGCCAATTTCTCATTGGCATATTAAAGTATGCATGTTTTCAGATTGTGTTTTCAGTTGCTGGCAATTTGACACACTATAAAACAATAATTATAATTGGAAGTGCAGCAGTGATTGGATCCAAGAAGCATGTTTGGCTCCAGACTCCCAAACTCTCAGGAAGTTCCAGTGCAGATCTGCACATCGCACCTGGTTCCTGTCTGTGTAATGGGCAGAACCAGCTTTTCTTATCTGAACAGCCACCTGCTCTTTCAAGAAAACCCAAAACCCGCAGCTTTGAAGACATTCTTGTTTAGATTCAGACTCAAATTTTATACCCAAAGTCAAGAATGTAAATGTAAAATTTTCAACCCGTTCCACTCCATCGTTCAAGGAAAACGTGTTAATACAGAAGAAAAAGGTGTTAATGCATATTTTAAAAGAAAGGAAGTCATTGAATTAGACTTGAACAAGACAAGGAAAAATGTTTCTAAATGGATTTGATTTTCATTTTTGGGGCAAGATTTTCAAATAACTTTTGGTGACACATATTGCTGAAGTGGAGCCAGAAAAAAAAATATATATATATTTTCTAGTAAATTAGAACCATTTAAAAAAATAATATATATATATATATATATATTGGATATATATATTTATATATATATTTATATATATATATTTATTATTTTTTTTTTCAGTCTTGGGATAGCTCTTTTAATCAACTACGCAAACTGAGTCTGCAGAGGAGAACTCTCCCAAGGCAATGCCCCTTCCCTATCTGGAGAACCAGGCACAAGAAGGGAAATCCTGAGTCCCAGATCCCAAATGAGAATTATTACATTACACCAGGAGGGTCTAACCTCACAATCTGAGAATGCATTTCCTTGGCACCTTTTCCAACAAGCATGGGCTCCATTACAAACAAATGTGTATTATTACAAATAACGTGCCCTGATGGAGGATAAATTCAGAATATTTTTTTTTTCTCATTTTGTTTTCTGCTGGGGAATTCTGGTGAAACTTATTTTCCTGCCATTGCCTACATTCTTCATATCACTGGAGTTCTCTTAAACCACATCTAGTGTGGATCAAAGTCTTGACTCAGAATTTAAAAGATCCCCTAAAAGAAGAAAGCATCACTCCAAGAGCATTACTCTTTTTCTTACTCTGTCACACCCCCAAAAATATTCAACAGAGTCCTTTTGCTGCTACTTGTACATGTACATGAAATAATGATCTAAATTTCATTAATAACTGAACAGATTAGTCTCAGATCAGACTCTTTCCACATAAAGCAAATTCCTTCTGCTGTCTAACAGAAAAAAAAAAATACTATTCATTACTCAAATGGTGAGCTCAAATAAGAAAGCTTATTTATCCAGTCTGAGGTCTTTTCTGCTTTCCTATGAATTAGAATATAAATAAATACCACATGGATAGCAGGTTGTGCCCTCCAAAGTGATGCCCTCCCACTGGGTCACTTTGTCTTTGAGGTCAGACTCCAAATTGCTAAAAAATTAGCAACTTTCTCATTTATTGGGTCTAATCTATGAGTGTCTCAAGACTATATAAGGCTGAAATCTCGATGAGTATTCACACACTACAGTTTCTTTCCCCTCTGTTATTCTTTGTCACCTATTCCTCCTTCACCCACCAGAAAATCCAGGTAAATCTGAGTGTAGCCTGTAGCTTTCAGTCATCCTAGGATAACAATTTATAGTGGATATCTGTTGGTCACGTCCTACCTGCCAACTCTGGAGTTTATGCAACCAAGAACAAGTTGTGGCTCTAGAAACAAGCAATGCCTTCAAGTTGTTCTCCCGGGGAACAATTTTTCAAAGGCAAATCTGAAATGGGGCTCCCTTATTAATATGTATCTTTCTAAATCCTCCAAAATGGCTAAAATAGGTAAGTAATTTTTTTTTGAAACTTTATGGTCCTTCTAAACATTAGCCAAAGTGGAATTATTTGCAAATACATATATTTAGGTGTCCTTAGTTGAGACAGTCACACCTACTGGGTAGGACATAGTTTGGCCATGTTCTCCCCATCTCTTACTGCTCCATCAATATGTTTTGATGCATATTGTCCCGTCTAGTTAAAAGGTATCATCTGCTGAGCCTACCAGCATTTCTTCCTCACAACTGTGGTAAGTCTATGCACGTATGCTCCTTGTCCTGCAGCTCCTGGCTTTGGCACCAGCTGTGCAGCAGGGACCTGTCTTGGAGGTTGGCTTTATTTTGTGTTGAAATTTCATGAAGTCTTAATAACTTCCATCTCCTTTGCAGCCAAAACTTCACTCCTTTTCATCCTGGAAAAATGAAGGTGCAAATATAAGTCTGAGAAATGAATGCTGAGCTGAACGGGTTTACCAGGATTGGGACTATAATTGCCTAATGGGTAAAGCGGGTACCTTCTTAGTCTCTTGCTTTGGCTTACTTGGGGTAATGGAGAAGAAATAAAGACCAGCTCAGTATACGAAATCAGCAGACCAGATCAACCTAGGCTGTTGCTAACTACATCTTTTTTATCACAAGGAATCTCAGGGAAGAAAATCTGACAAGATTTTTTGGTGAAAACTACTGTCACCATCTCCTTATTAACAGTTTTATCACATTCTGAAAAATAAGTTATTGGGAAAATATTGTAGCAGAGAAATGATAAATACTTATTAAAAGTACATCCTCTATCAGAGTTTGACAAGTCCTGAAAACATCGAGTTAAGGTACATCATGCAATAGGTAGCCAGGCCTCAAATCAGACAGAAAGCATTGCACAAGTTTGGTTCACATCTCAACAATAACTCCATACAGCCTCGTCTAACAGACAAATAAGGAAAATACAATATTTAAATAATAGCGTGGTGTGATTGTATTCCCTTCCTGACACTCCAAACTTGGCGCCAGACCTGCCGGGGGTTTCACTGACTGCTGAGGATGTGTCTGACAAACCTGGCTTCAGTCTTGGGCTTTTAACCAAACAGCCAGTGTGCTCTAGATAGTTATTTGTCCCCAGATGCCCCGATGTAACAGCCAGGTTTGATACAACCCTCCCTTCAGCTGCTGGAGGTATTGGTGGTTGCCCGTCACTATTCCCTTTTCTGTTTCTAGCAGATGGGAATCCTGCTCTGGGGATGAAGCTGATTACCCTCAGAGTCTTGCAAAAATAGAAATGATGTATATTGAGATGATAAGGCATGTTTGGAGAGGGGCAGAGATATTCAGGGAAGAAGCAGCAATGCACCGGGAAAAAGGAAGGTGCATTTTAAGTGCTTCTGGGGAATTCAGGCCCAGCCCATGAAGTTCAAATTTATGAATCTATTCTGGTTTTCTGAAATGATTGAACGCACAGTTTAATAATATGGATCCTCACTTTAAAAGCCTCGCTAGCATAAATCACAGATCTGCATTGTCTGCAATATGCATGCCACGTTTTATTACCTAGGTTCATGGCCAACACTTAACTTAATTTAGTGCATACCCTTTCGTGTAATGTATTCCAAGATACGCATCACTTGACAACTCAGCACCACGGTACTCAAAACTGCCTATGGTATCAATCTATATGATGATTAAATCTCATCATCTTATTTAACAAACCAGGCTTTCAGAGCACTAGATGGTGCTAGAGAATGCTCTTAGCCAGCTCCGGGGGCTGCATTCCCATAAACTCTCTCCATGTCCCATTTATTTTTGTAGGATATAACAGTCTTATCTGGATCAAGCATCTATATTCTCAGCAGTGCTTCAGATTGGCTGCTGATAGTGTCCATCACTCTTCCTTGTCGTGTGATGAGACATTGTTATTGCCAGAAGTAAGCCGTCAAAAACCATGAGTCAGACTCCCCAGATCATAAGACAGCCTTAAAAAGCTGGGGTATGTATATTTTGTAGTGTGTACTTTTTATTTACATTCTGGTTCCTAAGCTTTAGGATTGATATGATGCTGTTAATGCGCTCCCTAGGAAGGGGTGGAAGTTCGGGGCACTAAAAACATCTGCCATTAGGGCCATGCACGGGGCTGAGCTGAACAGAGCAGGGTTTTGACCCACCCAAAGTGAAAGAACCTCCCTCAGAAAACACCAGGTGGAAAAGATAATTAGGAAATGGAGTATTTTCCCCTCCCTGACAGCTCAGCTGTGAGTCCAAACATATTGCAGGCTGCACAAGGCTCAGGTGCTTCGAGGCAGGCCGTGTGTCTTTAGTAGACAGGTGCCGAACCGACACCAATTTCACAGTGCTGGCACTATACACGGTGCACCCCAGCTGTGTCTATCCCACAAAGCCACCGAGCTGCAGACAGCAACTGCTGCCGGACAGCTGGAGGAGAAGCGGGTTATTGGGCTTCTTTGGGACAGCCCCGAGGTGCAGCTGGCCGTGGGTATGATCCTTCCCCCACGAGGCAGCTGCATACAAGAGGAGAGCAGCCTCCATGAGCACCGACACTACAAGGGCTTGGCCTCATCCTGCACCTCACAGTGTGGGTTGGAGCCTTCTCCATCCCACCCGGCTGTGGGGTCATGCCCATCGAAAGCCCAGCTCACATCTATACGGGTAGATTTGGGTCAGGTGTGATGGGGCCAAGTGTGTGATGGGCCAAGGCTGTGGCACAGCTCCTGTGGTTGGTTCTTCCTGGGCATGGTGGAGCCACCCCATGCTCTTGAAACAGCCACCAGGAGCACAAATAAAGGGTGATACAGAATAAAAAAACATTGTTTAGACAATATGGGAAGAAAAAGCAGAAATTTGGGAAAGCCATGTCAAAATCCAGATGGATGTTACGGGTCCTGCATTTGCACATCTCTGATGTCATGGACCAAAATTAATTACCTCTCGGGGTTTATTTAATCTTGCGTTTCTTGCTGATACGTGATTGCATCCGACTCCTGATTGATGATGGCATTTAATCCAGATGGAAAGAGTTGAAGAATTCAGACATGACATCATGGAACTACAACATCATCACTAAAGCAACCAATCAGATAACAGCTAAATAATGACATTTCCAGGAAAATGACATTTATTTCTGCGGCAGTTCTAGTGCAATTAAGACTTGACAGGGACGCAGTCAGATCACGTTAGGCCCATAGTTTAATATTTTCCAAAAGATCAGTGGAAATGCTCCCGTGGCTTTTCCTTTAGAGCAAACCAAATCGATTGTTGGTATGAATTTAAATATATCGCTGAGGGTGAAGCTGCAAACCAAAAGAGAAAACCCACTGCTGTGCTGCTTGCCTCAGCTGAGCGAGTGCTTAAACGCAGTGAGAAACTCGCCGTGGTGCCACATCTCTGCCTCATTTCATGTCACCCACAGTCTTCTAACAATACAGCAGGGCAAAGAGATTTGCTTTTAATTGATTAGGAACCTACCAGCCTCCCTCTGTGTGCTTTTTATTTACATTAGCAGTCTGAAAGAGTGAAGTATTCCCCTTCAGGTTTTTTATTCTGCCAGAGAAACGGGTTTGCTGTCATCACTCCTCACCAGCACAGCCTGAGACCAGCTTCTCCTCAGTCTCTCCCTTCCACCATTTGTCTTTACTACCTCATAGCTGTCAGCTTTTCCTTTAGCTGCTACTATGAAATGAGCACAGGGTTATTTTGGCTAAAAAGCACACCAAATGCCATGAGGAGGGGCAGAGGGGAGCAATTATTGATCTCCAAATGGGAAACATTCCTGGGATGGTATCCTTGACTAGGGGCTGCAATCTCCAGGTCGAAAACTTCCATCAATGCCTACCTGATAATAAATCCAAGAGACTTATACGTGACCACGAATCATTATAGATGATTCTATGATTCTGTAGTGGTGGACTCGAGTTGGACTAGATGGTCTTAGGGGTTATTTCATCCATGCTGCCTCAGTTTCCCTACCTGTGAAATGGGCATAGTGGTAGCTGCTTGTTTGACAGTGGAAGATCTAGTTTAAGGAGTAACAGGGTTTTCTATGAGCCCCTTGTTTTTCTGTCCCCAGCTGAACAGGTATTCGAAAAAGAGACTGAAAAATCATGCAAGAAGCATACCCGAGGATCTGGGAGAAGCAAATAGCACAAATTACTACAGAGGCTTCATTGCACCACCCCATGAGAAAAGCCATGTTCAGGCCCTTTCTGTCTGAGTGATGGATGTTTTAATGGACAGTGAGATAAATATATTTATTTTCCCTGAAAAAAAAAGAAGCCTTGTGCAGAAAGACCTTCAATATTTTAATGTCACTGCAACTTTCACTTGGGCCAGAAGTCTAAACATCTTTCCAAGCCCTTGGCTTCCCAGAGGAATTTTTTTTTTCCAAATGGTCAGTGAAAATGCAGACAAATGGGTCAAATATCACAGGAATTATAGAATGAAAGAAGGGGTCCATCAAGACCAGAGGGTGGGCAAACTGCTGTAGGTGACCCTGCTTAAGCAGGAGTTGGACCAGGTGGCCTCAGAGGTCCCTGCCACCTTCTGCCATCCTTGTGAAGACAAGAACAAGAAGGCTCCTTCCTTTATCCCGTTCAAGCTGTTTGGCATCCTGCTGGAAGCGCTGGGTTTGGGGGACACATGATGCATCCCAAGAAGGTTTGAAGGGGGAAGGCAGCTGAATTCTCACCCCTGCATGAAGTCCTGGTAAGAGCAGCCCATCGGGCGAGCGGCTGGCACTCTACGCAATTAGATATAATTAATAACACACAGCTCGGAGCAGGGCCAGCAAGCACCAGTGGCGATCCGGACCATCCCCAACCACGATGGGGTGCTGCCACCCACCTACCTGCCAGGCGGCGAGGCCGTGCCCTTTTGGGGAGCCCCCCTGCTGCCATACATCATCCCGGCTGGCCGGGCAGCAGCCCTAACCTGGGTCTGTCCGTCAGCCCGGAGCCAGGCTGTCCCCTCGCTCCCCTCCCGCCACCCCCTCGCCGGCCGCCAGGACTTTGTGTCCTAAAAGCTCATTCTTTCCATAGCGTAAAAAATAAACCAGCATGTGCTCCCTCTCCAACGCCTCCCGTCTCCGCAACGGCCCCGGGTGGGTTGTTGTCGTCGTTGGGTTCGGTGTCTCCTTAAATAACAGAATTACAGCGGGCCTAATCCTGCAAAGTGCTGAGTAACAGCTCGTTCCCAATAAATTAAGTAGGCACTCAGCGCCGCGGCCTGATATTTGTATCCATGTCCTCCCGGATTATCAGTCTCTCCTCCTCGCTCTCTCCCCGGCCCCTCGGGGAGCAATTATCTGTGAATGAGAACAGAATAACTCTTTTAGCAGAAGGTTTCCACACTCGCGCACAAGGAGCGCTCTGAATGGATTTATCATGCTCACTAAAAAGGGAGGTGGAAAAAAAAAAAAAAAAAAAGTCCCCCCTTCTCTCTCATTTATTTTATTTTATTTTATTTTCAGGAGAAATCCCTGAAGCGGCAGCCGTTCCCTGGTGGCTCCCTGCACCAGAAAAAAAAAATAAAAAAATAAAAAAAAATGGATATAGTAAAACTTTTTAAGGGAAGCATGAATCGGTTCTTCAGAAAAACAAGGCAGCGGTGCCAACTGGAAATGTTTGCTTTGGGGGTGAGTTAGATGGCTGGCGTCAGCCAGGGCTAAAGACATGCCAGCGGAATGCAATATTGGGGAAGCAGCAGGTCACTCAATCACTGGCAATTTGCCCGGGAGCAACTGGATGCCTTCAGATTTTTTTTCATGTGTGTGTGTGTGTTGCTTTTTTTTTTTTTTTTGCTTTTTTTTTTCTTTTTCCAGGCAAACAGAGCCTTAGCAGTTTGGGGGCCGGGGAGAGCTGGTGAATGGTATTTCTGAGAGGCACGCTCCTGCAGGAATATCCCTCAGCCTGCACGGCTGTGCAGTGGTGACATCTGGCAGAAGAAGTCGCATTTTGACAGATGGGGCTGAATCCGGCCCGTGGCCGCACACAGCAGAAGATGCGGCACCACGTGCAGGGTCTGCTGGGGCAGGGAAAGGATAGGGCAACGGGAAGGGACAGCACCTCTGAAAATACCCTCCATGGAGAAGAAATATTTTTTTCTTCCTCTAACAAATATCAAACACCAGAGATGAGTTTTTGCTTATATTTTTGGTGGGCAATAGTTTTTTTTTTAAGGTTAACTTGCTTACAAGAGTGGAGAAAGTAAAAGAAATATAAAAAGAAAAAAAACATTTTGAAAAAAAAAAAAAAAAGTACATTAAAAAAGTACATTAACATGGGGAAGGCAAAGCCCCAACAGGCATTTTTTTTTCTGTATTTTTTCATGGCTATCACTTGTGTGGAGTGGCAGGCTGCAAAACCCAGGGAGGGAGGGCTCCCAGAAAGTCTGGCTCGCAGCAGCCACCCTCATTAGGGATTTGCCCTTTTTGCTAACAAGGGAAATTGGTGCCCGGTCAGTGGCTGAATGCAGCACATCATGTGCTGATGTCAACCATGGCACTTCTCCAGAGGTAAAAGGGAACGATAAAATGGCCCTCACCACTGCCTCCCTCCATCCACATGGGTAAAACTCAAATGTGAGATCCCATGGAAGCATGGCCCTGAATCCATGGGGTTCAATACTGTTCAGAGGTCATACACCATGTAGGCAACCTGATCAACCCATGAAGAAATCAGAAAGAAAGAATAGGTTTCTGGAGACAGATCCCAGCTACGATCAGAAGGTTGGGATCCCTGAGAGGTCTTCTGACCGAGGTCATGCAGAGGCATTCAGAAGGAGGCAATTCACTGCATGTGCAGTGCAGCCACTGATGGCAATCAAGTGACAAGCTCAAGAAGCTCTTGACCACCTCTTGGCTACAACACTTTGGGCTTTCTTGAGAGCATTGGTCCAAATTTTCTGCTGGTGGTAACCCCACCAGGGGCTCTACCTGTGCTCTGCCGTTGTCCTCTGACCTGGCAGCTGTCCTTGCACTTCCTTGCACTGCCATGTCATGGTGCCCAGTGCCTGCCACCAGCCCACCCAAGCTTGGAGACCATCAAGCATTGAACAGCAGCTTCACCTCAGGACTCATTCCCCACCTGAAATGCAGTTTTTCTGCTGCTCCTGGCTTTCAGAGCAGCTGCTCCAGCAAACACAATCATAGCACGATCACTCTTGTCTTTCCATTGACTCCTTTCTTTTTACATTTTCCTTCTTGCTTTGGATTTGACCCAACTGTGTTACAGAACAGACCTAAAAGCACTTGGCATCCCAGCTCTCCATCACTCTTCTTTTCTGCTTCTCTTTTCATCTTACAAGAATCATATTTGGAACAAGAGATGGTCATTGAATCACTGGACAAGGGCTTTAGTTAAAATGATTTGCATTCCCAGGCCAGTCATTACTTTCTTGTGTGATCTTGAGAATGTCCCTGCCCCAAATCTTTGCACTGTCAGATGGATATTGCAACCTTTTCCTTGCTGAGTCTTTTTTTTTTTTGCTCTCAAGAGAAGAAGGAGACTCGCAATGTGCATGCATGGCAAACTCATGAGAAGAATTTGGTTTTACTGTATCTTGAACAACTATTTAATAAAATACCCATGTTCTTTACAATGGTCTGGGGGAAAGAACATTCCCCATCTTCTTTTCTAGATAATTAATCCAACTTTCTCTCCTTGCAGAAAAGATCATATCAGAGCATCCAGCACATACAACCTCTCCAGATACCATAATGGCCACATAACTGTGGTACTTTGTCACCTACCTGCAAGCACTTCTTGCTTCCCAGGAGGACCTCTGGTGTGGTTCAAGAGGAGCACTGATGGGCAGTGATTAAAGACAGAGTGGACATACTCAATAACCCAGCAAGATCCTTGTCACAGTGAGCTCTCCCACCAAACCCTGTACTCCAGGGCTGCAGCACCAGGCAGGTCAACTGCTGGAGAAGGGCAGGAGCAAGCCCTTCTCTGGTTCTGTCTCAGTGTTGCTGTGTTGCTTGGACAAATCATTTTTGCCTCCTATACCTCAGTTTCCCCATCTGGAACATGGAAAAACTGATCTTGGCTTCTTTTTAAAGCCCTTTGAGATGTGTAGATGAGGAGCCCTTTTAAAGAGGTAAGCAGTATTATAAGCAGCGGACTCTCGTCTGCCAAGAACCAGAAGTGATACGAGGGTGATGAAATTCAGGCCACCTCATCAGCAAAGCATGTTGTCCTGGCCTTCAAGACAAGGTTAGGGCTCTCGGAGAGAGCCCGTTCCTTTTTGGGACAGAAAGGAGTGGACACAGACCCAGCACATGCTTTCCTATTATTAGTCATTTGTATCCATGCATTGCCACAGATGTATATGGCCCTTAAAAACCCAACCACAGCAAGTGCATAATCTAAAGTCATCTAGCCCAGGAGCTCAACTGTGCAACGCAAGCTGATTTTCAGTCTCCAGCTAATTTCCCCACGATGGCTTGGATGGGTGCAACCAGCCCTCAACAAGCCCGCAAGCCCCAGCACCTCCATGAGCCTTTCTGTAGGGCTGGAAGGGGACAAGAGCCAGCAGATGGACCTGCCTGGGGACCAAAACTGGAGAGAGCATCGAGGCTTCTCCAGAGGACCATGCAGGACGGTGACGCACGGCTTGGCCGGGGCAAGAAAGCTGGACGGAGGCAAGCCGCAGGCACGGGAGAGCTTGGTGAGGACCTCACAAACGAGGCCGGAGGCACGATCGAGAGCTGCTTTGCACGACGAGGCCAAATCCGTCCCTGGCACGGCTCCGCTCCGGCCACCTCCATATGTTTGTGTAATAATCCCGCTCCGGCCGCTCAGGGAGGCACCGGCTGTGCGGGGCTGGCGTGCCAGCCCGGAGGCCCAGACGCCAGGACAGCACCAGATGCCGGGCATATTTTGTCAGCTGCGCGGCCGCGGGGAGTCACACGGGGCCCGGCGTGCACCTGCGCGACCCTGAGCCGGCCTGCTATTAACAGCCGGCGACAGCGCTCGGATGCCGTACGGCTGACCGCTCCGTTCCCCAGCGCGGTGATAAATTAGCCTCCCTGCTGGCAGCCCCGAGCTCTTCTGCAGCAGGGATTGATGTGAATGCTGAGTGAGGCCAGCCCGGCTCCGCAGCCTCCTGCCTCTGCTGCATGGCCCCGTGGCCTTCCTGCACCTCGGAACCCCATTGTGCACAGTGTACCCTGTGCTCCCAACACTCTCCAGTCAGCCCCTTGAGGTGAGGTGGCTCTGAAGGTCTCCTGATGTAGCTAATTAACATTTGGGGACTTCCACAGTGTTTGAGACTGGCACGGTTTTCCTGGAGAGGAGATAAGATAGGGAGGGTCAATGTGAGATGTGAAGTTGCTGGGAGATGCTTGAAGCCAGAGAAAGCACCCAGAGGTAAAGTTACAGCAGACACTGAGTATGAGGGGGCTAAAGCTTTCTCAGAGTTGGGGGACAAAAGCTGGAAGTGTCAGGAAAGGAAGCAATGATAGAGAAAGCTGCATTTACCTCTTCTGAGTGGGCACAAAGTTCAACATGAGCCAGCAGTATGCCCTTGCTGGAAAGAAGGGTAATGGTACCTTGGGCTGCTTTAGGCAAGTATTACCCAGAGGTGGTTTACCAACAGCTCACCCTTCCCCTCTATTGAGCACTGGTGAGGCCACACCTGGAGTGCTGGGTCCACTTCTTGCCCTCCCAGTACAAAAGAACCATGGACATACTGGGGAGAGCCCAACAGGAAGGCACCAAAAGGGCCTGGAGCACCTCTGCTATGAGGAGAGGCTGGGAGAGCCGGGGCTGCTCAGCCTGGAGAAGAGGAAACTCAGGGGGATCTCATCCATGTTTATAGACACCTGAAGGGAGGCTGCAGAAAGGATGGAGCCAGGCTCTTTGCAGTGGTGCCCAGAGCCAGGCCAAGTGGCACTGGACACAACCTGGAGCACTGGAGGTTCCCTCTTACCATGAGGAAGCCCTTCTGTGCTTGGTTGGTGACCCTGCTTGGTAGGGGGGCTGGACAGGATGACCACCAGAGGTCCCTTCCAATCCCAACCACTCTGTGATTCTGATAAGCACCAGCCCTGCACAAGACTGGCAGGAAAATTCCTGCCATGTCCAACCCCTGTGGAAGAGACACACAACAGGCAAAGTGATGGTCTTCACATTTTCTATTTTCTTTCACTGCTGACCCAAAACAAGCAAAATCTAACTGATTAGCAGAGCTCGTTAGCGTCAGGATGAAAGGTCCAATAGGGACTGCAGACTCTTGGGAAATAAATTTTGATGCCTTGGGACTCAGAAAAATGATTTCCCAGGCATCATGTGCATAGCCCAGCCGGCTTTGTGACTTTTCCTCTTTCTTCATCAGTTCTTGGTTCTAGCACAAAGATGATTTTTAATGCCAAATCATTGTGCTTCTTCCCTCTTTATTTCAGGCCGCAGGCTCACCACATTCTGGACTGGATGCAACCCATCTGGTTTCACTAATACTTCTAATATAATATTTATAACTAGCTAAGGGCTGATCATATGACGGGTGTAATCAATAAGTCGTGTGCCAATTGTGGTTATTCTACACCTCAAGCCATTTTTCTGTATTTTGGCGTTCGGAGTCTGTTGGAGTATTTACATGTTTGTTGTTACTGTTCCTTTCCACCTTTGCAGACAGGCATTGAAGACAGCTTTCCTGAGCCTCAGTAATTGAGAAAAAAGGCACAACACTTTGTTTCCACCCAAAAAAGGAAATGAGATGAGAGAATCAACCAAAAGCTCTGCTTGCCAGATACCACTTGCCACCATCTTTGGCTTTGCTGAAGGAACTTGTGCTTAGGGAAGTTGTTCAATCTAAACAAAATTGTCTTTTCAACAAGTTTGTCCTTTGCTTCGCCAGAAGGCTTATCCAACAGGAACCAAAACCAGGTCTGACAGTTTTAGCTCACCCATAGCCAGCTGTGGCAGCCCAACTTCAAATTCAATGGGCACAGGACATTTCCTGGCAGATCATCGGGCAGCAGGGAGAAAAGACCACCTATATCGAAGGGGTAGGACCCATTGCTTGCAGAGACCTCCTTCTTGTTTTCTCCGCCCTTCTCAATCTACATGGCTACAGTGGGCTTGAAGGGGAAAGAATGACTTGGTAGATGCTCAGATAAAGCAAGAGGCCCCTCCAGAAAGGGACACTATCAGGTAACTTCAAGACACTTTGGTTGAAGCACTTTTGAGAGGGAAAAAAAAAAAAAAAAAAAAAAAAAAAGAGAGAAAAAGAGAAAAGAGAAGAGAAGAGAAGAGAAGAGAAGAGAAGAGAAGAGAAGAGAAGAGAAGAGAAGAGAAGAGAAGAGAAGAGAAGAGAAGAGAAGAGAAGAGAAGAGAAGAGAAGAGAAGAGAAGAGAAGAGAAGAGAAGAGAAGAGAAGAGAAGAGAAGAGAAGAGAAGAGAAGAAGAAAAGCAAAGCAAAGCAAAGCAAAGCAAAGCAAAGCAAAGCAAAGCAAAGCAAAGCAAAGCAAAGCAAAGCAAAGAAAAGAAAAGAAAAGAAAAGAAAAGAAAAGAAAGGAAAAGAAAGGAAAAGAAAAGAAAAGAAAAACTTTTAGCTTCATTTTGAAAAGAGTTAAAAACCAAGGTTTTACCTTGGTGTAAAACCACTGGAGTTGCACCAGGCCGGGATTTGGCCCCGTGTGGCTGCAGGGAGGCAGAAGAGTGAACTCTCCCTTTCCACGGGTGCTTATAGCTGGCCACAGCCTGAGAGCAGATGATTTAATGATTCATTCTGGCAAGCAGGGAAGCATGACTTCAGGTTTGAGCTTCCCACATCGCTTCTACCAGCTCCCCCTGGAGAGCCAGCACGTCGGTGGCCAAGAGGATTGCATGTCGCAGAGCCAAGCGGTGCTGCCTGTGGAGCCCTCGAGCAAGAGCACCACAGAGGGTCCCTCCATGACACCACCGTGCGGGAACTCAGAAGAGAAGCAGAGGCTGTGTGGCAGCCCCAGGAGCACAAATTAAAACATCTCCTTCTTGTGCTGAGGCTTTCAGTGGTGACAACTGCTACCTTGTGAGTCAGTGTACTCAGAGCAGCCCAGCACTAACAGGATTAACAAGCTCTTCACTGCTTGGATCGCTTCACGGTGGGAAGATCCAAAATCAACAGATGGAAAAAGGATAATTCCTCCTGCGGAGGGAGCAAGTTGTTTGTGGAACCAAATGATCAAACAATGAATCTGAGTGCTGCAAGACGTCCGTATGTGGAGACATGCACCCAAATTCTGCTGAGTGCTTGGGCCCACAGTGCCATTGCGTGGTTGGGACCCCCCACCCACACTCAGGCACAGCATTGTGAGACACTCAGTGTTTTTGGGAGGGTTAAGGTTTGAGTTGAGGGTGGGAGAGGTGACAGGAGAAAGGAGCGACGTTCTCTCAGGCACTTCTCACCTGCTCAACCTCAAGGCTGGAGGCTCAGCTCGTCATGAGCTCACACTGTTGAAGCAATGCTAAGTCCTGAAGAGCACCAGCTCTGCTTCACCTGAAGCATCACAGATAAGGTATCCATGCCCAAAACCATACAAGGACATGCAAAATCTTTCTTTTCTTTGCAGAGCTGGGTTTCTCCTTCCCCACAGACACTGCAAGGCCTTGTGACTTGCACAAACCCCTGTCTCCAAGGAGGAAGATACGCTCAAATTCTCCCAGTACCAAGCTTGCCAAACTCATTTTCTCATTCATCTATCTCCCATGGGGTTTGGCGCTGAAGAGGAAGAACTGGCTGAGCACCAGCACCCAGCAGATGGCTAGAGTTTGTGATAGATGAAGCAGCAAGTCTCCACCGTCAAGCCTGAGAATCATTCAGTGAGCCTAGCTCAGGCCATATCTCAGCCACGTGCCATGGGCTGCACTATAAAGTTAGGGTCCTGCCTGCACGAGGCATCCTGATTTAGGGTGTATTGATCATCTCAGGTTGGTACATGTGCTCAGGGATGGGCAGACACCAGAATGCCATGTTCCTTTGGGAACGAACTAACTTGCCAGAACCAGGCACCAAAAGTAGCTATGCTCAGCAGACCAGGGAGGTGACATTCGTGTGGCCCCAGAAAGGGATACAGCTGTCACCTGAGGCAATATTCCTTCCCCGTTCACATAACCTGGTATGTGGGGGTCTACTTCTTAGGAAAGAGGAATGTTCAAAGAGACCTCATGAGTGCAAATGGTTTATGCTAAAGGCAGTCATGCGTTTAATGTGTGTGCATACTTTCAACTCTGAGAAGCTTTAGGACCCTGTCAAAAATTGTTATGAAAAGTTTCATACATGTTGTGTTTTCCTTTTGTCTTTCCCATGGCAAGGAGCTAAGCCATTTGACAGGCATGAGTGAAACTTATCTAGCCAGGACCCGACTAAGGGGTTCCAGTGTTCACACAGAGCTTGACACTTCAAAATGACATTGATCGGGCTCTTCTCCATCTGGAAGAGTGAATGAACTACAGCTGGTCTGAAAAGAGAAAAAAAAAAAAAAAAAGAGTTTTCTTCTTCTTCTACAAAATAAAATAAAATTTAAAACCCCTATCTTTTAGTTAAAAAAAAAAAAATAGCTGAAAATAAACTTTCTGCTTCTAGCTGAAAAGCTTCAGTAAACATCTGAAATTTCATGCTGAAAACAGACACTTCTCAAAAAAAATGCTTAATCTATTATGGCATTTTCTGTCAGAAAACATTTGAGAGGTAAACATTTTTGAACAGCCCTGGAAATGCTTTTTTGCCTAGCAAAGTTCAGTGCATGTTAACAATTTTAGATATAGCTTGGAATACTGTCAACTGAACTTTTAAAAAGATTTTTTTTTTTAACCCCCCTTCCAGGTAATCTCAGCAATAGATCCTTATAATGTCTCTGTGGCTTTCCTCCCATCCCATTTCTATCCTGATTGTCATTACATTTAATAGTTAGAAAGATATGTACCTGAAGATTTAAAAGCAAATGAGTCTCTCAGGAATTTATCAGGCTCTCTAAATCTCATTAGGAGTGATTGGTAGCAAGAAAATGGTTGTAAGTTAGGGTGAATGCTAAAATTAAAGCACCTCAGTTTCTTTTCTGACTGCACATCATGTTTAGCTCTGCTAAAAGTGAGTGAAAAGCACAAGAATAAAAATGTCCACATTAAAACTGGACTCAGGTCCACACTGCATATTTCAATAGGTTCCTGTTTCAGGCTGGCTAAGATTTGCTTTTTGGTCAGTTCAGCCTGGTATCACAAAGAGAAACATTACCAGTTCTTTCTGTTGTGTCTATATCCAATTTATGTTTCAGCATTGCAATTTCCTGCCTGCTCTTTGAACAGCTATCAAAGGACTAGATAACAGATCATGGTACACATTCTTCTCATGGTGACATCTGCTAAACTAGTCAGTCTGTTCCTACACAGCCCACTCAGCGCATCCTAAAATATTTTATAAGCCACCAGTGGAACAGAGAATGGTAATATTGGTCCCTGACCTTTATTCAAGCCACCTTGATGTTCACTGCAGATGGGTAGTTCAGCAGCCAGAATTTCTGGGTCCATTCAGCATAGGGTTTCTGTGTTACCTCCAAACCCAATAAATTTCACTTAATGCCATCTGGCACTTCATATCCTTCACTGTTTTTCATCTGACAGTACTGGCAAATCTGCATGTGAGGCTCAATCCAAAAGCCTCTGAAAACCAATGGAGAGATGGTTTTGGATCATAACTAAAAGTGCAAGACTTTATTTAGCAACATGCCTTCTACAGCTTTGCTGGAAGATGCTCTTCTCAAGCACTCAACTAGCAGTGGGCGTTTTCCAAAAAAAAGTACACCTAGGAAAAGATTGGTCTGATTACATTTAGAGAAGCTAAGAAATACAATTAATAAGATAATTAACCTAAAATATTACGTGTGAGAGCTCCATTGCTAATTTTGTATTGGGCAACACCACTGATACCATGGTTATCAATGTGTTTCACAAACACACGCAACTTCTTCTAGGGACTACTTACAGCTAATTTTCATAGTTATTCATAGGACCTGCAGTCTCTTCGTCACAGTTTTTTGAGCCCTGGTTTCTGATCCCCATCTGCCTGACTTCCCATTCTATCTATTCCTTGTCCTA
Organism: Anas acuta; assembly: GCF_963932015.1. Taxonomy (NCBI): domain Eukaryota; kingdom Metazoa; phylum Chordata; class Aves; order Anseriformes; family Anatidae; genus Anas; species Anas acuta. The sequence continues at coordinate 6,286,458 of NC_088982.1, read as the reverse complement.
GATCCTATCCTGTGACACCGTGCTTCCTAATCTTCAACAAAATCCCAGGTTAAACTTTAGTTTTGTTCTTGAAATAGCTCTTGCATAGATTCTGAGCAAATTTCTGGCCTTTTATCTCACTTTTCTGGACCACTGTGTTCTTCAGATTCCCATCCATTGACCACAGTTGTCCTCATTCACTTCTTTTGAGCCCTTCCTGAGCCTGACCCCCTTACTGACACCCCTTAGTAACCAGGGACCTGGTTAAAGGGGATGGCTGACTAGCAGTGTCATTAACTGTTTGATAACCAGCAGACCTGAACCATGTGCCACATAGGTCAGCCAGGGAAAATACCACTTTTTTTTAGCTCCTGAAGATTGTTAGATGAAATTGTTTTCCTGGTGTTGACAAACGTTTTGAGCACTCCCTCTTCAACCAGAAGGTTTGGTCCTCTTTTCTCCTGGACAGAGACTGAGCTGAGCAGAACCTATGAAGCTGATGGCCCAGCAGACTGGAGTTTAGCTTAAATTTACACCCAAGACTGTTCAAAAACAGTAGTGAAGACTTTGGTTGTATGTATAATAGTGAATAAAACAGGCAAAGCTATTTCCCAGCTACAAGGCCAATCATCACAGCATAATAAGGTCCAGATGGATAAATGCTCCTTGTCCCCCAGCCTTACGGATGGATGTGTCCAGTTCTCAGCACTGAACAACTCACATCCCAGATAGCAGGATACCCAAAGGCAAGCCTGAAGGTAATCTCCCACTCTGAGAAAGCTTCATATTTGACAATGTGTTAGTATCTCCCAAAATTCTAGGCTTTATAGAGAGACTTTGAAGTCTGTAGCAAGGGTCAACTGCTGCGCCTCAGCCCATCACTACTTTCTCTATTTCTTTTTGCCGCTCTGTTCACTAGGACACCGATGAGTGTAGATGTCAGAAATTCACAGACCATACTGTCAGAAAGATGATAATGTCCACAGAGCATTCATTTATGTGGTGTGAAATGTGTTAGGAGGCCAAGGTGGAGAATTTTTATTGCAGAAATGGCTTGATTCTTGGCAGTGTTTATATTTTATATCAGATTAAACCTAGGAAGACATTTACTGACTAGTACTAAACCAAGTCCTGCAGTGAACTGACATATGTGTTACCGATCACATCTTTCATACATTAAGTAGTAATTTTTCTCTATTTGTAGGATGCTGACAGGCGGTAACAAAAAAATGAAGAGCTGTACTGAAAGGAAGTTGAAAGGGAAAGTTAGGATTTAAATTATTTCAGTACTCACAGAGTCTATTTTAAAAGTACATTTTTTGGTGCTAAATGTTGATAGATACCTCAAAACAACAACAAAGTTAAAAAAAAAAAAAAAAAAAAAGAAAAAGAAAAACCACAAAGCTTTAAAAGAACCCCTAAAACCCAGAATTGTTAAACACCAAAATAAAGTTTATTAGAAGTAAAATATGAGAATGATGTTCAGAAAGGAAATGTAGAAAAGACACACACTTAGGCTAGCCAATGCTAAAATTAATATAAATATATTTAAAACCATTCTGAAGAACAATTTCCTAAAGCTCTAAAGCTATTAATAAAAACTGCTCCGAACACACCCAAAGAAAGTAGTTTGCCAGAGGACTGGCTTGGCTAACAGATGATCTACATGTGATAGCTGAGCGCTCAAGAAATATTATCTCATGATAGCAAAGTCAAATAAATGCTTAGGATGCATCCCACACTGCAGCTTTCCTTACTGGGAGCACGTCCGAAGAGATATCTCAAATTGAAGCGTCAGTAGAAAAGATTTTCAAACAAACTGATAAAGTGAATAAGACAAATCTACAGGACCAGATGGTATTCACCCAAGAGCTCTATTGGAATCCAAAGAGGAAATTGCTGAATTTCCACAGTGCAGAGCCAACCTGCTGTTTAAATCAGCCTATGTCAAAAGAATGGAACCAGTAAACATGATGCATAATGAAATAGCAGTTTCCAGAGATGGCTCACTGAAGAAACAGAGACAAGTGTGATTCTGTATAAGATGAAGTGATAAATGTTCTAAAAAAAGATGAGTGGACACGACAGGGAGTAAGGTTTAATGGATAAGAGTCAAGTATTACATTCATAGCTTTAAGTAATGTCTCACCAGTCAAGTCATCTGAGGGTGTCAAGGAGTTGTGGGGGTAGTGGTCTGTGTAATATGGTCTACCTGGATTTCCAAATGCTGGAACCTATTAAGCTATTCCTGAACAAGGAAGAAAGTCTCAACAAACGGTTAAAAGTAGGAAACCAAACAAGGAATAAATGACCACATACCTAACAAAGGCAGACAGTCTGTAGGACTGGATGAGGTTTCATGCTGCTAGGACCTCTGGTGTTCAACACATATACGTATTGTAGACAAACTATAAGAACTGAAAAAGCAAGGTAGCAAGGTGACCTTTTTTTCTGATGGTACCGAAACATCTTAAATATTTCAAACTAAAACAGTGAAGAAAAAAAAAATCATAAGGACTTAGAATGAAAAAATCAGGAGGACTTAGAATGCTAAGTGATTCTGCAATAAAATGGAACTCAAAATTCGGAGTAATATAGGTAATGAGGATAAAAAAAAAAAAAAAAAAAAACAATAATCCTAAAGATCCATGCACAATAATGAGCATTGCGTGAGCTACTACTGTTGGAAATAAGATACTGGAGTTACTGTTCATGGTTTTGTTAAAATGAGAACTTACTGCTCTACAGGGATCAAAAAGGCAAAGAGAAAATTAAAAACTAGTAGGAAAAGCGTTCAGAAAATATAAAAAACTTTTGAACATATCTCCAGTGCACCAATCTCATATAGCATATAGCAGAATGAGAACACTTACAGTAAAGGGCAACAAGGCACCAGAGACAGGGAGGAGTTTCCAGAAAGGAAGAGCCAAAATAGGCTAAAACTGTTCATTTTGGGAAAAAAAAAAAAAAAAAAAAAGAAGACAGAGGAGATCTGAATGATGTCTGTGAAGTCACGAGTTGCATGGAGAAGATGAAAAAAAATAATTACATACCATTTCTCAAAATATTGAGGGCCAGAGATTAACTAATGAAACAATTAGGCAGTGAGTTTAAAACAAAAAGGAGTTTTTCTGTCCCAAATGAGTTATGGAACTCATTGTCATGAATAGAAAAAAAATTACAGTAGGGTTAAAATACTAATGTGGACTACTCCGGCAGGGCTACCAAAACCACAGACCAAACTCAACATTTAGGTCTCATTTGCAGACTGCCAGGAGCTGGGTTGGTGTACCAAAGGTAGGACCACTCTGCAGTCAACCTGCTTCTTTTTTATTATTATTTTTACTGTTAATTATTTATTTTGACTTTCCCACAGTCATTCTGTTTTATTACTCTGACCCTGCATGACTCTGGACTCCCATGTCCTTAACTACTGACATGCCTCTAAAGTAATATATCCCAATGTGGAGTCCCAACTGAACCAGAAACAAGCTTCTACAAAGAAAAACACCAAGTTACAGTATTGATATACTCTATTAATTAATTCAGGCCTTCTGATGAATGACAACAGCAGAAAACACTCAACTTTACCATGCAATAAGACTTCCTTCATGAAGGTGAGCTTCTCTAGGAATCCTCTACTACCTCAAACCCAAGACTTCTGCATGATTATGGTGACTGCCCACTGGAGATGTGGGTACTTAGATCCTGTAAATTAAGTTCTTAGTGGTACTACTCTTCCCTTTTCACCAGTAAGAGCTCTTTTACACCCAAAGCATATGACTAGAGAGTTTGTAATAAATGTGCCTCTAATGGCACTCTCTTTACTGTAACCACTAAGAGTCATTGAGGATTCTCAGGACCTTGAAAACCACACTCAACAGCCACCATTAAAAAATCTGGCAGACTAGTGCCTGCTTTGCCCTCACCCACAAAAGTAAACTCCTATTCAAAACATATAGGTTTGAACTAAAATAGAGACTGTAGTAACTCTGCCTATGCTATATTTAACGTTCGCTGTCCTTTTTCTAGAGCCAAAAAATATTAAGTGAAAGACTTCAGTGTCCTCACACCTCATCCTTTTCTGTCTTTTTTTCTTTTTTCCTTTTTTTTTTTTTTTTTGGTTTTGTTTTGTTTTGTTATATTTTTGCCCCAGTATATCCAAAAGAAGACAGCTCTATCCAAGACCATCTCAGCCGCTCGTCCACCTGCATTCCAGAGTTGGCCAAGAGCCGTGCAGTGAACCAAGCAGGGCTGGAAGGGAGCAGTGTTGGAGGTTGACCAGGAATATTGACCACAGAGCAGGAGCGATGCCTTGACAAGCTAAAGTAGGAAGAGTTCGAGCTAACCTGATGCTGGGTGTCTTTCTGTTGCTGTAGGGCACTGGGAGCCCAGCGAGGAGGTGGGCTGGGGCAAGGAGGGACTCGGTACTGCTGCTCACCAGAACCCATGGAGACCACAAGCACTTTCGGAACAACCCACAAGAGAAGTATCAGCAGGGCAGGGACTGCACCTCTAGGCAAAACCCCTCTCCTGACCACATGAACAACCTCCCAGCCTCAGACAGGTCCGAAAGAAACAAATGGGAGGATTTTTACTGGTTTTGGTGATGGATGAGTTCAGACTGGGGTGGAGCCGGACCAGCTGCCAGTGCAACTGTGCATAAATCAGTGACTTGGCTCACAGATGGAGAAAGAGTTGAGGTTTGTTTTCAGCTCCTTCTCCAGCTATTCAACCTCCCATACATCTCGCATCCCTGCAGTGCAGAAGCCCGTATCTGCTCTTGCTGAAGTCAATGGAAGAGTTGTCCGTGGCCTTGACAGCTCCAGAGTCACTCTAAAAGCTGATACAGTGTGGCTAAGCCTCTCAGCAGGTTAGTGGAGACAGATTTTTCATCTTGCCTTAGCGGGAGGAAGGCAGCAAGGCACTGGCCCTCAGTAATGTAGTACTTCTGCTGGGGCTGGGCTGACAGCTTCAGGCTGAGGTTTTTAATCTTCAATAAAATTGTTCTTTATAAAACCGAGCCTCTCAGTCTATAGTGGAGTGCATCCAAGCCAATATGTGTGACTGCCAGGCACCCAGCAGCTCCCACCAAGATGTACATTGATGTTCCAGAAAGTCAGATACCTAACCGGGATTCAAAGGTAATAAGGCCAGGGGGGGTCCTGAAAGCTGTTCAGTCCAGCTTTCCACACAGAAAATAAAATAATAAAATAAAATAAAATAAAATAAAATAAAATAAAATAAAATAAAATAAAATAAAATAAAATAAAATAAAATAAAATAAAATAAAATAAAATAAAATAAAATAAAATAAAACCATATAGTAAATCCTTCATCGAGTGCAAAGCTTAACCTATAGCTTACATTTTTAAAACCTCTCCAGTTTATATGTATGCACTCAATATACTTCAAGCAGCGTGGACTCAGTTATCCCTTTAGGTAAGATATGGCAAATATTGTTATCTTCAGCATAACTACATAGCTCCTATCACAAGGCTCATCTCTTCTGCCTCTGGATTGCACTTCCTTCTGATAGACTAGAAAGCCACCGGGCAGCAGTGATGTCCTCTTCATGAAGATGTGAGTAGGATAACAAGCATCTCACCCACAACCATCTCACCCCTTGCTGCCAGACAGTCACAAAACATGTTTTTCAGACCTTGGATCACTCTTACAGCCCCTCTTTAAACAAGGAGAGGAGAGGAGAGGAGAGGAGAGGAGAGGAGAGGAGAGGAGAGGAGAGGAGAGGAGAGGAGAGGAGAGGAGAGGAGAGGAGAGGAGAGGAGAGGAGAGGAGAGGAGAGGAGAGGAGAGGAGAGGAGAGGAGAGGAGAGGAGAGGAGAGGAGAGGAGAGGAGAGGAGAGGAGAGGAGAGGAGAGGAGAGGAGAGGAGAGGAGAGGAGAGGAGAGGAGAGGAGAGGAGAGGAGAGGAGAGGAGAGGAGAGGAGAGGAGAGGAGAGGAGAGGAGAGGAGAGGAGAGGAGAGGAGAGGAGAGGAGAGGAGAGGAGAGGAGAGGAGAGGAGAGGAGAGGAGAGGAGAGGAGAGGAGAGGAGAGGAGAGGAGAGGAGAGGAGAGGAGAGGAGAGGAGAGGAGAAAGATTAAATTTCATCATTTAGTCTAAGAGAATAAAATAAAGCTGATGACTGCCATAAGCACTTTTCCCTCTGAGTGCATATTGACTGTGTTATGTAAAAAACAAGCATTTAAAAAGAAATACAAAGTTAAGCCAATGACAGATGTGACTCCAGTGCACATTGGGTGTGAATAGTTCTCATTTGTTACCTCATTTCACTATTGTTCCTCAGTTTCATATTATCCAAGAAGACTGTCCTATAATCCTGCCCATGCACATTTGCCAAGTCTCCAAATAGCTTTAAAAAAACCCCACTGATGAGAGACCACCAACTTTACGATTTCTTGCAGCTCCCACTGTACGTTTTATGGGTATTTAGCAATGCTTTCCTAATGCTGGAGAAATTTCTCTTCTCTTCATTAGTAATAAATGTGTTTCATCAGCCTTCTCTCACTTTCTCTCTCCTCTCCTGCCCATATTCTCAAATTGCTGACTTTTAAGATGTATTTTTCATAGAACTGTAAAAATAGTATATTTTTTTCCTTTTTTTTTTTTTTCGGATTAGGGACTGGACAAACTTTTAGCCTGCCAAGCCTTTTTTTATTTCTTTTTTTTTTTTTTCTGTTGTTGTTGTTTAAATACTTCATAATAAAAGAATGTGCTCCTGATGGAATTTTTATTGCAAAAAAAAAAAAAAGTTCTCCCGTTCTCCTTTTTTTGTATCTTACACACTTCGAAACACAAACTGAAATTCTATAACCTCCAAGACAGAGGGCTGCTCAAATGCTGCCAACCTAGTAAAGATAATGTCACAGTACGTGGCACAGATGCAAAAGTGAGAGGAAGAAGATTAATGCTGCATCTCCATCTTGCCTGGGTGACTCAACTTTACATTGATATACTCCATGTGCCAATTGCGATCAGACTTCTGTTTTTGCTCTTCTACGGCATTTTAAAACAATTCCTCTTGCCTAAGGAGGTTGCTGGAAAACGTACATGGGAGCACACATTCCTTTTTAACAAGTGCAGAGCCCTAGTTTTTCACAGCAGCTGGAAGCGTGTTCTGGTTTTCAGAGAGCAGAGAGCTGTCACCAGCCACATCACCTTTCAGAAATATTTAAGATGCTTTCCTGGGGACGGTAGCCCACCGCTAGTTCTCCTTCAGCCTTGACTTTGGGGCCATTTCCCCAGCACCCTCCCACAGCAGGTCTGTCCACGTTGCCTATCCTGGGAGCTGAAGACAAGCCCTTCAAACACCCTAAACTGCTAAATCTTGACGTTTAGTCACTGCATTGTTTCTGTCTCCTTTTTTCTATTTATCATTAAAAATACATATATTATGTGAAGACACATTCTAGAGTTTCACAGTCGTGTCTTTCAATGGTATCAGTTTTAGCAGAGGTGTTTCACCCACTGTCAGGAGGCAGAGATCAGTTCAGGACATGGCACTGCAGTGTCAGGGCGAGCTCAATCCCTTACTGGATCCGCACTGGATTTAATCCATGACTTTGAGTAACTCGGTGCCAGATGATGCCGGGATGAGAGGTTAACACATTTCCAGCAATAGTCTGCTCAGATTTTTACCCAGGCCTTGTATGCCCTTCACAGGGGACTGGCAAAGGGTTCGTTTCCTTATTTATTTACCCTTAAGGCAGAGGTAGCAAAGCTGTGTGGCACCACAGGACTGCTAGGACTGACTCTGAGCAGCCAGAAGAAAGGAAAAGTCAGAGGTTTCTCTGCTTCTCACAGCCACAGTCCTGTTCCTCCGCGCTTCTCTCCCACAGGCAGGCGATTCCCTCCATCTGTTTTTTACCTCATGTCATCATTTTGGCACGCAAGTGCCGCGCAGCAGAATGAGCTGCTACATCCGTATGGCACGGAGCAGCCAGCGCCGCACCCAGGTTTATTTTGTCCCCAAAGCCGTGTCACCCTGGTGGCGTGGCACCAGGCCGTGCTCCTCGGAGCCACAATACCCACACAGCACAGCTCCACTGCTGTGATTTCCACCAGCAACGTGGGCTCTGCGAGCTCAGGAATTGCTGCCCGTCTCCCTTACACGTGGCAGGCGTGCCAAAGGGCTCTGGAGCCACTGTGGCTTGCACCCTTGTGCTTGTTTCATGGAAAGCCTAATTTTCAGGTAAATACCATAGCCTGGCAGAAGACGCTGTGCACACCCTTTCATCCTAAATCTTTCTCCATTTGGTGCAGCATTGAGCAAGCTTCAGTTTCAGCCACACTTTGGTTTCGGCCACCCTAAGGTGAGCAGCAGCAAGGCCGTCAGATGCTGACCTGTAAAAGTTAAAGGAAGCAAGGTTCAAAGTTAAAGGAAGTTAAAGGCAGCTTGCACTGCTTTGAGTAGCAGCATGCAGGCAGGTTCTTGCCCCTGGTGTGTGCTGGTGTGCACGGCTGGCAGCTGGCACTGCCACATCCTCTGTGAACGGGGCCAGCCGCAGCCCTGCGTGCCACCCCATGGGACAAGGACCACCACGTCCTGGCCCATAAACCATGGAGCTCTGATTCAGCCCAGTCCTCTTGTGCTATCCATAACCACCAGGATACTAAAATGAGAGGAGAGGAAGGTCTGACACATGGCTATGTGACCAGGGAGGCACAGGTTTAGGTTTCTTCTTGGAAGCGCTCTGTAATGCAGCCACCGCCAACGGAGCCGCTATATAACCAGCACCCAGAAAGAACCCATGCCTAAAGGTCATCAGGAAAAACAAACGGTGCAAATTCCTTTGTTTGGAATGGGCTTCACCTATTTACATCCCAAATGGATTTGATCCACAGAGTCAAGCTAGAACAGCAGGGGATTTTAGGGAGGCAGGATTTAATGGCTGAGACTGAAATTTGGCCAAGGTCTTGGGTTTAATCCTTCTTGTGATAAGAGCCTCAGAATGTTTAACGTAAGCTTCCTCTGAAAGCTGGACCTCTTGAACAATGCAGGTAGAGCCTGCTGGCAGGGTTGGTGCCACTGCCACCCAGCAGGACATTTGGGAGAAACCAGGTCAATTATGAATCCCTTTGTTGGCTCCCATCTTGGAGAGTGAGAGAAGGTCGGAGGAGAAAGATGGAGAAAATGGTCATCGGGGCTTTAGTAGCTGAGGGTCAGGCACTTCTGAATTCAACTGACTCACCTAAGTCCTTCTACAACAGAAAACCAAACTCCGGAGGTGCCTTGGGCAGAGGATTTCGTGGAGGAGGTGGCGTGGCCATCACAGAACCAGGACTCGGTGTACCTTCTCTGGTGTCTCCCCTTGTTATGCCAGCTCTGGGGCAGCCTGGCCATGGAAGCACAAAGCAGAGGACCTGAGCCACCAGGCAGAGCTCGTGTTGCTTCATGGACCTCAGCTGGGGCACCAGAAGCTCCCCCTACATGTGTGCCATGGAGGAGGGCTAGGAACCAACATCCCTTTTCCAGCAGGGAATTCAAACATCTCACAGCTTACAGCCCATTGATTCTCAATATGGCACAATCTCCGGGGACTCCAAGTGACTGGAAAACAGAAGCCATGTGCCCAGATAGTGCAGAGACCCCTAAAAATGCCACAGGACCTCCTGAGGTCCCTTCCTACTCACATTTTCCTACACTCCTGTGGCACACAGCTCATCCCCAGCTCTGCCACTGCTCTGTCGGTGACCCCAGGCAAGCCCCTGCTCTCTCCATCCCTCTCCCACCCCATCCCTGCCACCCCGGGGCTGCTTCCCCCCTCCAGGAGACTTAGGAGGGGCTGGAGCCAGCAGCATTTCCCCCCCTCGTCGCGGCTGCCCTGTTCTTCCTGCGGGAGAGTAATTCTCCCAGGAGGATCTGGAGTCGGTAGCAGAGCGGTAACCAAAGGAGGGAGGTTTTTGGGGGAGGCACGAAGGGCAAAGGGGCGAAGGGAGAGGACCGGGAGGGCGCTGGAGCCTCCCCCGCTCCCCATCCCGCCGCGCACGGCTGGGAAGGCGGCGTGAAGCCGGGCACCCCCCGGCTCGCAGCTCGGGATTTCGGTGAGGGGAACGAGCCTTAGGAAGGGAAAAGAGTGTGTGTGTGTAGGGGGGGGGTGTCGGCAAGCAAAGCAAATCCCCGATTTCCCCGGGGAGGGAGAGGGGTGAGGAAAAAAAAATTAAATAAATAAACCGCAGAGCGCGCACGGTGTGGGTCGCGGCGAGGCTCCGGGGGGCAGGATTTCTCTTCCATCGCCTGGAAGGGCGAGATTAAAGAAGAAAGTGGGAGTGGGGTGGGAGGGAAGGGAAGGGAAGAGGGGGGGGGATGAACAAAGGAGATTGGCAGCACAGCTGTTTTGGGAAGAGAAAAAAAAAAAAAAAAAAAAAGCCAGCCTTCCTGTTTCTTTAAAGCCGCTCATCTGCGCCGCGGCGGCGGCGGCGGGCCGGCTGCCGGCGCTGCGAGCGGACAGACAGCCAGGCAGGCAGCCGGACAGACGGACAGAGCCGGGGCTCCCCTGCCCGCCGAGCCCGAGGGGGGAGCAGATGGGAGGCTGGAGGCACGGGGAGCCAGCGGCCCCGGGAGCGGAGCGGTGAGGCTCAACCTTGCGGCTCCCCCCCCCCACCCCCGACCCCGACCTCCCCGAGCCGCCGCCGCCGTGCGCCATGCGGAGCACTCCGCTGAGCGAAGGCGAGCCCTGGCCTCGCCTCTGCCCCTCGGAGCTGGGCTCCCTGAAGCGGCTGAGGCGCAAGCAGCCCAGCTGCAAAAGTTTCCGCGTCCAGCTTCAAGTGCTGAGCGGCAGGAGGCCGGGGCTCCGAGCCCCCCCGACTCCCCCCGACGCCCCGACGGCCGCTTGGGACCCGCGGGGCGCCGCGCTCCGAGCCGCAGCCTCCGCTCCGCCGCCGCCGCCGCCCCCCGCAGCCTCCGCCGCAGCCTCCCGGCCTCCGCCGCCGCCTCCCGCCGCTGCCTCCCCGCGGCCCCGAGCCTCCGAAGCAGCCGGAGTGTCGCCGGAGATCAAAGCCCTGCAGCAGACCCGGCGGCTGCTGGCCAACGCCCGGGAGAGGACCCGGGTGCACACCATCAGCGCCGCCTTCGAGGCGCTGAGGAAGCAGGTACCTGCCGGCCGGCTTGCCCGCCTGTCTGTCTGTCTGTCTGTCCCCGGCGCTGCTGTCCGTCCTGCCGTCCCCAGCCGCTTGCCAGCCCGCTTCGGGGTGCCGCAGCCCCGCGGGGAGGGAGGTGGGATGCGGGAGGAGAGGCTGGTGTGGGGTGCAGGGGGGGCTGGGAACGCGTGGAAGCCCCAAGCTTACTTATATCTATGCTAATATGGATAAATAAGGGGGTTTTATTTTGCTCGTGTTTGGAAACTTTGGGACCTTTCCCCCAGAGGCAGGACGGAACAGAGGGAAATGAAATAAACCCCCCAAAAAAACCCTCTGAGCAAACAGTGAGGGTGAAGGGAGGTGTGTGCCCGAACTGCAGGTCGGGGTGATGCTCCTGCCCTAGGAGCACGTGGACTCACTAGGTCTGCTATTAGGGTGGGTGGGCTGCCCCCACGTTGATTTTTGCACAGGGTGGCTCGCCCCTAAGGCCCCGTGGGGTTCCCACAGCCACCCCTGAAGCTTTCAGTGTGACAGCTGAGTTAGGCTGGGCTCCCTTCCAGGCTAGTTTCCCGTGATCTTTACTATAGCGCCTGCTTGAAGTGTGTACAGTGCCGGGCTTTCTCCTCGAGAGGTCTTGAAAAACCCTCGTGGGCTCCCGTGAATGAATAATAGGGGCGTTCTCGCTGGCAGGGTGGAGCTTCCGAAAGGTAAACAGTGTTTTGGACAAAATCCCTCCATCCCCATCACCTCCCCGGCACGTGGAAGGCAATGGGGGATCTGGGGAAGGAAGCAAAGCCGTGCCCCGGCGTCAAGGTTCCTGTGCCTTCCCCGTGGGGATAAATCAGTGCCCGACCCCACTAGGGCCCTATAAACCTCTCTGTGGGCAGGCACCCCGCAGCAGCTTGCTGCTGGCCGAGGATCTGCTGTCAGGCTGCAACCCCAGCCGTGCCGGCTGTGCCGCCAGCTGCCAGCAGAACTGATCCAGGTGCTGGGGAAGGAGGAGGTGTGCAGGGCTTGGAGGGCTGCAGATGCATCTCGGGGAGATGCTGAGCATCAGATATCCCAGGCTGGTCCAGTGGGGGCAGCTCTGCAGGCGGGGGGCTCACAGACCCCCACGGGCAGGTTTATGGCTACCGTCTTCCAGCTTTGACCCTATTCCCAGAGTCTGCTTGCTTTAGGGCTCAGCTTGTTCCCATCTCCTTTTCTCTCCGGGATGTCTCCAGCCCATCCCAGTGACCTCTGGGTTGCTGCACCCCGAGGATTAATCCTGCCCCAGCACCCAGCTCTGCAAGCTTTGCAGCTCCCACCTGGCAGGCAGCGCAGGCTGGGGCCGTGTGTCAGGACGAGCATCTGAATCAGAGCAGTTTTAATCACCACGTGGCGCTGGGATCTGACAGCTTCTGCTGTAATCGCAGCACTCTGGGACACGCTGGGTGCTGTTACCTCCGGTGCTCAGAGACTGCCCCTTGTAAATGCAGGCTCCAGGCCGGGTGGATTTCGTTTTTGTAAGCCGCTTCCCTCTCTCGGTTGTTTGGCGACTGCGTGAAACGCGCTTGGAAGTGTCAGTCTAATTCTCCATGGACAGCCATCTACACCACCAAAACCGCAAGGGGAAGTAGCACTGATTTCCCAAATCACTGGCAATCTTGTTCTAGGCTGAGCCTCAAGCGCAAGTCAGGCAAGCAACAAATTAAAGCCGCGCTCTTTTGGGAAATGGGCAACTCTTGAAAAGCCTCAGATTCCTGGCCTTGGCCCTGTCTCCATAAATCATTTCAGCCCTGGACTCAGCTGGGAGCCCAAAGAGCCCGGAGAACAAGTTGCTGTCCTCTCTTCCCATGAAAGCCGGTCTCCAGGGGTCGGCACCGGAGCACAGTGGCGGGGCTGTGCTCGCCCTGCGGAGAGAAAGCGATCATTCTCCAGGAAACCTCCGCTGCGAGGCTTTCCGAGCGGTTTGCTGAGGGGTGGGCTGGCCGTCCCGGCCGGGAGGGTGACATTTGGATTCATTTCTGGCCGGGCTGCCAGCAGCGGCGTGCTTGGTGCCGTGCGTGACATCAGGTGACAGGCAGCAGCCTCGCACGCCCGCGCGGTGCTGGCTTGGCACTCAAACCATCCGCGCCCGCAGCGAGGTTTTGGGGAGCAGGTCAGAGCCGGGGACGTTGCTTTCTGCCACCTCTCAGCCAGCAGGGCTGAGAAGTGAGAGCACAGCAAGGGTCGTTCTGGGAGATGAACACCCAAAGGGGGCTTTTCTTGCTGTCTTTTCACACCCCCAGGCGTACAAAAAGCTTTCAGCCCCGCACAGGATGAAATCCCCACATGCTGTCAGCCAGCGAGGCTGCACGCAGAGCTCGCTTTGCTTCTCCTTCTTCAATTCTTCCTCCGTCCCTTCCTTGTCAGCACGGATCAGGCTCTTAAGCAGCTGGGAGCCTTTTCCTGAGGCTCTGAAACCGATACGTCCCCACAGAGCTCCGAGGAGCTCAGCGGCTGCGTGCGGCCAGCCCCGTGCCCCTTCCCGGGACAGGGATCGGGGTGCAGGATCCCGCAGCGCCCAGCACCCTCAGGGACCTCATCCCCTTCCCCACCCTGCTGCAAAAGGTGAAACCCAAATCAGGATCGGGCCCACTATGGGCAAGCTGCAGGGTGCCTGACCATGCCAGGCGAGGAGGAGGAAGGGCAAGGCATCATCACAGCACAATGCCCTCTCCTCCCGACCCCAAAACGAGCGGCTGGCACGCAGCGTGCCGGGCAGACAGGCGGCAGCGGCGTCCCCGTGTGCTGCAGCTGTGTACATATGGCACACGTGTCTCAGCTCGCCTGGGCTGGCTCCCCAGATGGCAGGAGGCTTCTTGTTGTTGTTGTCCTCGTTTATGGTGGAGGGGGAGCCGACCGCAGTCGTTTCACACAAGGAGAGGCTGATCCAGCTGTGCTGCTGAGCCCGTAGCAGTCCCCGGCTCGCCTCAGAGGTGGGAGATGAGATGGATGGGTGGCTGCCGGCTCCAGAAGGCAGAGCCTGCTGCTGGGACATGTGCCATGGCCACTGTCCTCACAGCTTTGTGTCACGGCCACCAGGAACCAGGAGCTCTCACCATAAGGGTCACGATGCTGGAAGCAGGACCAAAGTGCTCCTGAGATGCAGCCCCTTCTCAGTCCTCGCACTGGTGACCTTCAGATCTCAGCCTGGAGATGGTTTTGCTCCCTGACTCCCCCAGGTGTCATTTCTCAAGGTCTTCTGCTGGTGGAGGGCTCAAGGCTGACAACGTGCTTCCCTACGGAAAACACCGCCTTGCTGTGTGCCTGCTCCAAAACACCTCAAAAAGAGTGCAGACACCTCTCCGAGCACCCCTCCTGGGTGCTGCCCCTACTCCTCTGTCCACCTCCTTGTTTATCCATGCAGGCACTGCCCTGCAGGCTCCTGCACCGTGTCCTGGAGGGCTCCCCACCACCAGAACCCTTCCCCCAGCACCTCGCATGCACCAGGGTCGCGCTCGCGCTTCTCAGCTGTGCCGACAGACCCTAAGGTGGCAGCAAACTCTCCCTCGGTGGATGGAGACACCCGCAGCAGCCTCTCCGATCTGCTCGCTTGCACATCTGGTTCCTCTCCGGAGCACTGCTGTCCAGCTCCTCCTCGAGAAAGAGCCGGGGTCTGCGCCGGGAGCAAATGTGTCCGCAGGCATTTATTTTCCCTTGAAGTGCATCGGCGTTTTCCTAAATCTTTTCACCACTGCATTACCAGGGCTCTCTCCGCTTTAGCAGCTGACAGGCTCGCTCTCTGCACTCCTGTGGGCTCTGGGGATATTTTTGAGTTTTATGGGGCTTTTTAGCTGCTGGAGCTGAGTTTTTCCCTGAGTAGCATCCTTTCACTTGGAGCTGCTGGCATGCACGTGGCTGCTGCGGCTTGTAGTTAAATCAGGGCAGAAAAGACCCCGCTCTCTCCCTCTGGGAGCCTGGTGGGACATCAGGAGCAGCAGCCCCAAGGCTATGGGGTGGCGTTGGTGCAAGCCATCTGCAGGGGGCTGCAGGAGCAAGCTGGGCACTAAATGCAGGCAGGACCTGCGGCTTGAGCAGCGCCTTCACCACAAACCCACGGAGCCTGAGACTGTTTTGGGGATGCATCATCTTGTACTCACCGCTTCCCCCGTGATCCCTCGTGCCTTGCCATCGTTAACCGGGGTGGCTCGGTGACTGGAGCCAGCCCAGAGGGATGCTGCTGTTATTTAGAGCGTGGTCGGGGCAGAGTGGGCAGGCACTGGGGTTTAACAGCCACAACAGATGACAAAATACTGGCCTGGAGCAATGCACGGAGAGAGAAAATAAGGGAGAGCCCAGACAAAAGGACAAAACTCCTGCAAACAATGCCTGCATGTCACCAAGGAGGAGGCCTGTTCGCTCCTTTTGCTGATTTTATCCTCTGATACAAACCCCGTTGCTGTCGGGAGGTATTTGCTCTGCCTGCCGCCGCCACCCCGCGTTAACCTCTGTGTTTTCTTACGGCTCCTGCTGAAATCGGAGGAAGGAGCCCGCTTTCCTCCAGTGGGCTTCGCATCCAGCCCCTGCTCCCGGCCTTCAGCCACTCTCAAATTACTCTCCAGGCTGCAGGCCCGGTGGTGGGGAGGTGGGATGCTACCCTGCAGCACGTCCCCCGGGGTCTTTGTCCCTGCCCTGCATCTCCTTGGCCCCATACCTCTGGTTTCACAACACGATGTGTCCCACATTGGTCCCAGTTTGCTCTGCTGGGGACAAGGGAGCAAGAAAACCCCAGCTCTGGCTGGTGGCTGCAGCTTCGGTGGAGCTTGGCCTCCTCTTCCCCAGCAGAATTTGGCCTGTTCAGAGGCAGAGGTGACAGCCACCCTGCTAAAATGTCACCTAATAAAGCGTTCCCCACTTGGGGTGGTCCCTTCTGGAGGAGATTTGCTGTGCCCCATAGCCCCAAGCTCTCTCCTGTGATACCTTTCTGGGTAGTTATTATTTTGGGAGGTGGCTCAAAGCGCCTCCAGTAAGGTAAGGCTTTGCTGCAGTGTGATATTATTCATGTGTGATGCTGAGGGTTTGTGCTGCCTGCTCCGAGGATGTGCAGGAAGCTCTCAGGGTGTAAAACATCCCGGGACGGTGCCGGAGGACCATCCAAGCCAGAGCGGAGCCAGGCCCAGGGCAGCGTTAACCAGACTGCTGTTTGGAAGGGATCCCTGGGGTGAACTCACCCAGCACCACACCTAGGTTTTGTTTGGAGGAAGCCAATTCATTCGCTCCAAGGAGTGAACTCATGTTCCTGCAATGCGAGCGCCGGGGGAGCCAGGGGCTGGGAGCGAACCAGGAGCGCGGTTATTTCACCGCCCGGACCCACCCGAGAGGAGCAGGCGCCTGGGTCGGGGCCGGTGCTGCCGCCCGAGCGATGCTGCTTTTGTTCTTGCTGACGTTTTTCAGCTCGCTTTGGCCGCCGGGTGCTTCGCTGGTGGCAGGGAGACAAAGCCTCCCACACCGACGGCACAAAATAGCTGCCCGGCGCTGGCCGAAATAAGGAGCTGCGGAGCACCCGACGCCGCGACGCCCACGGGACCTGGGGCTTGGGACCTCATCCAAGGCCGCTCCCCTGCAGGCCGTGCCATTTCCCCACAGAGCTCGCAGGATCAGGCCTGCTGGGTGCAAAGCTCTGCTTTGAAGGGGCTCTGAAGGTCCTGCTCGGTGCAGACATCAGTGGCGGCTTCTTCCGTGGGCAGGAGGAGCGGTGTTTGGGGAAGACCCCGTCCAGGAGCTGTACATCACAGGAGGTGTATGATGAGCCCATGGGATCACGGTTCATCCTCTGGGGTGTTGCTCTGAGGCTCTCCTGGGTCCTGGCTTTGGGCACTTCATAGGTTTGTTTCATGGGCTGCTTCCCTGGTGTGGTGCCTGTCACCACCAAATCCACCCACGGAGAGCCCGCTGTGCCAGGGGGCTCCGGCACGAGCACCCACATGCATTCACCCCCAAACCATACAGAAAGAAAAATACCTGCTCCAAACCTACTCCAGGAAGTAACATGACTCGAAACCAAGCGGTGATGCTCTGCACAAGGCCTTCAGCCTTTAATCGAGGCCGTAAATCTCTCCCCCTCCTCCCAGTAGCTCCGCGGACGCCAGCCCTGCGGAGGTGACAGAGGCAGGAGAAGCTCCCACAGTCCCAACCTGCCACATGTCCCTGAGGTGCCTTCACCCCAGCAAACATCCAGCTCCTCCCAGGGTGGAAGGAGCGATGTGAGGACGCCAGGGCTATGACGCACCGGACATTTATGTGAACCTTCTGGAAATATTTTTGGCACGCGGCGCCGCACAGACAATGAGGCAGTGAAGTTGCGCTGCATGCCCCAAAAGGATGGGAGGAAGAGGCAGCCAAATTCTCTCCCTGGGGGGTGGGCCTGGCATGTTTTAACTCCCAGCGTAAAGATAAAACAGATGAATTAGAGGGCAGGTAGATTCAGCAGCTCACGGCGTGCTGCGGAGGAGCCGGCTGTCAGGAGGGCTTAGCTCACGGCGTTTGTCTGCCTCCCCGTCCCCCCTGCCGTAGCCCAGGGGCTGAATTCCCCCGGAATCCCCAACCTCATCCCCCCGGATCCTCTCCTGTGCCCTGGGTGGGAATCGACTCCGTCTCGTGTCTCTGGTGGATGACAGCGAAGTGCCTGGCAGACGGCCCGTGGACTTCAAAGGGAGCATCTCTGGGCTTCCCAGGGCACCGCCTCTGATCGCAGACGTCAAGGATGGAAGAGACCTGTTAGGTCACATCCCGTCCCATCTTCCTGCCAAAAAAAAGAGCTCTTCTGCTTGGGAATCTGTCTCAAGAGCACGCATCTTGTCTTGCTTTAGCCCGATAAAGCTGATAAGGCCCCTGAGGCTGCAGAGCCCCACTGCCATGACCAGCGGGCATCTTCTGGTCCCTGCTGGTCTCCCAAAGCCGAGGAAGGTGCCAGCATCCCTTCCTTGCTAGCAGACAGCCACATTCCTTCGGATCAGTGTGAAATTTCAGTTGCAGCCCCTTCCTAATTCCTTTTAATCATCGCAAATATTGCGGGCAGGGCGGTGAGCTGCGCTGCTGAAAATCTATGAGGTCAGATTAGGGAAACGATTTAATTAACAACAGGGGAACCCGAGCTCTCCCCTGCTTCCCCTGGGTTCTGAGCAAACCCTGTCAGCTCCCATCTTCACAGCTCTCCCTGTTGGGCTCTGACGTGATGAGCAGGGGAGGAAGGCAGGAGGGAAGGGCTCATCAGTCCCCAGGAGCGTGGCAGACACCTGCCCGTGATGAAGACCCGCATAGCTCAGGTCCCCTGGGAGCTGGGAGGGTGGTACCTGCGTGTCCATGCTGACCTCAGGCTTTTTTTTCCCGTTTCAAATACACTCAGTCTCTTTTGGGTTGAATTTTGAAGATTTCTTGGCATCCAGGTGTGTCACCGACACCCTTCGCTCAACCCGAGCAGAGCTGTCCCCTCCTTGCTGCTGTCTGTGGGCTATTGAAAGGCCCAAACCAAAGTTTGCTTTCTTCACCCCCCCCCCCCCCCCCATACAAACACACACACACTCGGGGAAGCTTTGGATCTGGATCTGAACTAAGTGGCTCATTCCTCTCTCAATTTCCCATGTTTAATTCAAAAGGAAGCTTTCAAATGGCAGGAGCCGAGCCAAGACAGGGAGGGTTCCTACAAAACAGTTATTCTAACACCGTTACCATGGCAAAAAAAACTCTTATCTCCTAATGTTCGTGCCCTGCACCCATCGCTGTGGTATCTGAGGTGAAACTCTTCCCGTGCACACACGGGGCAGCTCCAGTTTGGACTTTGCTGCAGCGTGTGGGAAACGGGGTTGTGTAATCCCAGCCGAGGGCTTGGTCAACTCTGTTAACACTGAGGTCTTTTCTTGGAATCTGCGGCAAGCATGCCCCACAAAGCAGTTTGGTTTTGATTTTGTTTCTTCTTTAAATAATAATAATTAAAAAAGGGCAGCACAAAGGAAAAGAGAGCAAAACAGATGAGGGGAATAGGCGCTCGCCTGGCTTCTCGTGTTGTAACTGGACAGCGTCTGTGCATCAGCCTCAAGGACTTCGTGGTCTCTTTTCCTTCCACTTGATTTAACTTCCTCCTTGCTCTAATTCTGAAATTATTCCCACATTTCACTGAATCTTTCCATTTTAGTTTCCGCCTTGCTTTGGTCTTCCCCGCTGCCGTTTGATCTGGGATCTCCACTGCTCTTGCTACATCGGTGTCGAAAGAGGCTCGGGTGTTCCTGCTGCCCGAAGCAGTGCTTTCAAAATAACCCTCAGCTTATTGCATCTGGGGCCAGGTATGGCCATCTGAAGGCAGATGAGATGTTCCTCTCGGTGTTGTGTTAGCAGCAGAGGTTTCTGCTCCATGCAAATGCCACTTGAGGCCACAGCAGTGGTGGCACTGGGTATTTCCTGAGGATAAATAGATTCCTGGCCTCCTCGGGGGTATCAGTAGGAGATTATACGTACAGAAAAAGACTCTTTGAAGCTTGTTGGTTTGTTTCTGGAGAGCTCAGCTTCTGCTGGGCACCTCAGCTGTATCACAAATGGCCCACAGGGTCAGTGGCATTCTTCCATTAAAATCCTCGTGCTCATGGATAAGGGTGACCCAGCTGGTATGTAGCTGTTTGGATTTCCGTAAGCGTTATGACAGAGCTCCTCCCTTCAAGTGGCTGGAGAAATTAAGCAGCTCGGACTCTCCCGTGGATGATCAGGAATTGGTGGAAGGGCAGGGAACATTGGTAGGGAAATAGGGCTGTCACGGGTGGGTGAAACAGATCCTGGCTTGGTGCTTAGCCCTGCTCCGAGCAAGGAGTGGGGCTGGAGACCCCAAAGGTCCCCCTGCTTGAAGCTGTGTCTGCGTGTTGTGTGTAAGTGAGCAGCGAGATGGGATATTTGCTGGCAATGCTCAGCAAAGGTATCGATGTTTGTTGGGGGCAGCAAGGATGAGAAGAGCTACAGAAGGACCGTATGACTCTGAGTGACCAGGCAATACGTGGCAGGTGAAGTGGTGTACATCTAAAATGATGAATAAAGGAAAAACCATACCAGATTTCCATGTGAAATGATAGCCTCTGAGCAGATCAGGAGTGATCAGAAAAGGAATAGAAAATAAAGCAAATAGAAAATAAAGCAGAGAACATCAGCATCTGTTAGATAAAGATGCCGAGCACCCACAACGTGAATACTGCGTGTGGTTCTGGTCCTCCCAGCTCCAAAGGACATGACAGCACTAGGGCAGGGTCAGGGGAGAGCAAAAAGAGTGCTCGGGTATGGGATGGCTTCCACACGACAGTCAGCTAAGGAGGTTAGGTCTTCTCCTTTGGAAAAGGGGCAGGAGAGACGATGGGAAGTATTTGGGGAAATACTATGTTTGAGCTGTTCTGCCCTTCCCTTGGCATCTGTGTGTGGCTGCTGTGGGGTTAGTGGAGGGGCAGAGCCTGCCTTGCCTTACCTGAAGTCAGGGACGTGATTCCAGGGATGAGCCTGCCGGAGCAAAGAGAAGCTCAGGCGTGAGTGAGGCAGGAGGCATTAAAAACCTCCAGCCGTAAGCGGAGCGTGACACCCTAGAGGGATGAGGAGGATGGAAGCTGGAATGGAGGCAGATGGTGGAGGGACACCCGGCCATTCCGGTGATTGATGTCGTATGAAAACTTAGATTGACGGGCGCTCGGACAGCTCGGGCGGCTAGGATGGATTTCAGATAAACGCCCGGCTCCAGTTTCCCGTAGGCAATAGACTCTTGTGCATTAAAGGCTGAATGACCTTTAGCAATTTTGCAAACTAGCGGAGGGGGCCCCAGGCCTATTTGAGCTCGGAAGATTTCTCTTAAAGCTGGACACGTCGAAGTTGCGTGCCTGAAATTGAGCGCACATGTAGCGCTCTGCTGGATCGTGATCTAAAGGCAATCAAACCTTCTGCAGCAGAAAATGTACACCGTGCATTTATTTAGACACATGCTGTTTAGTTTGAATCGTTTGAGTGTTTCACATTACGCTAAAAATCTTCAAGGGTAAAGAGGTAACTTGCATCAGATATCGTGAGGGTCCTTCCAGAGGGGCAACGTGACGGGTGCTTCGGCAGATGCTCAGCGTGGGGCGGCAGGGGAGGAATTGCAGAGCAGATCTGGAAGCTGTAACCAGCACTGTCTGAGCACGAAAGCACCAGGTTGTGACACGTGTCCCTTATGCCACCATTGGTACCTTATTCCACCGGGCCCCGATGGCTTTGTAGCCACTCAGTTACTCAAGGCGAGTAACGCGGTGCAAACAAGGGGCAGGCACGGGGGTCTGAGGTTTCCAAAAAAAATAGGGTCTGGCCTCTGAAAAGCCAGCCGAGGGACAGGCAGGCGTCCTGGGCTGTATCCTGCCACAGCGTGTTCAGCAGAACTGCCCTGCTGAAATCAAGAGGGATCGTGCTGCTCCGTTCCCGCGGAGATCAGCGGGGGAGTTCTTCTGCAAAACCTGTTGGGACCATATGGCCGCGTATCAGCAGAGCTCCTATTTGTGTTAAAAGCTGCAAAGAAAATAACCTACAGTTGTTTTGTCATGCTTCGAGCGAGGTATTTTGTTTATCTGGCCTAATTTTTTTTTCTTTCCCTGTTACCCTTTCTAGGTTCCCTGCTATTCTTATGGTCAAAAGTTGTCCAAACTGGCCATCTTGAGAATAGCCTGTAACTATATCCTTTCCCTGGCCAGACTAGCAGACCTGGATTACAGCGCTGACCACAGTAACATGAGCTTCTCTGAATGCGTGGAGCAGTGCACTAGGACCTTACAAGCAGAAGGAAGATCTAAAAAAAGGAAGGTATGTTACAGCCTCCCCCCGCCCCCCAAATAACGGTAAAAGTTACAAAAGAAGGGGAAAAAAAAAAAAAAAAAAAAAGAAATCCAAAGAGATTTCCTTCCTTTCTCAGCCTTTGAAATTTCCCCCGCTCTTTATTCCCCGTCTTTCTCCCACTTCTCAGCTCTCGCTTTTTCTCCTCTGTCTGATCTCGCAATAACTGCATTCTTCTCTAATCAAAAGCTTTGCTCTCCTCCCCGTGCTCCGCGCCGGGCTCTTCCTCTCGTTAGTCACCCGGCGCGTTTTAACGCGGGCATGATCCTATTAGCGTTGTCTTGTGGCGGTTATTTGTTAAAAGAAACCAGCCGCCAGCCGCCTGTTGGAGAGCACAAAACGCCATCGCCCGGCTGTGTTTTCTGTTTGCTTTAATCCAACACTTATCTCTGCGAAAATTGCCTGACAACAGCACCAAAAAAAAAAAAAAAAAAAAAAAAAAAAGGAAAAAAGCAGCTAATGGAGACATTGGACGTATAAACACATTAGGAAGATGTACGACCTGAAGGACATGTGGGTATCTTGAGGAAACAAGGCTAAATCTAATTACGCATCGCATTCCTTTAGGTTACTTAACACTGAACCAATTAGGTGAAATCATCATCAAGCTGGGCTAGGAGGAAGCGGAGCGCTCGGCCAGCTTTCCTCTTGGAAAGTGACATGGGTAAATTAAAGGAGTGATTGATGTCTTTGTTCGGGCTTTTATGACAAAAAGAGTTTTGTAAACTCGAATTGAACTTCCCCCTGCTTTCTGGGCTCACTTGTCATGCGGGATAATAAATCAGCGGGACTTTAATGGATGAATGGACAGCCAAGCTGGGGAGCAGGCTCCTTCCCGGTGTCGTTAAGGTCTGCCTCCGATCTGGGCAGGTTTCCTTGGTCTTCCTCTTCTTCAGCCCAACAGATCATCCTGCAGAAGCTCAGTTTATAAATAAACACAATAGCACACTCCCTGTCGCTTCCTCTGCCTGTCCCGGGCCGTGTTTATGCCCCCGGAGCAGCAGTGCCAGGCGAGATGTGCACAGAAAGACGTGGTCCTCCTTGCTTGTGGCCAAGGAGGTGCAGGAGATGGGTCTGGGGATGGCCTGAAACTGGGGGGTCATTGTGGGGTCCCTGGTCTGAAATTGGGAGTCCACGGCACCACGGGCGGTGTTATCCCAGGGACCTGGTGTGGTGCCACCAACCCCAGGGCAGGAGGAGGGAGCTGGGATGTGGATCCCCACGTGGGACATAGGACAAAGAGGAGGATGAGCATCCTGTATGGCACTCGTAGCGGTAGTAAACCCACTACAGGCGGATCTCAGGGGTGGTTTTCAGGCTTTCGGTGCCCGGTGGGCTGAGACTCATTGTCTTGGCTTATGCGAACCGACGCGAGCTTCAAGACGGAAAACTCCGAGCCAGATTTAAGACAGCTCCAAATCCCAGGGTGTTCACATCTGAGGGTTAGGGCTGGGCCCACCCTTAATTAAAAAAATAAATTAAGAATGAAAATCCTTCCATTTATGGCGTTTGCTCTCTACAGTTCTCTCCGAAGTGTGTGCGTGGAGAAAAGCCCCGAGCCTACCGAGAGCATACGAACAATGAAATTCTCACGGGGCACCAGCCGTGCTGCCTCCATGCAGGCCACCGCCAGCCCCAGAAACAGCGTCACCAGCAGGCAATCTGCATTTTCTTCTCATCCTTCCAGGATGTCCATCCTCACCCTTCTCCAAAGACCCTCTCCTAAAGGAAATCTGGGCTTTGGCCCCAAGGGAGGATCCCAGTCCTGACTCTGCCTTGCTTTTCTTTCTGGAAAGGGTCTTGCAAATGTATTTCTGCCATATAGGAAAGTCTGAGTTGAGGATTGTCTGGGCAGCCTGAGAGCCTGTGGATTACCCTTGCTGATAGGAGTCATTTTATTTTAAGCAGAATTTGCCCAGGTGAGGGCAAGAGCATGTTCAGTTGAAGATGAAGCCAAAACCAGTAGGCATCATGGAGGAACCCCAAGCAGTCAGCAAGTCCCAGGAGAGAGAAAATGCAAAGCCAGGGTTGAGGGGACGCCCCTTAAGGTATCTCCCTTTCTACTTGGAGCCAAGTGATGGATGGCTGAGTGGGCACGAGGCTGGGAAAGGCTGATGTCAGGGCAGGGCTATAGATCTGGGATAACTGGGCAGCGAGGATCCGAGCTCTGGATGTCAGGTGGTGTGAAAGGATGTCTCTCCTGGGGGGTCTTGCGCGGGCGGCTGGATGAGGATACAATGGCTTGGCCCGAAATCACCGCACACTCATTAATTTGGAAATCGGCACGTTTTTCTAAGCCCTTGTGTGGTTTTAATCAGGTCTCAGAAACCACTGCTCGCTGAGCAGTTCCTCTGAATTATCGACTTTGGGGCTTTTTTTGTTGTTGTTGTTTTTCCCTTTTTGTTCTGCTTTAAAAATAAAATCCCAGCAAGCCGGAGCGCAGACCTCCGGTGCTTCAACCGCGCTGCTCCGGTGGCAGCGCCCCGATCCTCTGTCCTCTCCCTCTTGCTGTATCTCTCCCTGCCTCTATCTCCCTCTCTTTCAGCTCCCCGGCAGATCACAGCGTGCTGGGCACCGTGAGCTTTTCACACAAAAAAGTAGCTGGTTGGAGTTTGTTTTGGCAGGCCGGGGCTCCAGATGTTGCATTTGCTGGATGGCGTGTCGCCTTGTGCTTTGTTTTTTGAGGCCGAATTATCTGCTATCCCTAACGTTAGGTTGCTGTGCAGACTGAGCTGCTGTTGCAATAGGAAACTTAATGGGTGTTTTTTTTCTCCCCCCCCTTCCACTCCGTTGTGTTAATTAGAAAAGTTGGCGTTAGCCTTTCCAACTATTTTGGCTAAGCAAAAACAAAAAAAATCCCCCTCCCAGTCCTAGCTGCCGGTATAGAGTGATTTAAGTCGTTGCAATTGAGACTTGACCGAGGGTGTTTGGTGATTGGAGATTTCATTTATAAGTGGCCAAGGGGGTAACTGAAGGCCTTCAAATGTCTTTTCCCTAAAAAAAATAAGCTGCATTGAATGGGGGGAGGGAGCAGTGGGTTCTGAAGACATTCTTCATTTTTGGTTGGTTATAAAAGTGCTCTGGGCCGAGCCCTGGCCTTCACAGCACAGGCAGGAGTCCCATCACGATGGAGATTTAGGTTGTGGCACCCCCAGCAGAGCCCTGAGTCCCTATGGGGCTGTGCTTGGGTCCTGTCCCCAGCATCACCCGAATTCGAGCGTGGATTTTGTGGGGCTTCTGCTATGGGACACTGTTCACAGCCCTGTCCCCCGTTGCCCCGCAGGATGGCTGCCTTAACTGGTCTGGTTAGGGTATTTAGGGATCAGGGTGCAGAGCTGCACTCCCCAGCCCCACAGAGCTCCCTGCCCCATAGCTATGGGGCAGCCCCCACCTCCCCACCAAGCAGCACAACCACAGCCCTTGGGTCAACACGGAGCAGCACCCGACCCCCAACAAAAACCCTACGCAAAGCACCCCGTTCCCCACAACAGCCAGAAAACCCCTCCAAGTCAAAATTAAAAATTAAAATAAAAAAAAAGCCTCATTTTCCCCCCTAAAAAACCTCCCCTCTTTGCTTTGCACCGGTCGCTCTGCTCGGCAGCAGCGGCGCGGCGTGCATGGGAGCCGAGCCGGAGCGGGGAGGGAGGGCTGGGTGGTTGGGTTGGGTGGTTGTGTGTGTGTTATTTTTTTTTTTTTTTGGCTTCCACCGCCCCCCCCTCTTCTCCCCGGCTCTTCTGGCAGTCGCAGACTCCAGATGTTCGGAGCGCGAGCTGGGAAGTCCTGCTGGCGCCACTTGGGGCAGAGGGCAGGGGAAAGGCACGCGAGCTGGAACCCGGAGTACTCAGTCACTGCAGGACTTGGCGCATTCCCCAGCTCGCTGCTGGCACATTCCCCGGCTCTCTCCTGGCCATCTGTTCCAAAAAAACACTTTCAGAACCTCATCATCACTCAGGATACAACACTGCGAGCAGCTGTTAGCAAGGCAGAAGGAAAAAAAAAAAAAAAAAAAAAAAAAACATGCGAAAGGTCTCTTTGTGAGAGAGGAAACTGGGTTATGAATAACAGGCGAGCAGTTGGAGCTCAATAAAAGTTTTCGGCTGGAATTTAGTTTCTTGGGTTTTTGAGTCCCCGGGCCTGCGTGTGTGTGTGTGGATGCGCACAGACGCAAGGAATTAAAAATTAAAGATGCTATATATATGTGTGTGTATATATATATATGTATATATTCCCCGATAATTAAATGATATAGGAGCGCACACGGAATGAAAAGCCGCTCTATTTGTTGCAGTCTGTTGCACCGAAATTGCTCACGTTATGTATGTAATTATTGCATTATAGGAAATAGTTATTGTGGTGTTCTGCCATGCCTTGATGCCGCCTCATTGCTACTTTGCTCAGAGCAGATTTCCCACTGTAGGTAACGCTTGTTCCCACTGAAATAAACGTCGGGAGCAGCGCTTTCTGCGGGCGCAGCTACTTGCCAGAGCGAGCAAGTCTGGGGCTAAGGCTGTAAAAGAGAAATGGTAGCGGCAGGCTTCATTCGTATGGCACTGAAACCACTTGCTTGGAGCATATTTTTTCTATAACTCTGCATCAGGATTCGGGATTTATTTACACAGAGCCCTGAGATAAAGCCACAGCTCCCAGCCATGCTCTGCACGGCCGGTCCCGGCTGGTATTGATCAGCTGATATTGATTATCACAGCGTGATCGATAAACCCTTGGTGTGGTCCCGTGTGCCGGGGGGGCTGGTGATGAGGTCCACAGCTCCCTTTCTCTGCAGTTTGACTCAGCCGAGGTTCCTCTTTAAAAATAGCTCCCTTTCCCCGCTCACACTTGCAGGCGGGCAGGCAGCCAGCCTGCTTCCCCGGGGAGGAGTTGGACCACAGGAGAGCAGCGACCCTCCCCGTCCGTCCGTCTGTCTGTCTGTCTGTCTGCCTGCAGGACAGCAGGAGGGTCCCTGAGGGGAGCTGGATCCCCCATGAGTTATCCCTGCCCCGTGCTCGTTGATCCTGCTTTGAGATGTCCCAAAGAGCAAATGTGGCCAGGGCAGAGGTGGAAGGCTGAGGGCTCCCCGCAGACCAAGCGAATTAACGGGGCTGTGAGGTTTTCCTTGCCCAAGGGGTGTGATGTGGGACCCCACTGCTGCACGACAGCACCAAATCCTTTGCTCCAAGGGGCATCCGAGCAGCTCCAGCGCCTGCCTCCCGTGGTGGGCTCCGTGCTGTGTTACCCAGGGGATAGGGCGAGATCTGCCCCGCAGCTATCAGGTAACGGCAGCAAAAGGAAAATGTGACTCGAGGAGCCGGGAGAAGCCCGGGAACAAAGGCTGACTCAATTCCAGCAGTGCTTTGATTTATAGAGATTGAAATGCTCCGGGATGCTGCGAACTCACCAAGGTCATTGGGCCAGTTGTCAAATTCAAGAGCCAGGGGAGTTCTGATTATTAGTTTAAAGCAGACCCCGTTGAATAAATCTGTCTTTGGAGCTCCTGGCTGGACTGGGAGAGGGTGGGGGAGAGGCAAGGCGCCCCTTCCCACCCAGCACACCCCACCATGAGCCCCTGGGGACCGATGGCACTGCTGAGCTCCTCCAGCACATCACGGAGGGCTCCCTCCCTCCAGCCTCCATCCCATGTCCCTTATCCCGAGGCTGCGGCACCTCGACCTGCCTTTGGTCACCCCCTCCTTCTCTTCATCTTTCCCAGCTACAGTATCAGGCAGGATTTATTCAGCATTTTAAGGAGCCCCCGAGGCACCAGAGAGGGAACCGGAGTCCCTCTGACTCTGGTGGCTTTGGATGAGGGCACGAGGCTGCTCCTGCGGGGTAATTCCTTCCTGCGGTGGGAAGGGGTTTGCTCGCCAGGATTGCTGTCCCAGACAGCGACGGGGGATGTGTCTCTCTGCTGGCTTTTACTGTTAAAGAGAGTGTTTGTCGCTTCCCTCCTTTTTCTTCTTTTTCTTTCCATGTGTGATGAATTAAACAACCAGCATTTCTTTTGCAGCTCATTAATATACATTATTTATTGTTGGAAACTCGTTTTAGGCATTTCCTAACAAATGTTTGCGATACACAAGGCTGTTTATTATTCTCACACCTAACCCTCATTTACCCAAAATCCCGAGTCCCAGTTAATTGGGGCAGTTCTTCCTCCTGCTCAGGGCAGCACTAGGTAGTGTGTTAGTAAGGAGACACCAAATCATTGATGATAATTGCAGTAATGAGCTGAGTTTCTGTATTTGGTGTGTGCCAATCCGCAGGGTGAGCTCATGTTCCCCAGGGTCTGCACTTGGCAGGAGTGGGTGGCAGGGGCGGGTCTTGTGTCCCCCGTTCCCCTAACCCAGTGTGGATGCTCACCTGGGATGGGTCATCTCCCAAGCAGCAACCCTAATTGTAGTATTAATAAAATAAAACATTGATGTCTTAATAAAACCTTCGTAGATCATAGCACCATCTGGGTTGGAAAAGACCTTCAGGATCTCCAAGTCCAACCATCAAGCTGACCTACCGAGTCCCACCACTTTCTACCTTAATGCTACAAAATCCAGTAATGGAAAAGGGGGAAGAGTACAGCAACAAGCCAGCTTTAGAAAAAAAAATGCTTTTGAGGCCAGCTTTAAGGAGTTTGACCTTTTTAGATGGTCAGCAAGATGACTAGTCTGTCCGGAGAATTGATGACCGTGTCCAAAGGACCGTCAGGGATGCACTGCACCCCAAAAGGCTCTTAAATCCACTGGTGAAAAGCAAGAAACGGTGGTTGGGCTCAGAAAACAAGATCTGATTTCCAAGTTTCTAAATTCCTCAGTTACTTAAAGGAGGATTTAGGAGCCCACGTGATGAAGGCAGTTTGGCCAACTGCGATGTGACCTCATGAAAGAGCAGGCCCAAAGGATTTTACTGTGTTTTGAAGTATGCTAACGATTGTTTGTGGGATATTCGCAGGGCTTATTTTAATGTCAGAGGGGGTTTAGATGAGGTTTTCCCTGCCCGGAGCTGCTGCGCATTGGAGCTGTGCATTTTCCGGTGGCAGCTGCGAACCTGGCCGTAGCTGTCAGTACTGCATGCAGTTACCCAAACACACCTGCCTCGGCCTCTCCTGCGGGCTGAGGCGTGGGGATGAATCCAATAACCAAAATACCACCATAAACCCCATCTCCTGCCCGAATCCGGGCTGCCCAGCTCGCTTGCTTTCCCTTTGTAGTGCAGAGATTGACTTCTGAAACTGAAAATGGACCCAGAGGTCTTTTCCAAAGCAGGCGTTGGCCATCGTTTCTCATTCCTTGTCCTCTCTTTCTCCCAGTCCCTCCGCTCTATGAACTCTGGCTGCGGTCATGACACCTACACGGTGATGCTCTACAAGCCAAACTCTTAAAAGCTTGCACTGTGGGTCAGTGAGTCCCAAGGAAACCCCGGCGTGCGTCACCCAGGGTCGTTCGTGCGAGGACGGCACGTGTTTGCTGTTCTGACGATGCCTCTTTCTCTTTCCAGGAGTAATAACCAGGAAGGGAGGGTTCGGAGGAGCTTCCAGCCAGAGTTACATCTGTTCTTGGCAAAGGTTGCGTGATCCAGATGAAGACTGCAAGCAGCTTTTTTGCAGAAACCCCTTTTCGAGATGACGATTGGCCAAGGAACTTTCTTCATCTCTGGAACAGAAAGGAAACAAAAAGGACGACGATGCTTCTTATTGTTTTTAAGCCAGCCACCTTTTAGTACGTGCAATTTATTTAGCACTTTTCCCTTTGCTTAACTGGGAAATGTTCCCCTCTCAGCTCATGTGTACAGTCGTTTTTTGTTGTTGTTGTTGTTGCTGTTGTGCCAAAGATTTGATGGAGCTTCTACACTGTGTCTTATTTTTGCCTTAACGCTAAATCCTCGAGCCAAAGAGAAGTCAGAGGCGCCGCTCAGATCGTGGCGAGTGGGCTGGCCAGCTCTCGGGGAATTTTCGGAAATTTTGGGATCCTTCTGCGAGTTCCCTCTTAGTCCTCCCGTCCTGCAGCCCTGCAGCCAGCCTTCAGTGTGGGAGCGAGCTGGGACACAGCGCGTGGGGCTTCAGCCCCCAAGTTGTCGCCTTCCTCGGAGCTGCTCCGTGCTTCTGCCTCTTTGGTGATTGCCCGACCTTCCGCGGGGCAGCAATACCGACACGCAGTGAGAGCTGAAGCAGGATCTGTGGTGGTGTTTTTCTAATAAAGAAATAAAATGGAAATAAGTAGAAGCTAAGTGCCACGTAAAGCAATAAAGGAAAATCAGAGGGACGTTCAGCTAGGCAGAGCGAAACGCAGCGAGGCGGCTCAGTGGGCGTTTCGGTTTCGTGAAGGCATTTTTTTTTCCGTGGGGTTTTCGAGTGGTCAGAAACCCGTGTAATGCAAAGGCATTTGAATCCTATACTGTACCTTTCACTTCAAATTGAAGTAAAAAGAAAGAAAAAAAAATGGAGAAACATTTGCTTGGAGTAAGCAGACTTTATAGGTAAACGCAGTTCGTGTGCAGGATGCTAATGATGGGGGACAGAGCTCTGTGTTCAAGTACAATAAGTTGGGTTTCCAAACCCAGGAGATGAACGCATTTTGTTTCCAGTAAAGGGAAAGTTGTGTTAGCGAGGCTGGGTTCAAAGCCCAGTTACAGCAGCGTAAATCAAGCACCAGGGGGTCTGAAGCTGGCCTGGAGCTGGGAGGGCACCGCCGAGCATCCTCAGGTGAGCTCCTGCTTCGCTCCTCGGCAAGGCTGGATTTGAGCTCCTCAGAGGCTGCCCGCTGATTTCCCTGTACAAGCAGATGCCCTGAGCAATGTGCAGGGGAATGTCGAGCATGCCAAAAACCTGAGCTTGCTTGAGCAGCATCTGGAGGCCTGGGAGGGGGACCACGGTGACCCCCCGCTCCCTACCACGTCCCCTGCCCAAGGCGGGGAGGAGAGAGGTCCCACTGAGGATGCTCAAGATACCCAGGGCATGCTGGGGACGGCTGTGTCCAGATCCCCAGGTTTTCATATTCCTGCTCACCACCCCCTGCCCTCACCGCTGTTCATTATTAGCAGCCCAATAAAATACATTTTTAGATTGATGTTTGTATTTCTTTCTTAAGCGTGGTTTTCGACCCTTTCTTCCACTGTAGACATTAAATACGTCTTTTTAACTTCTAATTGGGAGAGGGGCTGAGTGCACGGACTCGTGCATGGCCACAGGAGCACGGAAAACACTCTGGGGGTGTTCAACCAACGAGGTGCTGGGTTGAAGGTGCATTTACTTTCAAGGGTCATGTTCCTCATGGCACACACAGGCTATGCTGCAGTTAGGGGCTACGGAAACACTGCGGGCATTTCCCTCTTCAACTAGCATCAAATATGCATTAAATTTCTGTAAATTTGACAAATACTATGTTTTGATCCTGAGCTCTGCAGCGGCTCTCAGTTTGGGAGAGTTAATGATTATCAGTACAGCAAGGTCTGCAGGGAGAGCCGGTGATACAATACCGCTGATCTTTATTTGCCTTTTTTCCCACTTTTCAATCGCTGCTGATAGATAAGAAATTTGCTGCAAATGCGTAAGCCACAAGCCGGGCAGCACCATCGGGCTGTGATTGGGGCTCTAGGTCACGCAATATGGTTTGTCCCTCTGATGAGGGAAACATTAACCCTTCAGATCAAGTTGCTCATTTGCATGTTCCCAATTTCACTTCCCTTAATCGTGCCCTGCTATTCACACCCTATCCATTTCCCTCCAGTAAATGCAGGAAGAAAGTCTCTAGAAGTTAAAAAAATGAATGATTTTGCTTGATTTAAGTGAGCAAGGCTCTGCCAGAGGAGACAAGGTGTTTTCTGGCTGGGTTTTGGAGCCCCACTGGGAGGTGAGATAAAGCCAGGGGGCTGGCAATGATCCCCCATAACACTGCCCGGTGTGTCCCAGCCCAGCACAACTCCACTAACTGGCTCTGAAACCAAGAAAGGTAAATTTTTACCAAAGAATAACAAACATGTTGGTGTTTTCCTTGAAAACCACGGTGGAGATGACGCTCTGTTGTCCTGGCTGGGGTCAGCCGAGGTAGGGAGCTGACCTTGCCTCACTCCTGCCCAGCAAACACGGCAGGTGATCGCTCTCCTCATCCAGTAACGTGGTGACGATGTTTGTTAGCATGCTGGAAAAGCAAAACCCTCCGTGTTGTCACCCTCCTGACAAACAAGCAACCGCCTTGGCTCCCAGCCTGGGGTGCACAGGGGAAGCTGGTGGGTCACCGCTGCCGATGTCCTGTGACGTCCAGACCAACTGGGACCCACCATGGGCCAGAGGGGTGATGTGTTCCCGAGCAAAGGGGACCCTGAACAAAAGCTGGGGGCTTTCTGGTTAAAAAATTCATGTATCTGCTTCCTGGGACTGCTGGGGTATGGACAGGATAGACGGGACCAGATTGGCCAAGACGGGACCAAGGTGAGGGCCATCTTATGAACACCACCACCAGTCCCACACTAGACTTGTTCAGGGTACTGCAGACCATTCACAGCAGCAGCCACCATCGGTGTGTCCCATAAAACCAGATTATTCTTTCATTCAAGGGTTTTCTGTTACAGGTGGTGGGACTGTACTGACATAAAGCCAGCAGAACAGCCACGCAGCAGCTCTGACCACCAACACAGCCACGGTGCTCTTGTCCCCACATGATTC
This sequence comes from Anas acuta, assembly GCF_963932015.1. Classification (NCBI taxonomy): domain Eukaryota; kingdom Metazoa; phylum Chordata; class Aves; order Anseriformes; family Anatidae; genus Anas; species Anas acuta. Next base: position 6,253,887 of record NC_088982.1, on the reverse strand, counting down.
GGGGCCAAAACCAGACCAAGCCCCAGCAAAAAACAAGGTGAGATGGGATCAGAGAGTCTACATCTACCCAGGACAGGAGCCCTGGCTTCCATGCTTGCACTTTACCCACCATGAAGTGGCTCCTGCTCTGCTGTGTGCCTCCACTGAGCCTAAGGGCATAATTTTAGCCTTATCTTAGAGCAAAGTCCTGCTGGCCCATTTTACTAGATGTTTCCCTTCAACCCCACTTTCAATAGAGCATTTATTCACAATGCTGGCATCAACATAGGTATTATCAGCGTAAACCCATGATAAAGCCCAGTACCAATTCATTAAAGAACCTCTTTTTTTTTTTTCTTTTCTTTTTTTTTTCAAGTTTTTTTTTTCCCCTATGTTTTGGGTTTTGGCTTTGTTTTGTTTTTCACATACATGTCATGCTGCTGCTCCTCCCTAGTGCACATGCACTCTCACGGGCAGAAGGTTTTCCCATCCTTGTAACACATATCCCTGCCCTGAAGTGCTTCCAGCCCCAGCCTGGAGCAGGGACAAGCACAGTCCACGCCTGCCAGGTGTGTGGGAACACGACCAACACAACCACACTGCACCCCACCGGACCCAACGAGCCCCAGCCGGGCGCCTGCTCTACCACCCATGAACAGGTTGACCTCTCAGTATCCCCGTGGCTGGGGAAAAAATTGTTTTGGCAGGCTGGAGCTGGTCCCCGTGGCTCCAGTTCATCGTCACTGCTCTAGCTGGGGTATTTCCATGCAGAAAGAGGATGGCAGACAGACGACGTGGAGACCTCTGCCCAAGCCAAGCTGTCGAAATGCAAGCCAGGTCCTGTCGATAACTACGGAGTGGTGCCTGAATTAATATTCCCTGCTTTTCAGCAGAGCTTTTCCTTAATGCTTTCTAACACCTACAGCTGGCTCCCAACCACCTGCCCCTGAGCTTGCCTCAGGGCTGACTCCAGCCCATGGGTTTTTCTCCTCGTATCATCCCTCCGAGGTGCTCTGGAGAGGTGAACAAAATTCCCGTTGACTTGGGTGATGTGGAAAAAGGGGACTTGGCATTGCGAATCCAGGGTCGTGCCATCAGAGGTGCTGATGGGCTGTTGCAGACAGAGCCCAGAGAGCAGGTTAACCTGTCGGTGAAGGAAAGATTTCAGCCTAAACCGTGCAGCAGGTATAAATAGGCAGCTGCTGAAACAGAAGTCATCACCCGAGCGTTTTGAAATACTGGCATAAAAAAAAAAAAACAAAGAGGTCTCCGTGGCACCTGCCCTCCACCTAGCTGCCCTCCGGGCTGAAATGATGCACCCTGGGCTGCCAGGATGTCTGTGCCTAAATCAACCCCATAACCAGCCCAAATCCCCCGTAAAGGAGCATGCATCAACCCAAATCACCCGTAAAGCCGTACCCGCAGGTTTACAACTGGCCGGGTACCCCGTCGGTGCCATTAACTCACGCCACACTGCTGCTGCCTGATGGATGCCAGCACTAACACCTCTCCCCCACAGGCTACCCGCGTTTGCCAGGGATCAGCAGTCGCCTTTCGGGGAAGGTTTGAAGTGCCTCAAAGCACCGTTTTTACAAATTGGGCCAAGCCCAGCTCTTCCAAACTGGGAGGTGGGATGCACGATCTGCACATCTCCCCTCGGTGACCTGATGGCCCAATTCTGCTCGATGCTGCTTCTGTAGGATGCTACTTGATGGTGCTTTTGTGGGATTTACTCCCCTCGTCTACAGCCTGGATGGCCATCTACACCTCCTGGAGGACAAAACCTTCGGATGCAATGTTTCACAGGCTCCAAGGCATTTCACTGGGAGTTTCCCTGCCCCTGCCCTGCTCTGTGTCACGGTGGCACCGGTTACCCTGCAGCTGTAAGATGTGTATGGCAATTATTAGTAATTGTATTCACTTGCTCCATATAAAAATATCAGCACAGTTGCATGAATGATTTGTGTAATGATATATTTGCTGTTATTAGGACCTAATATGTTATGCCTGTAATTACATACTGTGCCCCATATAATAGGCCTGGAATTGCTGTGTAAATTTTGGGTAATTATAGAAAGCTATGCTACAAACAGGTCCCCCTAGACCAAGTTGAGCATTCACTACCAGGAAATAACCATTATTAAGGGCTCTGCAATAGACAAACCGATAGACCGAAAGCCAAAAGCTGTCTGAATATATAGCAGCAGTGATTGGGAAAAGAAAGAGCATGTGAGTATATTGGCGCAGGGGAACAAGAGAAGGATCAGCCCAGGTAGTGTTAGCCCTGGGGAACATCTCTCCTAGCGCTGTTTTAGGTGGTGTTCTGGCAGAAATCCGAGGGATCCCTGGTGTAAGGCTGCGTTTTGCTTCAGCTCCAAGTTACACAAGCTCGCTCAGATGCAACTGCTCCAAGTGATGTGGAAGCAGTGCTCGTCATTAGAAAAAAAAAAGAAAAAAAGAAAAAAAAAAAAAAGCAAGTTATAACACTGCATCTAGATTAAAAGTCTGCCAGAGGTCATTACAGCTTACTGCATAGTCAGGCTTTTCTAAATCGGCTGGAAACATTGACATTGATTAAAATTTATCCTCTCCTTCCCAGATGCAAGAGCTCTTCCAGATTTCAACACACTTCTTTTTTTGTAAAGGCTGATCCTTCCCCCTCCTCACTGCAGTATCTGCACATCTTCTGTTGAAAATCAATCGCAATAGCAGGGTCCCTCATGGGCTTCTTGCAGTCATGAGCCTTTCTCCCAAGAATGGGCCGGGGTGGGAAGAAATGAGATCAGCCATCTTTATGGCTGAGTGAACAGTTACAGGCTTTGAGGGCTTTCTCATGGTCGTGAGCCTCAGAACAACTTCTGATTATTTTAATTTCACTGCAGCCTTCCAGCTTCATCATCTACACTGCCAACTTCTATTAAGGTTCCATTAAAAGCCAATGAAACACAGGGCTTTTTACAATACCCTTGACAGCACAATTTCCCTTTCTGGATACAGTAAAAAAATTCAGCCAGAAATACATCTTTTTGGTAAAGAGAGAGACAATTTCAAGCCGATCAAAATGTTTCATAAAATATTGTCAGACTGTCTGAGCCAGAAAAAACAACCTGGAAAAGGCTAATTTTCAAAGTAAAACATCAATTTTCCTTTATGCCTATCATAATTACATTTGTTTCCACTTGCTTATGAAAAGCCCTAGATATCAGACAATATTTCACTCTGTACCCAGCAAAGTGTTTTGTTCAGATCAAAACATTTTCTACGGCACTTCATTACGGATAGATGCTTGGTAATTGAATTTTCTTGTTATTAGTTGTACCTTTTGCTTCAAGGATCCTAACAGCTCTTTGCTTTAAGTTTAACTAAACTTAGCAACAGAGAGAAGGACAAAGCCTGCCCTCAGATATAATCAGCTGAATTCAAGCAAATCGTGATTAAAACAAAATGTGTAGTAAAAGGTGAGGGCTGGGGGGAAGGATAAAATTTAACCCCAAGTTACACATAGAATAAGCTTGCCCAACACACTGTTGAAAAGTTTTAACCCACAATATGCCAATAACTAAAATCTGTGGCTTTTCACGTCAGTGTTGAAATACCAAGTCTAATTTGGGAACGCCCGTGCATGTGCTTGGGCCTCCTGAGGTTTATGGGACTTCTTGTAGCATCGAGCACAGGGAACCTCCTTGGTGACCGGTGAACCAGTATCAGGGATGGGTTTTGTGCAGTGAAGGATTGTGTGGCTTCAAATGTTGGGAAATAGTGGTGAAATTAAGTTCCTGCCCCTACTAACAGGCCTCCTTCCTCAAATTTGGCACTTTGCTCTAAAAGAGATGACCAGGGCTGGCCCCCACCCCATGTACATAAGTGTGCATAAAATGTGGGCTTTTGCAATGAAAATGAAGATGTCATTGCTCTATCCATTTTGATGGGTTATAATCATATTCAACTCATAAATTACTCCATGGATCACTCTGCTGGGCTGCCATGGGAGGGAAAGCAAGGGAAATTTGGGGGAAGAAGAAGCCCAAGAAGGCCAAAAACAAGACAAGCTGGCAAGACCCAAGGACTGGCTTGAATCCCTGGTTGAGGAGCTGGCAGGGAAGGACCACGGGAACCAGGGCACATGTGGGGAGAGCTGTGATGGAGCAAAATCCTCACCTCAATGCTAGGACGTGTGTTGGAGCAACCAGAGGGCTGGCACAAAGCACTGAGTAGGCTCCTTACTAGAGTGATGTCTCTTCAGTGAGTTGTAGGGAGAGATCTTGCATAAAAATACTGTCTAATCATCATGAGACAGTCATAAGACAGGCTTGAGAGAGCTAAACGAAGATGAGAGATAAAAACCTTCCTTCTGGAATCTCCTAATTTACCAGTGCCTCGAAGCAGTTTATATGCATACACCACCTACGTGCTCCAGCACTGCCCGGAGATTTACGGACTGCACATTTGTACGTGTCCCAGTCAAACTAATTGCCGTGACCTCCCATAAAACAGCAATAATCAACTACCAATAATACTTTGGGAACTGGAAAAAAAAAAATGGAAAGGAAAGCAAAATGCTCATTCTTAATAAAAACTGGTGCTGTCAGGAAATTGAACTTTCTGTTAGCATTGGTTCCAGGAGCCAAAAACATCGCTGCTGAATGTTTCTGGGGAGCATATGCTTTATGTAGCTGAAAGATATTCCTCTGCATCAGGCCTTTGTAATTGCACAGACATGGAAAATCAGGTAGAAATCGTAAAGATTTCCTTTTCCTCTGGTAGCTAATCAGCCCAGGATGCCTTTATGTACAAGCAGAGGGCTGTCTCCATCCCAGCCCCTCTCCTCCCGGATCCCCAGGACGCAGCCCAAGGTGCAGTTTGCTGACATTTCCCTAATGAATCAAGCCATTTGCTCCAGAATTACAAGATGTGGGGCCAATATTTTCAAAAGCTGCCTTCAAAACTCTGGCAGCAATTTAATGTGGTTGTGTTTCCGAGTGCGAAGTTCTTCATGTATGAATGCTCGCACTCAGGGTTTATTTGCTTGGACTGCACCGACATCTGTGTGGGGAGCGTGAACCCAAAGTTTTCCATGTGCCAACTGCTCGTGGGGGAAAAGGGGTCTAATGGTTTAGAATACAGATAAGGACTGATTTGGAGATCCTGAGTGGTGTTTAGGGCAGGGAGTGAGTTAGAGGAGGGGACAATGAACCATTTTTACAGTGACTTGAAGTGAGCCCAGCAGTTTTGCTATATTCCCTACATCTTTCATCCCTTGCACTTCACTAAAGGGGTGGGAAGTGCCTTTCTGTGCACGTCAGGGAGCGATGCAACGCAGAGCACGGTGCACAGGTCCCAGGGGTGGCCTCAGACCTGGACACAGCCTGGTCACATCAGCATCATCCAAAAACCAAGACTAATTAGTCCTCGTGGGAGCGTAGCAGTGCTGGGGCACGGATGAGATCAGGAGCTGAGTGGGGACCTGCCCTCTCGGTGCACTAAAGCCTCGCAGACCCTGCCTGGGGACCCCCAACACCTCATCTGTTATGCTCTGCTTGGAAGGGAAGGGCCACGGCTCCACCTGAGCACAATTTTTGCACTATGTTTGTAATTTTTAATTATTAGAGACATTCGTTGTCTGGGATGCATGGAGGGGGGGACTGTGATGTATTGTGCACACCGAAAGTGCAAAACAGAAAGATGCCCCTTGCCACGGCCCCCCCATAAATCTACCACAGATTTCCACCATCCCTATTTTTTTTTCTGCTTTTAAAGAAAAATTAAATTTAATGCAGGAAAAAAATAAAAAAATAAAAAAGAAGAGTTGCAGCTTTTACAGAGGAAAGTGTGCCTGCTCAGGAAGCATGAAATTAAAAGCTCTCAGGCGTGTGTTTGCCCAGCTCCACGCCGCCTGTACCTCGCCAGCTCCGCAGAGGGCTGGGAGCTCACTAATTCCCTCCATGGCCTCATCCTGCAAGCACGCAGCCCCGCGAGCGAGGCTTACTCATGGAAACGCTATGCCTGCATTCCCGGCTGTGAGCAGCTCGGGAGGGACCTGCTGGTGGGCACCCGGGGACACGGCTGGCACCGGCCGAGCCGTCAGCCTGGCACCGTCAGGAGGGCTCCAGCAGCAGGGCAGCAAGCCACCCAGCTCGGTTGAGAGCATGGGATCCCACGTGCTCTGAAGGACACCCTCTGGCCGTGCCCGAGGCCACACTTGGAGGGTTTTTTTCCAGACAATGCAGACAGCAAAACCTGCTCTTGGAAGAAAGGGGATTCAGGCAGCTCTCAGCAAGCTGCTGAGGCACATCCAGGAGTTTTACTGGAAGCAGCTTGCCTGTCTGCCCACCCCTGTGTTATCAGAGCATGTCCTGAGCTGTATTTCCCTTCGGAAAATTCATCTGCTGCACGTCCCGTGGTCCCCTCCAGCAGCCTGCAGGTGCTTGAGGCTGTGTGCGAGACACACAAAGCTGGCTCCTGCCTGCTGCACCCCAATAGTGACACTGCCTTGCTTGGTGCCCTGCTCCTCATCCTTCCAGCTCAAACATAACGGGGCAAGCTGGTCTCTGCTCCTCCGATCACATCTCCTGGCGCAGGAGAGGACCACAGGGGTCTGGAAGCTGCGGCACCTCCCGGGATGCCCAACTCGGGTGATCTCCACGGGAGGCTGTAGCCACATGTTGTGCCACCTGGTTGTAACCCTGACCCTCCTGTGCCCCACTGAGCACCCTCCCTTCCCCTTTCTGGTGGCTCAGTGTGTGTCATATCACGCTTTGGAAGAGAAGAAAGCTGGAGGACCTGCACTTCTCTGAGAGATGGGGGAGCAAACGTTGCATGCTTGCCTTCAAACCCAAAAGGTTTTTAAAAGTTTATCCCCCCTGGGGGCAAATCCCCCTGGGACTGAGGTTTGTATCCATCACGACAGAGGCTGAGGTACTTCCCAGGACCCCAGAAATCCCCCGAGGACCGTGGTGACCCCCCCAGCACAGCCCCAGCCGTATCGGTAACGGTGCGCCAGCGTGCACGTAATGCCTTCCAGACTCCTCCGGTTTGACTGAGCCGTATTTTGACATCTCGGAGAAAACATTTTGCAAGATGCACAGTCAAAGCCTCTTTCAAGCCGAGATGTTGTGGAAAGCGGCGCGAGCTCTCCAAGGCACTATCTCTTTCTCTGCCAGCTGCTCTGATGAAAGCTCCCTGTGCAGGCCAGAAGATAGAGCAGGGAATAACACATTCCTTTAAATAGCATCCTAGCTGGCTTGGGGAGCCCACGGCCATTTGAACTCACTTATAATTTGCCTGTGGTTCAGCCCTCTCTTCTGCTCCAGGCACCACGGCCAAGCAAAGAGATGGGGAACCTTTAAAATGGCATTAGCTGGTCCACGACCATCCAGGGAGTGCTTGTGTCCATGTCCTCGCCTGAGCAATATTGCACGCCGCACCATACCTATCCTGTAATGTGCTGCTCAGACCTTAATTACCCAGAGGTAATTGGCACAGGAAGACACTGAGGTCAGCAGAGGAGGCTTTGTTCCACCAGGGACACATCTCAGTGCACTGATGGCTCCCCTAAGATGTGGCACTGGCCAGAAAATGCTCCCCTAACATCTTCCACGTGATGTTTTCCAGAGGCAATGCCGGCTGAAGAGGTCCCTGAATGTCCTCCTCCTTCAGCCCCGTGCAGCCATCTGTGAACCAGCTCAGTGAGAGAGTCAAATGCTTGGGGCTGTGGGGGGGGGGGGGAACAAAAATAATTGAGATTTTTTAAAAATTACAGACCCCATTTGCAGCATGACCCCAGAGCAATTTCTGTATAGGAGGAGTTATTTAGAGTAGTTCCCAGTCTCCCACTCCACAGGAGATTTTGAATGAAAACTTAAGATTCAGTGGTAGCAAGACTCCAGCTTAAATTAGAAAATAAAAAATATATATAAAAAATAAAAAAGAAATGGGGGGGAGGGCAAAAATATCAAAAAGTTAACTTTCTTCACTGAAATCTGAAATTCTTCCACAAATAACTCATTTTTCCAGTCCCCAGAAAACAAAACAACAACAGCAACAACAACAACAACAACAAAACAGTGTTTTTCCGTGGGCAATTTGGAAATGTTGTGTTCAACTTCCAATATTCTTTCTGCAGAGCCTCCCAGCCCTCACTTTGCTGCATCCACCCTCTGCATGCAGGCTCCCCAGGACAGGGCAGGTTTCTCTGTCACGCAGTTCATAACCCACCCGGCGCAGTGTTGGTGTTTTAATCAGATTACATGACTGAGGGTCAAACCAAAGGTTTGGTATTACAGAAATATTTTGTGGCGCTGTAATATTGTCAGCCAAATGGTGTCAAGCAGCAGTAAAATAAGTGTTCCATGTTTTACATGACCATTTTAGGGATTATCCCTATATTTTTTCTGGTGTCCTTTTGTCCTGACAAAGAAAGCATGTCTTCCATTCAGCACCTCTACAGAGGATAGTTTAAATCACCCATCTTGGCATGTCTCTATTTATTAGCTAGTCTAAAAGTTTTGCATCACATAGGTCTGTAAGCAATATATTCAAGTTCCTCATAGATTATTAGGAAAAAAATATTGCATCCTCAGGAAAGTCTCAGCTGCTGTGTGACAAGTGGATGGCACGTACTTCTCTTAGCTAGTAAGATCTGTTTTCACTATGAGCCTTTACCCTGGGAGGAACAAACAAACAAACAAACAAAACACTATATTTGCTCTACAAGAACTTTGGGCCAAAATCTCCTTTCCTGTCTTATTTGCAGAGCTTGGGAATGAGTTAATTTGCATTGACCCAAACCACAGTTAGGGTTCCTCTGACCCACAGCACAACCCAATTTGGTAGAAACCCATCTCTATGTTGCATTTGCAGCACAGGGAGAGGCCATCGAAACAGCTTTTCATGGGTGCTGAACTGCTTCCACACCCAGCTCTTCTGGAGATTGTGAGGGCAGGTGGCCTTCCTCCACTCCCCAAACTGAAAATGCAGAAGCCTCAACATTTTATTTTTATTTTTATATATATATATATATATTTTTTTTTTTTTTGTGTAAAGCAGCCCTTGGGTAGCTTTTCAATGAGGACGAGCACCGTGCTGGGTCACCGGCACAGCACAATGGGGAGCGGGGCACGCTGACAGCAGCTGCCTTTGGGGTGAACACGACATGGTGGCCACCTCCATCCCACACATGCTGCCACGATGGTGGTGTCAGCACTGGGCACGGACCTGCTGCTGCAGGGCCGCCCTCGCTGGCAGAGGTTTGCAGTGACAGCAGTGGGAACATCTGCCTTTGACTTTCTGTTCCAGACACGGCTGTGTCAAAACCCAGATCCGGAGCAGCCCCGTGCTTGAGGATAAGTAATACTGAGGGCTTGATGAAGGCTCTTGGAGAGATGCAAACCAGCTGGATTAGGTATCAAATCTTATGGCCATTCCTGTCTCATTCCCTCAAATTACACATAGATAACAACTGCTCAGCTCTATGCCTTCCACAGAAAGCCTCCATTCACCCCAATTCTTTCAGTTTTTTCCTCACTTTCCACATTGTTTTCACCCGTTTTCTTCTTCCCCCATCCCACCATTATTCCATGAGGTGGTTCAATCTGCCTTCTTTCTCTCCAATCCAAGGAAGGGAAAGACAGAACTGTTGCAACCGAGGAAAGGAGCCTGTTAACCTAGCAAAGCCTGAAGTGGAGGCGTATTCCTGCTCTGGGAGGGGATCGTGCCAAACCAGTGCCCCGACACGTTTGTTTAATTTGGGGATCTTCCCATGGCACTGCATTCAGCCACCTAAGCCACTGATGGCTTCACACACTGAGAGATGGCACTGCTTTAAACGCGTACACACACCAAAGCATGCTCAACGTGAGGACACCAGGAGGCAGGAGGGAGAAGAGGAGCTGCATGTGGTGGTGCTGCTACACCTGGCCCTCAGACGAAGCCTGGTACCTGCAGAGGTCCCAGCTGGGGACCCCGCCAGGCCTCGCCATCCCCCGGCAGTGTGAGAGCCGCCCGGGAGCACGCGGGCCGCTCACCGCGGCAGCCTGCAGCCCGGCGAATTAAGTATTCAGCAACCACTAAACTCACAAACAGACAGTAGGCGCCAGAATCCTCAGCTGCGGCTCCTTGGCCTACGCTGGCTTTACGCTGATTTAAGCCAGCTGAGGATCCGCGCCACGGGGCCAAGTCCCGCCGGCCTACCTCAAGCTGATGGCTAGCTGACGTGACTGATGACTAAGATTTCCATTTAGCCTAACTCAAAGCATGAGCAGTGCCTATGTAGTGCTACCATTGTTGACTCCAGCCTTTTGTCTCGGGCTGTAACCGATAGGCCTAATAACAGAAATCATACTGCATGCATTCATTCACCCTCTTCGCAAACAGCATGTTATTGAGCTCAGTGGTGAAAAGGCATGCACAAACACAATGGGGCTGGGATTAAGCCCAGCTGCATTACCAAAGTAAATACTTTTGCTGCTGACAGTTTGTCTGTAGGGATTTGGAGAAAAGTTTTGTGCATCTACTTAGGCAACATATGGTTTTATTTTCCCTGTTAACAAAAACAGTAGTGGTCAAAAGTCAACACCCTCTGATGACTGTTCGGTGGCCAATGTGGAATGGACTTGGTGGTCTAAGTCCAGTTCCTAACATGTCCACATTAAAATGATTCTCTTCCTGCATTCCTCTCTCACTTGGCACTGTGGTTTACAGGCTCCGCAAGGAAGCAGAGGGGTTTTTGAGGTTAATCTCATCTGTCCTCCTTCCTGACTGAAAGCCATTGGTGACGTGGTTTGGGTTAAGGTACCTTGCTAGCTTCTTTAATTCTCCTGCTGATGAAAACCCCTCCACAATCTGTTTCCTTGCAGCCTGAAGAGAGTCAGAATTAATCCGCATTAGCCGGCGGCTGGGGCACGCCAGCTAGTCAGACTTCTAAAGCAAACACAGCGCTGATGAGGACGAGGATCATGCCAAGAACACAAATGGTCTGAATTTAGCCCTTCATCTCCAAGCTGAACACATACAGTTCTCCAAAGACCTCTGCAATACTCAACCAGCAGCTGTTCACCTTTGTGTCTGAAATTGAGAAGAAAATCCTCAAGGGCCTGTCTTTATATTTGGCAACAACTTCCGTGGGGTAGTAGAGGGTAAAAAGTTGGCTGAGCTTCCATTGGTGCCCATCTCCCACAGCTCCAGTGAAGGAGCTGGCAGATACTGGCACTCGGCATCATGGGGAAATAAAAAAAAAACAGCCGCTATCAAACCTTCCCGAGCTGATTCACTTGAAAGATTTTAAAGCTCTCAAGGTGCAAACAGGTCTTGTCTACACTGAGGTAATGAGAGTTACAGCAACTAGAGCTGCTAACACTTAGCATCTGCAGGGTCAGTTAGCTAGAGCACAGCGCAGGGGTGTTAACTAGACCCGCCGCATGAAGTAATTGTTTTTAAGGGAGTGCATCCAAGCTGGAACACAGCAGTGCAGAACATGCACACTAAGACAGGTGTAATCCCAGGCACAGTGGGTGGGAAGGAAGGCTGGAAAATCACAATGAAGAAGCCAAGAGGTGTTGTGTAATCCAGATGTCCTTGCCAATACGAAGGTAGTTTTATTGAGGGCCAGATCCCGTGCTATGCCCAGTTACTCCCACAATGTGTTTACCATCCTCAGGATGCTACCGACGACTCAGGAAGCCAGAGGTCCAAAGTATTTTACAGGGGATGCTCAAACCTGCCCAGGGACAGCCCGCGACGGGCAGGCAGCCAGGGCTGGAGGAGCGAAGCCAGAAAGAGAAGATGCTGGAGCTCAGGTTGACACAAAGAGCCCATCACAATCCCACGCTCATGCAGGCACCATCCACGGAGCACAAGGGCAAAGCCAGATTTTTTTTTTTCTGTTCCTATGAGAGGAACATCAGCGACAACAAAAGCTTATCTTAACGGGTTCCTTTCTGCAGAAGTTTGGGGGTTTTCATTGAAAAAGTAAAAACTGAAAAATGTCTGGTTTCTGGCAATCAAAAAATGGAAACTTTTTGGCCACAAACCAAAACAGTTTGGGGTTTCTGGTTTTTGGCTTTGTTTTGGGATTTTGCCAAACTCCGTTGCCAAAAACAGTGCACATTTTTCAAGTTTTTTCTTTCTCAATGAAAACCCCAAAATTGTTGTTGAAATTGGACATTTCCCACAGAAAATTTTTGATATTAAAAAAAAAAAGACATTTTCGGCAGAAAGAATGTTTTGAATGAATGATTTCATCCAGCTCTGTAAGCACATCCCTTGGAGGGACTATCACACACACCCTCACTTTTATCTCCTCTTCCCAGCTCACTCTTCTCACCCATGGGACTCCAGGGCTGGGACCATGGTCTGGTTTTGACCACCACGTGGCCAAGTTTTGCAGACACAAAGCAGCCGTGCTGGCCCTCCCAGGGACAAACAGCTCTGGGGTGGTTATGGCTTCAGCTTTTCCTGTGAAATACCAACTATCTCTGTGGAAATCAGGATACGCAACAAAAGAAAATAAGTATCTGGAGTTTAGATTCCGCAGATCTTGTTTGGACCACACTGACATTTGGGCCTGTGGGTCTGGGAGGTGGAGGTGCTGGTTCCTGTCCTCCAAAATACCTCAAAGTCGTCTACTCACAGGACCATTGGTGCTGCTCAGTCCCACATAAGTATGGGGCAGATACAGACTGCATTAATATTCAAGGTTTGGCACATAAAAAATGGACAGGAAAATTTCAGCAGTATGAAGTTCTGATGCAAACACAACACTCACGACTAGGAAGAAAATGGAAAACTTTCAGACTTTTCTGCCCCAAACATTGAACTCAGAGATGGAGCTGAAGATACAGCCAAGCAGTGACCCGTCTCAGGACTGGGAAGGTGTTTGCACCCCAGCCCCAGGGATCACTCACACCTGACCCAAGGCTGAAACCAGAAACTGCACAAATGTGATGGAAATCCGAACGGGAGTCTGAGTGCCAGGGTATAGTCTGCACTTTTACGAGGCGGATCCAAACTACAAATCTCAACTGCCTCAAGTTCTGGGCAAATGTGAATTTGGACCGTGTTTTGCATTTCATTTTTCCAACCAATCTTCCATTAAAATGGCAATTGAAAGGACCATTGTTTGCCAGTTAAATCTAGGAGATCTTGGAGTCCTTATAACAAAGTAGAACCATCTTTTTTTTATTTTTTTTCTTGGAAATATCCTCTTTTTTTGCTCTCAAGATCTGTTTGGATGTTTTCTTTGGTTGGGACACTGATCGAGGTATATGATGTCCCTGCCAGAGCCAGAACTTCTGTAAGAAAGGTCAGGAGAAGGAAGGCCAACAAGGGGAGGGCAACCACGCACATTGGTGGCAAGTGAGAGTACGCCAGGAAGAGAGGGAAGGAGAAGAGTCTAAAATTTAGAGAAAAACAGGTTTTCCACACAAAAGAAATGCTGGCCTGGAGGACTTTGGGCAAGACATTTGGAGGGGACGGCCAAGATGAGAACTGCCAAGAGGAAGGGGTGGATTTGGGGAGACTGGAGAAGGGAAGGGGTAAGGGACTGGTGGGTGAGGAGGAGGCAGGCTAGGGGCTGGCCATGAGGAAGTCAGGATATAGGGACAGGCTGGGGACAAGGAGGGTCTGAGGGGTTCTCCAGGTGGTTGGAGAGGAAGAAAAGCAGGTGAGGTTTTGCTTTTGGGGAGGGGGCGTTTGGACCTCACACTATTTTAAAGCTGATTCCCAGCAAAGTTTATTTCAGCCTCGTCACGGTGAAATGCTGCCTGTCAGCTGAGCTGTGGTTCCCAGCATTGTGTCCTGAGCCCAAGGCAAGCAAGGGAGGGGGAATACATTAGCTTAAATCTCTGCAAAAGGTTTCCCAGCGGCAGCAGGCTGACAGCACAGGCACTGTTACTGCTGTTCAGCTCACAGCATGCGAAGTCGAGCGTCTGAACCCTCCAAATGCAGAAAAGATGCTCTGCCATTAATACAGACTGAGAAACGAGATAAAATGCCAGCGCAGGATGGTTTTAGAGGCCCCTAGGTGCAGCTGCTAGCCTGGAAGGCGAGCTGGGGGCTGCTCATGATGAAAGCCCCACCAAGAGGTGGGTGAAATGCCAGGTAGCCCTGGGAGAGAAGGAGCTATTTATATTGGTTTAATCTGACATTTGAACTTTAGTGTCCTTATAAAAAGCCATGCCCCAGAGCGGGCATTATTTGGGTCACCTCAACACCAGACAGTGGAAAGCCCAGGAAGGGGAAACTGAGGCAGGGCCAAGATTTGACCTGAAGCTGCATGAATGCCTTCTGCGGACTTTTATCGGGGCTGCTTTCATCCATCTCGTACTCACACGGTTAAGAGGATCTCGGAAGCAGCAACCCCTTTGCTTTCCAAAGCCGTTGCTCAGGAAAGGACTAATTAAGTGGTGGTGTTATTACAGCAGGTCCTCCAGGCTCCGAACACAACCAGCAGCGATTAGCCAGGCGTCAGCTACTGGGCGGGATTTCCCACTGCCCAGCTGTGTAATTATCGTGGCAACTAAGCCAAAATCATTTGACAAAGAAAACCAGCTGCGGGCTGTGGGGCTGGGAGATAACATATGTCCAGCAGAGAGAGAAACAATAACATCTTCTCCTCTGTATTTTTCCAAAAGAAGGATCAATTAGGACGAGCATGCCACATTCCTGCAGAGGAGGAGATAGAAATATTGATTTCTGGGGAGCACCTGGAATAAGAATCAGGGGTACAATGTTGTTTACTGCAGTTTTCATGAAGAATTCAATATTCATCACCACCTTCCTTGCAAAACAGCACTGCTAAGGGGGGAGGACAGATGCTCTGCTGTGCTGCTTGGAAATCTGGACCCTGTGCTGCAGCATCCTCCCTGTCGAGAGGGGCTTTAGCACCCCAAATAATGCACTTAGCTGGAGTTAGAGTGGTGGAAAAGCTTTGGGTTTGTCTCCTGAAAGCAAATTTCTGTTGTCTGTGACCTTGTGTAACCTCCTGCCTCAGTTTCCCTACCTACAAAATGGCAGCAGCCGTGTTACCTACCTCACAGGCTGTCACAGCTGTACTTCATGATGCCTCCAGCAAGCTGGGCAGAGCCTGGCCCACAGCTCAAGGGCTTTCTTCCACCCCTTTCTTTGCCACTTTAAAGAGATGTCCTTACCTGTCGATGGTCGATGGTCGCAAGGTTTTAGTTTGCACGTGAAATGGTCATTAGCCTCTTCAAAGTGGTTTCTCCCTCCCAGCTGCCTGCCAGCAGGGATGGATGCTGCACAGAAGGGAGTAAGAGAGACAAACCGGGCTGCCAGTGTGGGAGAGGAGCTGGGTTATTTGGGAGAGCCATGTGCAGCTCCTTGCTATGGAGCAGTGATGCGTTCAGTAGCTTGGCCATGGCCAGGACTGCAGGTGAGACTCACCCAGACCTCCTGGCACAAAGGGTGGTGTGAGAGGCTTGGAGAAGAAGGACAAGGTGGAAGGCTAACCTTGTCCAGAACAGCAGCACAGAGGTATCTATTGCTGTCTATACGCATTTGTTCCCCACCCAATTCCAATTTCCTATCAGCATCCAGTGCTATCTCGTTACTCCCATCCAAATTTACTTGGAGCAATCCTCTCCCTTCCTTCACGGAGCCAGGCGGGACCTTTTCAATAGCTCCCTAATGAGCACGGTTTGCCTGATGGAGCCTGTAAACAGGGATAGACCTCGCTTAATCCGCCGCATGAGGAAGTCATCGCTTTCATGAAGGTCCCAGCCTCAGCCTCTGACTACATCCTCAGTGTCTGTGTAAATCTGCCAACCATTAGCAAATGCCTTCTCAGAGGGCTCTTCAACCTGCAAATCCATTTGCAATTAAATTGCCCGACACACAGCACTTGGCCTAGATGAGTAACGAAGTGTGTGACCTTCCAGCGATCAAGCATTGCTAATATCTCAACTATTTCAAATGTTTAATAACTTAATTTAATGCAGTGAGAATGATTTGATTGAATGCACAATATCTGTAGCAGCTAATTAACCACAGTAGCCCAGAGAGGTCTTGGACTTCATACAACCTTTCAATATAATTACAAATTTTTAACAGCAAAATGAATTTAAATCCAGCCTGACACAGCAATCCATCTTCATCTCCAGATAAAAGGTAGCACACATGGAATTAACATTTAAACAAAAGCCATGGGCGAAGGAGAGAGACAAGGAGCATTAGCAGATGTGCCAGAGGAATTACTATCAGTGCTGTGGGAGGGGTGGAGGAGAGCATTGCGTTGTGAGGTTGAGCTTATAACACGGCTACTCGCTTTGCTGGCTTTGCACGTAATCCATGAGTTTAGACTCTATGACGAGGACAGCGATGGGCTCTGTAGGTCTACCTGCATCTCCTCTGGAGGACCAAGTGTATTGGGACAGCCGTGTCCTCCTCCAGCACATGCAGCGTCCCACGTTCTGGCAGCAAAACAAACATCCCAAACACGAAAATCCCATTCTTCTGTGCTTGGGCAGGCAAGGAAATGGTCTTCTTGCTCCCACCTTTCAGTGTGCCTCTTGTGAGCCACACCAGGACCCTCTCCTGGAGCTTCTTCTCCTCGTCCATCTCACCAGACATGGGTTATGTGCTGTGGCTTGCAGGGGCATGAGGGTTTGGGCATGGAGCTGGCAGGGTCAGGAGGTTTGACTACACTTGTTATAGACGTGGCAGTGATGAAGCTGGACTTTAGGATACTAGGTGGGACTCGTGCCTCCTGATGAGGTGTTTCAAGTAGTTCAAGGGATTTGGAGGTGTCTGTCTCTCTGTTGGCTGTAAAATACACCAGATGTGTGATTCACGAAGGGAATAAGTTCAGGTCCATCCCATGGGCAGAGAAGCTCTGCACACGAAGATGTTGGCATTAATGGAGGTAAGAAGTGCCCCAGGGTCACCACCTTGCGAAAGTCCTGCCACTCAGTAACATCTGACCTGAAAGCTCAAAAACCACGAGGCGCCCTCCCAGCCACCTCCCAGGTAATAATAACAACAGGGGAAAAATATATTTGGAGTTTTAATTTGCCTTCTTGGTTTGAGCCTTCCACATTCACAGCCATGAAGGTGAGAAGCAGATTTTAAGTGAAAGGTGAGATTTCTCCTCCAACAAGCAACTGCCTGCCCACAGCTGCCTGCCCGAGGCATTTTAAGCCTCTCTGGAGCCTGTGCGAGTGCAAAGCCAGTGCAGTTAATTTCTGTGGAAGTGCTCCCAATTTACGCTGGTGGAAATAAGAACAGGATTAGACTGACAGTAGAACAGATAAGAAGACAATGAGAATAAAATACAGATGTCCTACGATCGTGATAGTGAGTAGCATTATTGGATATTAGTAGCTCTGAATAAATAGATAGGACACAAAAGAGCTATTTGTCATTGATCTTAAGATCCTTGCAGATTCCTACTTAGCTCGTATCTGACAAAGACTTTTTTTTCCCCCAACAGTTCGTGAAATGTTTCTATAAATCTGTCCCACGTAGAGCTTTAATTGCTGAGTTCAAAACCAGGCTGACTCTGCCAAATGTGATAGCATCAGCTGGTGGCGTCATTTGTCATTGTTACAGGCAAATAAACCGGCGAGTTAATCAAAGGGGATGAAAAATGAGGTGGCTTCATTCTCTGGAGCTCTGAATCCGATTCCTTCTCCTTTCTTCCCACCAGTCTGCACCAAAATGCCAAGAGCACCAGCTGGCCGAAGGCACTTGTTCAGAAATCCTTTGCAGACAACATATAGCCACATTCTCAGCTGATAAAATCAAGGACAAACGGGAAGAGATAATAAAAAGTAGAAGGCAAAGAAGAAATATATGTATGTATATATTATAAATATAAAAAATAATAAAAACACTCTCTGGACAGTGCAGCTAAAGCAGATAAGCAATCACCATGGCTGAGGCTGCACAGTAACCCAAGGTCCATCCTAGCTCTCCTTGTCAAAGTGACACGAGGACTCGGTGGAAGAGCAGAGCAATGAAACCTATTGTTTCGAGAGCCCCTCAAACTGCTGTGTAAAGTAAGCAGAGCTCAAAATCTGAATGAGTCCTGGTGTTTGGGAATCGCATTTGTCAGCAACATGTTGCCTGGAAGCTCGGCTTTGGGCTCCTGCTAATCCTGCACCAATCCCAGCCACGAGGTGCTGGTGCCTGTGCCACTGCCCCGCTCTTGCAAGCAGAAGCAGGAAATCTTTGCTGCCAAATCATTGCTCTGGTTTTTAGCAGCAACAAAGTAGATGAGAATATAATGGTTTTTGGTTAAAACGTGCCAAAACTCATGAGTGAAGCCCCCCGTGTGCTCCTGCAGTGGCCAGCACACACAACAAGGAGCGAGTTGGAGGGAGGGAGGCCATGGGGAGCTCACGCTGCCACCTTGCCCTGGCTGGTGTCAACCACTGTCCTTGGTGGGGATGGACCTGAACCTGAAGCTAAGGACCTTGCAACATAGGAGGAAGGAGAGAAATACTTTCTTTTCCTCGTCATCTGTCCCACACTAAGTCCCCTAGAAAACTAAGAATCTAACCCCAGTAGTCCTGAGCTTACAAGAATTTGTAGAGAAGTGGAAATAAAAGAGCAAAACAAGGTCTACTCAGCTCTCTCCTTGTCTTCCACATAACTACCCTTACTCCAGCCACAAACACCCCCAAACCTTGCACACATAATAGTTCTCACTCCACCTTTTCCACCTTTTAAATATTTCTCTCTTTAATATGAAAATCACGCTTTACCTTGACCTATTTACTTTTTTTTTCAGACAGGCTCAGAACTGAAAAAGGTGAAGACCAGATATTTCTCCACCATCGTCTGTGACTCCTTCAAACTTCGTCTTTTCATTTTCTCCACATCCAGAGATGAGCAGGTCTGGTAGTGCCCAGGTGTTGCTCTCTTGATCGGTGTGTCAGATGGGGCAAGGTGAGCGGCTGAGCTTTGTGCTTTGAGATGCCAGAAGAAAAAAGCTGTTTTCTTCCTCAGCATATGTGGAATAGCTTCCCCTATAGGTGTGGAAGAGGTGGAGAGAACAGAGTGATATTCTCTTCACTCACAGCTCCCATAGCTTTCAGGAATTTTATACTTTCTCCAGAAAAGCAGATGGGGACTTACCCCAGAACCAAACAGCAATCTGTAAGAAAAAATAATGCTCATTTAAACACAAGCAAAGTCGCCTCTCCTGGGGTCTGATCTTATGTTCTCTGAATTTGACCTGCCGTCCACTAATGAGTATGAAAACCCCTCCACAATGAAACATTTCTTCATGGGTAATTATCTTAATTTTTATTACACAGGAATTCCTTTTCCTGTCAGACGGGGTTTGGGTGAGTGGAGCGCAGCTCATGGTATCTCCAGCTCCTTTAGCAGATATCGCGGTGGATGATCTCACAGAATGTGCATTTCCCCTCCACACGTTTCAAAACGGGACCACATCCCTACCTATTTCCTGCAGCCTGGAAGGAGGGCCCATCTGATTTGCCCTCCAACTCATAAACAGTGGCCAGACGTACTACAACTTCCTTGGAAGTAAAGCATGACACAGAAGAGAGAAATGCCCTCATAATAAGCAAATGGATAGCAAACAGATGCTAGAAGGAAGGTCTAAATTTCAAGAAAGCAGCTGAATGAAGGAAGTTTGGAATAACAACTGGTACAATAGTATGCTCTTGCACATAGGACACAACTGGGATGTCTTCTGCTTGCCTAAAATCAGCAATCAACGTGCTAGCTAAGTGCATGCAATAAAGACCTTTTCTAGCAGCTGCACCCAGGTATCAGATCACCTACAAGGCTCAAGATCACCTCCTTTACCATGAGTGAGAGACACTGCTGCTGAACATTATGAACTTATGTCTACGAGGACAGTCTCTGAATCTGACACCACAGAGCATTGGTCATGGTCTCAGACCCCAGTGCCATGTGCCCGTGGATCACTGCATCGGCATGTTCCCATTCTAAAAGCAGAAACCAAACCAAAACCAAGCTTTTTTCTTGCCAGAACTCACGACTCCATCCCAGCCCTCATGACTTTTGCAATATGAAATCCTAGGAGCAATTCTTATACCTCTACCTGGAAAGAATTCCTCGGTGGAGAGCATCCCGCCCCGTGCACCCATACAAGAAGAAAAACAGCTCATGTTTTCATTCAGCCCTACCAATGAGCTCCCAGCCACGCTGAAGAGAGCCATTGTGGAGCCACTGCATTATAAAAGATGTTAAGACCTCTTCCAGACCATAAAATATGCAACAAAACAGAGTGCCAAATACCAGTCCTTTCCATGGCCCAAGACAAAGAGCCGCCCTGCAAAGCATTAATCCCCGCAGCTGCCTTGAACTATTCATGTCTCTCGGCTTTACGTAAGGAGCCATTCCATTCTGGCTACTGCTCTCCCTGCTACAGAGATTTGCAGAGTCTTTAAAACAATTAAAGGTCATTCTGTGAACAGGGAACCCAAAGATTTGAATGGGAGACTGTGACTTCTCAGTAGAGAAGGCCAGACTATTTATTTTCAGTGGAGAGTAAATTTACCAAAAAATGTCGTTATGATTGTTTCTCCCTCACACACATCAACACCCCTTTCTTTTATCTAATAGCTTCATGGTTAGTACATTCAGTTAAACTGTGAGGGACCCTGCTCCAATTTCCTCATCTTCCCAGGGCTGTCTGAATTCACATCTCCCATCTTCCTGCCCCAAACCACCAGGCTTTGGGACAGAGCTGCACAATTAGGCGTTACAAAAGCAGCTCTGGGCAGGACGTACTCACAGTCCACATCCAGGCAATGTGCCCTTCAAGTCACCCTATTACAAGATCTCCGGTGGTTTTCTTCATTTTCTCTTACTGACACTTCAACTTCTCACATATAAACCTGAATATTTGGAAACCTAACGTACAGGCTTGAGAGAGACAGTCATGATTTCTCCCTTTTTGGGAGAAATAAAAAATAAAAAAAGAATTAAAAAATAAATAAATAAATAAATAGGGTTTCACCATGCTGTGTGCAAAGCTCTAAGAAATAGATTTGAGGAACATCCTCTGTTGGCTACCACGTAGCTTCATGGTGGGACTGACTTGAGATGGGATTTTGAAGCCAGACCCTTCTCCAACTGAGGAAGAAATAGAATCTAAGTTTTTTTTCACTGTGGGCAAAATCCCCAAAAGATGGGCCTTTGGATATAAGGCAACTGCTTCTTCCACACAGCTATTTGGTTCTCTGCTTTCTGCCTGAAAATGAAATGTTTTCCTTTAAACCAAAAGAACATTTGGCTTGACACAAGAATGTATTTTAATTTTGTTGGGTTATTGAAAGAAAGCTAAAAATTTTAAGCTTGGCTGGAGCAAAACCTAAATTTTTTACAAATGTTTGGTTCTGTGACTAAGGCCTACAAACAAACAAACAAAAATCTGTTTCTCACAGCTCAGCTTCTCATCCCAATTAATGGTTTCTCTCCAAACCACCAGTTTTCTGTGGGTCTGAGATGCCACCTTTGTTGGTTTGCTTATTTGGAGGCTTGGAGACCTCTGCCTAAAAGCAACGAGAAGAAAATCTCCGTTGTGACAAGTCTGTGTTTCTTGCACACACACAAAAATATATTTTAATCCTTCAGGTGACATTTTATGACACAATTTCTAATAGCAAAATTCATTCCACCAGCAGCCAGACCTGGGTCTCGTGTATTTTAACTCAAAATGAGGTGAAGTGAGAGCCCGTAATGCTGCACTTCAGCTGGGGTAGGTCGTTTAGAGGGGTCCCAGTGGCAAAAGGCTCTCTCAAAGGTAAGTCCCCAGATGCCACCCAGCACAGTCCCTCTGAGGAGTAAATGATTTGCCCAAACCTCTCCCCAGGGTACCCAGCTGGCACCTTTGGATGAGCACTGAAGCCTCCTGGGCCAAAAAAAATAAAAAATAAAAAACCACTAAGAGCTGGCAATATTGAGCTAATACGTCCTTCCCTGTGAACTGCACCACACATACAAATGAAGCTGATTTTGCAACACCCCATGAGCGCACCCTGGAGAGCTCTGTGGCCTGTTTTCCCCAAATGCCAAACATCTGCCACCTTCCCCAGAGCCCCGAGTGGCAACGTTCAGCTGTCTCCTGGCCAGCTTAAAACCAGGCCACAGGTGACCTCTGCAAACTCTTACAGCGTCCTGTTAATGCAGACAGAAGCGGGACTTGGGGCTCCTGGCTGTCACAAAACCACACGGATCCAGGCTCTTTCAGCCATCGGTGGATTTTGAAACAGACCTTGAATGACACAGCTCTCTTGTAGAGCCCCAGTGGTGGATGAGAGCTCCTGGCCCTGGGCAAAGTCTTCTGGGGAATAAATAGGAAAGAGAAATAAAGTTGTCTCATTAGCGTTGGGACTGGTTTTCCCCACCACTCCAGTTCCTGGCTGTTTTCAAACCCCTAAGAGCTCCAGTGCCCTTACTTGCAACAGCCTGCCTGCTTGGTGACCCAAAATGGCTCGGATAATTACAGATCTGTCGGGACTGTCAGAGCTGCTGGGTGCACGGAAACTTGTCTGTAATGAGCTGTTGGTTGTGAAAGCATTTTCACTCCTAAGTATGTGAATGAGCTGTGTGTGGGAGGGATTCGGATCAGTGTTTTTCCAGTTATTATGGACTTTACGATCTAAACTCTTGGGTAAGCTACCGACAGAAAGCTGGACACGAGAGGAAAAGTTCATGTTGGTGAGGGCTCGTCCCATGCCCTACTGGAAAAGGGAGCCACATCCAGTTATACCCCAGCAATTTGGGAAAAGCCCCTTTCAGAGTCTTCCTCCAGCTATGTCAAAGGGTTATTCAAAGGAGTATATAAAAAAGCCTAACAAACCCCAGAGAGATATATTTTAAGATATATCAAAATGATGGGTGTTGAAGTTTACAGATTAATTGTTTCAACAGTGATGCCAGCTCTCATGAAGACTTTTTCCCTTTTCCCCTATAACATGCCCACCACACTGTCCCACCCTGGTTAAGATGTGATGCATGCAATCCCCACACAGCCTTGCCCCTCCACATCCTTCCTCTCCCTGCCATCAGTTTACACAAATCCAGTAAAATTAATAACAACAACAATAATAATAATAAAATCCATGAGCTCACCTTGCCTTTGTTAAATCTGGTTGACCGAGTAATTAAAGAGGGATGAGTGGATGGCAGAGAGGATGCTGAGGAAAGGAAAAGGACCAAAGAAGGTAGAAAACCAGGACAGGTGGAAAGATCCCTGGGCTCTGAGCTGGCTACTGGTTAAAAATCACAGGTGGTGTGCATTGAGGCAGACTTGGGTATTTCTCCTGCAACAGCCTGCTCAGCAGTGTGCACATTAACGCTATTGAAAAGCCTGGTCAGGACATATTTCATCAATATTTCAATGATTTGTACTAACCAGTCTGAATTTGCAGGGAAGAACTGTATTGAGCTACGAGCCAAGACTCAAACATTATTGGTAAAGGCACTGGAAATCCAGACCAAGCTTTGAAACTATGGGTAACATACATATATGGAACTTCAAGCCCAATTCTCCAAGTGGTCCAGAAATGCACGGCCCAAAGCCACTTTTTGGGGTGAATGAGGCTGAACCTCCAAGCACCACACCGCAGCTCCTTTGGCTTTGGGGTTTGGCTGAACACCTGCCATCAAGAGACTTCTGCATGCTAGGATGAGATAAACACCACTGAAATACAAATGTTAATGTCCAGCAGGGAGCACGTGAGGGTGTAATCCACATGGATTTTTCACCTGATCCCAGAATCAACCCCAAGGCAAAGCTCAGCCACAGAAGCTCAGGGTGGAAAACGTTTCAGCCAGTCAGGTTTCATATGGGATTTTTTTCCCTCTCCTTCACTTCACCTGGGTGCTGCCCCCTGTTCCCATCTCTCCTTGTTTTTCCCTTCCCCAGTCCCGTCTCTCAGCCCACCCTTCCCTCACTTGGGAGGTAAATGGGAGGTTTTGCACCAGTCTCTGGTGCATTCCCAGGATGGAAAACCACAGCAGATCCCACGAAATGGGTTCTCTCTTCCCCAAAATCACAGCCAGCCACCTTCAGTGAGTAAGGCAGATCTGCCCTGGGCACTGCAGGGTTGTGGATCTGAGCATCGCTGGGGTGCTGCTGCCCCAACACCACTCCTTTATCGCCCTGTGCCTCGTGCTCAACAAGCAAAACCCTGAAGAGTGGTTTGGGCACGATGCTCGTGGCTGCTGCTGCCACTACCGAGGGCTTGGCATCGATCTGGTGATGCCACCTCGCCACGACAGACACCGCCACGCAATTAGACAAAAGCACAATGAAGGGAGTCCTAGATAAAGAGGAAAAAAATGGGGAGATCTGGCACACAGCCCGCTGTCCTCTTCCTTTGTTTATAGTACGGACGAGAGAGAAAGGGCGGAGGAGAATGCAGGGTTTTGTGTGTGTGCAACGCACGCGGGTCTCACGGCATTTATTAGGGCTAATGCGATGAGCTGCGGTTTTACATTCTGTTCTTCCCCGGATTTGGGAACGAGTACATGGGACAGGCGAAACGCGGTGTGACGGGACTCTAAATCTCTCTCCAAAGACAATTAACTGCTATGATTATTCCCTAATAATGAGTTCATGTTTGCGAACGGGCCCAACCACAAAATATGCTAAACACGTTATCGTCAGCCCTGAGCACGGGGAAACCTGATATTGCCCCCAAACACACCGGGTTCCTCGCCACAAGGAGCAGCGCTCGCTTTTTTTTTTTTTATCTTCTGCCTTGAAATTTCAGCTTTTTTTTTTTTTTTTTTGAACTGTAATTGAATTTCAGTCCTGTGTGTGTGTGTGTGTGAAGAAAGGAAACACTTCTCTCAAGATTTACTGCATGTCTGTTACTGTGTGGGCTGTTTTGACTCTGCAGCGTAGCAGAGACCAGGCAAACCGCGCACTATTGGAATCGGTTCAAACTTTTACAGTCTTTCAAATTGGGGCTGGAGCCGGAGAGGAAATACTAAAATCCTGTATATACAACTTCTGTCTGTGAGGGGGAGAGAAATTCCATGAAAATTAAGAACTCAATGATGTATAAATTTATATTCTGTTTAAAGGGCGGGTTGTTTTTTTCTCTTTTTCTTTTCTTTTTTGGGTCTTTTTTTTTTTTTTTCCTGTTAAAGAAACAATTGAGCTCTTATGTAAGGATATGCAGGATCTTTAAATAATACTGGATCCTGCAAGCTGATAGTAGAACAGGGGTTCGATCTGCTTAACCGAGCCATCTAATTAACTTGTGAGCCAAGCTTTCTGAAGGCGAGTCAGTTCAGATGTGTCGCTCCTGAGAAAGCCAAACCAATTTCTTTTTAATAGTGTGTTGTGCTGTGAGCAATTAAACCAGATTCTGCAATCAGCAAGCCGGCCGTATCGTCCCTCCTGGCCACTAACAGCCACCGGTGGGCTACGATCCCCGGGGACATCCCCGGCAGCCCCTGCCCAGGAGGAGGGAGCAGCAAGCCCCACGGAGGAGAGGATTGAGGATGCTTTGAGCACCCTCTGATGGTTGCACAGCCTTGCCCCAAAGACTCTTCCCATAGGGAAAAATAAAAAATAAAAAAATCAAAGATGATAACCTCATTATGGGGTTTCTTATCCTGCCAGCTTGGTGCCCTGGGGAGGGACTGGTCCAGCTGAAGCACAGCTCTGGTTTTGGGAAGCCGGCCACCGCGACCTCCCCTCGGTGGCTTTCCAAAGGCATCTCGCAGCTTCCCCGGCTTCTGCGCACGGCTCCCATCCAGAAGGAAGCTGCTCTAAGCAGGACTATTCCCATCTTGTTCCCATTATATTTTTATGACTGTCATGTGGACAGGGGAAAAGGGGAGGCGGGAGGGGGGAGACAAATAAGAGAAAAAGAGAAGCAGGACGTCAAGTTCTGCCTTTGAGGAGGGAGCTGACAAAAATGCTATGGTCAACTCCCTCCAGCACAGACTTGCACACGCTGAAAATCTGAGGGAGCAGAGACAGCCTCATGATGGGAAGGACCAAGTGCTTCCCTCAGACGCAGTTTTACAGCCCTCCTTGCTAGCTAGAAGCTACAACCTCAGTCCTCTTTTCTTCTTTATTTTTTATTTATTTATTTATTTATTTTTCTTTTAGCCTGGGCAATTTGCTCTCCATCCCAGAGGTCAGGAGAAAGTAAGCACTTTGTATGTAAGCAATTTAATGAATTGCTTTCTGCCTGCCTGCAAACCCTGGTGCAGCTCCAGCAGGATGCTCAGCACACCCCCGGCTGATGCCATGTGTGGCTCGGGGATGGCAGCAGATTGTCCCTGCCTGTGCCACAGCAGGGACACCACAACCATGGCACATCCCAGAGGGCCCTGGCACCACTCACAGCTCACATCCATGGGGTCATGCACACCTACACGTACCCAGAGCCTGGTTGGTCACCAGAGAGACCAAGGTGAGCCCTGTCCCCCCATTCCTTGTGACAATCATCTGACCTTGCTGAGCAACATCACAAAATGGGATCATCTTCTTCCAGTAGGGATCCCCGAGCCAGGTTCTGCTGGTGCTCACGGCTTGTGGTGCTGGGGCTCAGCCCCAGGGTGATGCCCTGGAGCTGGAGCTCATCTCTCTTACCCCACACCAGGTTTGGTGCTGCTGTGCTGGTTTCCATTGGTCTCTGTTCTCCCTCCGTACCTTAAAACAGTTCTGGAGTTTGTCCTGGTGCCAAAAGGAAGAAAAATGGGAATCTCACAGAATTTGTCAGAGCAAAAATGAAGCTTGCTGACCTGGTCAGGGCATCAAAGGCAGAACTGGAGACTTCTCGTTCAGCTGAGAAATAGGCAGTGACATCAGGCCTCGTTCTCAAAGCAAGAGACAGATGAAAAGGGGAGTCATCTTCTCCAACTACTTCTGCTTACCAAAAAAAAAAAACCTGCACTGAAAGCAAGCTCTTTCTGCAGCTGATCCTCACTGGTATATTTCTTTGGGATGTGTGTGAACACCTCTCCTTAAATCTCCATTATCTCCTGAAATCAACGATGGGCAATTAACGCCTTTGAATTAGGGTACAGACAAGGTTCAAAGCAGCACATCACAAGCAAAGTGGTTGTGTCCAATACTAGGGTGGACTTTCCAAGCATGGCCACATGTCCACCAATCTTGTTTCCACCTTTCCCTCTGAAAACATCATTTTCATCATGTAAAGTTTTTGACCACACAAAAAAACATCAGCCCTGAAATGCCCATCACAGTGCTTCCTGGGCCTGCATTTTTCTCCCAGGGTTTCCACTTTCTGCAGGCTCAGGAGGCGCAGCCAGGCTGCATCCCCACAAATGCACCACGAGAACAAGCTGCAGCCAAAAAGGAGGCCCCGGGACGGGCAGCCAGGTGGCAGAAACGAAGCGGGGCAGAAAAAGCAAATTACATCTGCCACTTTCAGCAGCTTTTCAGTTCCGTTTGACAGACCTGAAAAGACTTTTGTTTTCATCAACAGTTTCTGCAATAGAAAAATCGCTCTAAGGCAAGGACTCATTGTTTCCTTTCTTTCTGCTGAGTGATGACAGATCTTGCTGAAGCCCTAAGTAGAGGTGGAGTAGGAGACCCAAATAAATACAAGTTAAAATGCAGCAATACTTCCTTCCTGTGGAATACCATCAACTCTAGTAAATTCTGCAACACAAGCAGCTGAGTCAGAGGTGGAGAGAACAACAACCAACAGAGGAACCGATTGCTGGCATTGCTGGAGAAGCTCCTGCAAACCCAACGAGCAGGGTCTCCTGCAGTGCTGTGTGTGTGTGTGCCATGTCCATGAGGTCCCCAGAGGGTCTACAAGCCAAAGAAAGAGATGATGAGAAAGAAAAGAGAGGTGGAATAGCTGCCACGGGGTCACCTAATGCATTCGTGGCAAAGCCACCCTCTCCATCCCTTGACTTGCTGCCTGGAGACCTGTGTAGGCACCAGAATAAGTCAAGGATGGGCAGCCACTTCTTGTTCCCACAGTTTATGCTTCTTACACCTACACGATCCATGATGGATGGAGAAAGCCTTCAATACATCTTTTCAAAAGCCACCCAGAAGTACAGAGTGCAGCACCCCTCCAGCTATGGGACTTATGGTAGAAAGAGGCATTTCTGAATGGAAACCCCATGGGTTGATCTCATGCTTGCACCAATTCTTAAATGTCTTAGAGGAAAAGTAGAATGATTTACTTTGGAGCTTCTCATCTACAGGTTGTACATGGCTCCTGATGCATAGGTACAAGTTCTGCCTGATTCATTAGCAATTTTTTGGCTCACATTTGGATGTAGCACAAAGGCAGCACCATACCTCTTTGGTGTCCTCGTGCTTGGGTGTCAGGCCAGCTGAGATGTGCCTACACATCTCTGCTCCCAAGGTAGTCATCTCCTAAAAAAGCTCATTTAAGCCACAGAATGAAAGCTAAGAGGGGTCATGGTTGCTGTCTATAAATACAACAGGAGCAAGCACCAGGGAGGCAGTAGAGCTATTGAAGCTAAAAGACAATGTTGGCGCAGGAACAAATGGGTATGAAGGGGCCAGGAATAAATTTAGGCAAGAAATTAGAGAAAGAAGACAACCCTCTGAGAGCCTACTGTAAGATTTAGAAGAAGTAGATTTGTGCCTAAATACATATGATGCATAAATATGTATGGGTTCCCTGACACACCCAAGATAACCTGAGTATACTTTAGATAACTCATGTACTGCAACTCAGATCCATCCTATAAGAACTCCTAGGCTCCATTATCTTTCACATCTTTCTTACTCATACTATATTATCGCAGCCATCCCAACCGAGAGCCAGTAAACCCTTCCTACCACACCCCATATCATATGTTCCTCATATACTACATATTTAACACACAAAGTTCACTAGGGATGCTTTAATCTGACCAAATTTTTAAAAATTCCTCTCTAAAGCCAAGTCAGGGCAGATGGGTAGGTGAAAAGTCTGTGAACTTAGAATTCATATGCAGCTCTCAAGTCCTCCATACATTTAGGATAGATCCTGGGAATGCTGTTACCAAGCAGAGCACTCATGGCATGTTATGGCTCAATAAAAATCACAGGCACAGAATCATCTCGCATAAAACCCCTCAGTCTCTTCTGGCCCACTGTATTCAAGTATTTTCAGGATCTTTCTGACCATTGGAGACTCAGAAAATGTGAGAAATTAAATCAGGTACAAGAGACATTGGATGAGGGACCTTCAGGAGAGCATCTTTTTCGTGTAGCTCACCTGATTCCAAGAGATTCATGAGAGGCTCCACCACATCTACAGCTACATCAGGAGAAAAATAACTGAATTTGACTGAGAGAAATGCACTCCCACAGCTGTGCAATGATCAACTGAGCAACAGCTTGTGTATTACAGGCTTAATATTTACTCCAAAGCCATTTTCACCTCAGATGCACTTGGTTTGCAGACTCCAGGAACATGTTCCCACTCCTCCCAAAGGAGACAAAGGCAGGGGGCATCTGAAAGTCCTCTCCGTTTTGCAGGGCCTGATGACTTCTCCCCCTCACTGCACACCCTGAAGGAGAGTAGCACAAGTCCAGGAGCTAACCCCACACTTGTGAATTGAGACCATCTTCCCCTTCCAGCACACAGCTCTCGCACATTTTTGTTTCGAAATGAAACGGTGTTAAGGAGGCCTTTGGGAAATGAAACAAAAATGGCGTTTTATTTCTTTTTTTTTTTTTTTTCTTTCCTATCCATCACGTCTCCTCAAGACGCTGAGTCCCAGGACATCCTGGCTGACACAATCCAGAGCTGGCCCCTTCAGGCTCAAAATGAAGTCACAGCTTCAGGGTCTCCAGGCAGAAAGTTCACTGGGAGGGCCATGGGAGGGGTTTAGTTCTTCTAAGCCAAGGGTGAGGAGTTGCACAAGAAACCTGGATGCCAGTTCCAGAGGTAGGAACCAAATTCTGGCTTCTCAAAAAAGGAAATGAGACATGGGAGAAACAAGCCAATGACAAATATTCCTTCTTGCGCCTATATTGATGGTGTTTTAGCAAGATTTAGCTTAATTTGGAAGTGCTCACAGTAGTGACAAGCACAACTGAGCCGTGACATTTTACTCTGAGCAATAGATGGGGAATTCATAGATGGGCCTTTGTGGAACCTGGGTGATCCCTCCGTGTTTTTTGTACACTATAAGTAAAGGAGCAGAGCTGGGGCACACCGCAGCTAAGCGTGCTTCTATTTCTGGAGATTTTCTCCTCTCTGTGATCACACATCACTTCCCTGTCACTGTGCAGCTCCTCCACGGGGACCTCAGTAGGTGGATCTGCCACGTGCCCAAGCATAACTCTGGAGAGCTATTGGATGACTCACAAGTCCCTACATTTTAATCCCAATTCAATTTCAATTTCCGTGCTACGCATATCTTCCTGTGCAGGAAGAAAAAGGGACCCACCTTGAAACCTAGTGACAGCAAGTGAGTTCATTTCACCCCTTCTCCAATCACGCAGGAACATGCATTCTGGAAATCACCATCGCCTTGGAAGAGCAGCCATGCATGTTGAAGACCCAGTAAGTCAGGGTTTGCTTCCTATGTGAAGCTTGGCTCAGCTTTCCTCCCAACTTTTCTGTATGAAATTTTAGGCTTAACACTTCCTTCTTTTTTCTTTTTTTTCTGCAAACTTTACTCGTGAGCATTCATCAGCTAAAGATTGCCTCACGCTGAGCTATGAAAATCAAGGATTTTGGCTTAAAATGGATTGCTGAGGTCAGGAAGTTCCTGTAGACCTCAAACTCCATAGATTTAAGTGAATTAGGCTACAACCCCTGTGTTTTTGAGCCAACGGAGACTGTCACTTCAGAAGACATTTTACAATTCGAGATGGATTTCAAGATGGTGGCTCTGACAGAAACATCTACTGTGCAGCATGGGCTTTTGGAAAAAAAAGGTTGTTGCAGCAACATTGTGTTGTTCTACCATAATCTGTACATTGAAACAGTGCAAGAAGGGAGGAAGGATGCCTCCATGGGCCTCTCTCCTCAGTCTCTGCTTCTCAGCATCACAGGCACACCATGCTCACCTTGTTTCCTTTCAGAGCATTGTGAGCTCAAATTCATTCTTACAAATCCTTCACCATTTCCCTCCAAAACCCTCTCCTCTCCCTGCTGGACGGCGGCTCCCTCTCCTCCAATGATGGGATGCAGAGGGCCACGCGCCCCAGCGCAGCCACCTGGGGGCCGGCAGCCACGCAGGGTGCCAGGGCTGCGGTTTCCAGCACAACAAAAATAACATCAAGACTATCAGCCCTATTTCAGGACCGTTCTCTCATGCAGGGCTGCCCGGCCAAGCTATTCCAGGCTGCTACTGTACTTGCTGGTGGCCGCTGCCCGCGTGTGCCCGGCATACTGTACATTCCCTTGTAAGGGCTTGCCCCATTCCCTGCTCTGCTCTGAGCTGTCGCCTGGCTGTTTGCCCCACACCTGCTGGTGGGAAGGTCCCCACAGCACCCACTCTCGAAAACCTGCTCCCGAGGCTCTCCTGGGAGCTCCCTGCTTGGCTACGATGGCTTTGAAGGAAAGGAGGCGCTCACAGAGCTGAGCTGAGATGCTGCGTCGTGATGGACAAGCTCTGTGGTGCAGGGTAACACCTCTCCTGTCCTACAACACCCCACACAGCGTGGAGTTTCTTGTCAAAAAAGCACTTTAGAAACCAATCCTGAATTTCCTAGGTCCTCTGCGGTCAGCTAGGGTCTGGGGCACAGGAGGAGGGAGGTGGATGTCAGACCAGGACCCGCATGGGATCTCCCTCCTTGGGTCTGCGTTGGAGGGCCTGGAGTTGGAGCTTCGCTCAGGGTTTATCATTGCAGATGTCAGCAATCTTTAAAC
Organism: Anas acuta; assembly: GCF_963932015.1. Taxonomy (NCBI): domain Eukaryota; kingdom Metazoa; phylum Chordata; class Aves; order Anseriformes; family Anatidae; genus Anas; species Anas acuta. The sequence goes on along the minus strand of NC_088982.1, from coordinate 6,222,103 downwards.
AGCAAAATCTAACTTTTATGGGGTTCCTGGAAGCATTTTCATCATCACTCAGGAGCAGGATGGCAACAGGACGTGTGGGCGATGCCTCATGCGATAGGATCCTGGGCCACGCCAAGAACAACAGGGATGAGTAATATTAGTGAGAAATAGGTAAAAGCTGGTGGATGTGGTGCTTCCTGAGAGGCAAAACATTTCACATCTCAAGGCACTAAGGACTGGGGACAGGCTTCATCCTATCCAGCTGTAATTTTAATTAGATGTCTCACAGTTCTGTGTTTTCTTTATAGCCTGGGAAGGTGATGCACTCTAGGTCCAGTGTGATCCCTGAGGGACACCCACCTGCAAGCCAACAGGTTGGCTCTGAACTTTGGGAACCGTTCAGACCACTCCAAATTCACACCCTTAACAATGGCAGTAATAAAAACATGTATTTATTTTCCCACCTGCATTTTTGCCCGACTGAAAGTGCTGAAAACACAATGCTCAAGTTGTATTTTTGGCTGTCCTCTTCCTCACCGCATTTTGTCCAAAACCTGCCCTGAATTCAAGCTGCTCCTTCCCTCTTCAGCTTTTTAAGGGCACATCTTCTTTAGGGGTATGCACCCAGCAAAGACATAAGGCATCTAAGAGATCAATAACAGGCACTTTTAGTGCTTAATTCAAAATCCTACAATTATTGCAGATGCCTGACATTTGTAGGGACCAGGATTCCCACTAGCAAGGTGCTACTTACTGGTTTTGGGCACCTGCTCTCTCTATAATGCTGTTTTTTCCTTTTGTTTTAAGGCTTTTCCTCACAAGAAAATGTTGGAGCACCCCCTTTAAAAACAAGTATGGTTTTTACCACGCACTGCACATCAGGCTAAAGGCCAGCATGAGCAGAGAGGGATGCACACTACAAACATCCCTACCCACAGCCACAAACCTCACGAAGGACCCAAAACACATTGTGATGTTGCACATTTCTCACACCACGCACAACAACAGCCAGGGTGCTGTCAAATGCTCGGGTTTTGCTCAGGAAATGGATCCCTCATCAGTGGCAAGCACAGAGGCCGTGACAACTCGTGTCACCAAACGCCTGCCAAGTGCAACAGCAACGCAGGGAGAGGAGACCTTGCAGCAGGAGATGCTGCCTGTTCTTTCCAGTGATCCACAATCATCTCGCACTCGTATCCGAGGAGCTGACAACGTCAATAGCTGGCGTTTAAGCATGAAATTTTACATCTAAAGAGCCCCTGCTGCTCGTTTGCTCCAGAACCTCCTTCCCAGTTGCCGTCCGCAGGGGTAAGTCAATCAGGATAGTTAAGCTTTCAAAACCTGACAGATGCTCAGCAGCTTTTTGGCAGCAGTGCGGCCCTGCTGTCTCTGCAGCGCCGCTTCCCACCACGCACAACCTTCGGCTGAAAGCACCACTCAACGCTGGGCACCTACCAAAGTTCAGCAAGCAACCCCCGGCCAGCTCGCTGCCTCATCACCCTGATTTTGGATGAGCTGCTCTGCAAAATCTGGAAGCCGTTGCCTTGACCCATCAGATAAGGCTGCTGCTGGAGCCAATTTCTCAGCAACACTCCTGGCCTGCAGCTGAAGCAATTCCTGCAGTAGCCCAGCCTGATAAAACTGCTGCTAGATTCCTCCCTTCTTGGCTGAAGATTTAATTTGAGATCTAGTATCCCACTGTGCACTCCCCCAGACTTCCAAAATGTTCTCCTCCAAACAGCCTTCCCGTCTTGCACTGCCAGGCTTTGCACATCTGGAGTCCAGACTTCATTGTCACTGACCCAGGACTCACCATAGTTCTCCTCCTCCAGCTCAAAATTAAACACATGCAGTCGTCCCGATCTGAGCACAGCCCTTCTGCCAGGTGTTGTCAGCATCCCACTGCGCCAGCCCCAGCAGCTCACGTTCTCTTTTAAAACAAAGCAGACCCAGCTCGAGGCGCTCACGCTGGATTTCTAGGACCCCCTAAAAAAAAAACCCTCAGATGTGTCCTTAGCAATCTCTGCAGCCTTTCCACCCACGTCAGTCTGGGGATGAAATCAGGGAAAAATCTATTATCAGGCTTTTTATTTCTCCCTAAGGTGGAGAAAAACAAAAATAGATGATGGAAATGGAGCATAACCATGCCTCTGCAGAAGCACTGGTGGTCACTGGTTAACTCTCCACTGGTGGGAAGCCTCCACAGGAGAACATGTCAGTGGGTGCAATTTCTGTCCCCGGCCACGTGAGCCCATGGACCATTTGGAGTCACTGAGCGATTAGGGTCTGGCCCCAGAAGCCAGGATGTTCCCAGCACTGTAGGAAGAGAAAAAACACCCTCTATTTTGTCTTATTTATTTCTGAGGAGGAGGAGGAGTTATCCATCTCCATGCCTTCTTTGTGCAGGATCCCTCCTGCTTATACATCACCATGCCCAGAGCTACTGGGCAGGACCCCCTGCGCCTTTAGGCCCTTGTGCTGGCACAGGATCCACAGAGAAAAAAAGGATCCACATCATGCAGCTTCTTTGCTCTGACACAGAAACTTTCCCCTGCTCCAAATTCTGCTGTGCAAGCAGGTCTGGATTTGTCTGCAGCTTCTGGTGACTTTCAGGGTATCCTTGGAAACATTCGGGAGAATTTCTGGTGAATTAAGCTCCTCCTGTTGGCTCAGCAAGATGAACCCCTTCGCTTCTGGAGCTTGGTCCCTCCGTGCACCCAGCTTACCCAAGTGAAGGAAGGCTCTAGGTGTAACTTTTCATGCTCCTGCTTGAGGAGAACAACTTCTGCTCTGCATCATCAGGCGTAAATCAGCAATAATATTGCCCGTGGGGAAGAATCTGGTGCAAATACAGACTGGACAGACAGTTTCCTTTTCTGCAAGAGCAACAGGCACTGTGAGAGGGGTGAGGCAGCCCTTGAAGAAACAGGCAGGACCAGCTACCATGAGCTCAGTGCTACCAAGCCAAAGAGAAAAGCACCGAGAGCCCTCAGTCCCTCCTTCCACAGCTCCTTCCTCTGGCATTGCCTCGCCTGACCATTGCTGGATTAAAAATAAAACATTTTTTTGCTCTAACCTTGAGCACAAGGGTCCCATCTGTCACTGAGGGCTCTGACGGGGCCATGCCCTCTCCTCCTAACAGGCACCCCGAGCATCTCAGCGCGTCTGATGCTGACAAGACGGGCTCTAACTCTGCAGAGCTTTTGGGTGCCAGAACGACAGTGCTGAAGCATGACATCTGCTGCCGGAATGGGCGCTTGTTCAACACTGACTCAAGAGAGGAGAATGCCCCTTAGTGAGCCTCCAAGACTCGTTTCCCAACAACCCGAAGCTCCTGGAGGTCTCCCATCTAAATCCCCAGCCCCGGTGCTGCACGGCTTCCGAGACCTCACAGGAACAGTACAAGGAGGATGCTGAACTATTTGGGGCAACCCAGGAGAGAATCAATTTAGAGAAAGACCCTGATTTCCCACATGGATGTGTTATCTGAGCTGTCCTGCCTCAAGTTTCACCCTTTGGTGGGTTGGGGTTGTGTGCGTTTTTTTCTGTGTAAGGCTTTGAGCGAGGGGGTCTGAGGCCAGCAGGGAAAGGAAAGGGAGGAAGAGGTGGCTAGGAAAGGAAAAAGGCAATTATTATTATAAATTATTATATAAATGCATTTTTGGGAGGCAGTTTTCTTCTGCCATCACCTCCCAAGTGATCAGGCAAAAACCTACGGTCAGAACAAGCCTCCCCAAACCCCAAACCCTCCGCATTCACTCCAAATAAATTATGTCAGAGACAAATCCTCCCTGACCACGAATTGTGCAAGACTTAGCATCCTGCAGAGACCTCTTTAACCCACCCCAATCCTACAGCAAGCTCCGATTTTACGGGCTGGAGCCTCCGGCACCATCCCCGTCAGCTGGGGAAACGGGAGACCGAGCCTTGATCCTGCCAGCTCCCGAGCAGCCCAGCAAAGCAGCTCAGTATGCGGCTTCTGCTGCAGCTTAACTGGCTCGGCATCCCTGGCCGAAGCAAAATAGAGCAAACCAGCGCTTGGCTGTGCTGTGCGGGCGTCTGTCCGTCCGTCTGTCTGTCACTGCCCTCTGCCGGGGGAGCTTCGAGGCTTCGGGACCGAGTGGGACACGGGTGGGTGCTGAGCGTGGAGAGGGGAGGATGCAAACCTGGTCCTGATGCCTTGCACCCCATAAAGACGAAATGCAAAGCGGAGCAGCCAGCCACACAGCCGTGCACAGAGCCTGCACAGCCAACGCAGACACCTGTGAATTATACACACTGAAAAAAACACTCTTAACTTGCTTTGAGCCTAATAAAATAGTGGATCTGTTTCACACGCAGGTTTTTGTAACGCCGGTGGCATGCTCAGATGGGATTCAGCGTGCGTATGTGAACGCTGCCGTCAGCAAGGGGGAAGGCTGGGGTGGTGGAGGTGCACCCAGGAAACAAAAGGTGCCGGAGGGAGGACAAGATAAACAAAGTGGCTGCAAAAAGGCAGAGCTTCCCCCCAAAATGTGAGGCAGATGGCTGGCAAAACAAAGAAAACAAGTTACGCAGTATCAGGAGGGGAGGAGACTGCCCACTAGCAAGAAACCTGTTGAAAATTTAATGAAGTTTAATTTTACAGTTCGAAAACCGGTCTGATGTGCCAGCCTTCTAAATACTCCCATCAGAGTCGCCTCTAACCCCACCATGGATGGGCAGATGGGTGGATGGACTCACTTGTAACACAGGGCTCAGTGGCTGATGGTCAGCACTGTTTCACTCCATCCCAAGTTGTTTCGGTACCGACTGCCTCCTTCCCTCTCCCCAGGGCAAAGGGATGACTCCAGGACCCAGGCAGAGGATGGCAGCTGTGAGTTTTACTCCTCTCACCACTCTCCTGTGTTGTCTGCAGATCCCTCCTGCCCCCTTTGATGGCTCTATTTGTACCGGGGACACAGCTATGGTGGCCATCCGAGGGACTTGTCTGTCTGGGAGAGCTGGGGCATTTTTCAGGAGCATCTCACAACGCTTCAGCTGGTCCACGGACACTGCAAATGGAAGTTTCAGTCACAGCAAAGAAAACACAGCACACGTTGCATCAGAGCCGTGCTTCCTCCAGCATGGGAAGGTGCAAGAGGACAACGGGGAGGCAGATGTAAGGGAATGCCTTGCCCATGGGGTTATCCAGAGAATAGTTACAGCCTGAAAGCACTATCCAGATCCAGACCTGCTCCAAAACTTGCTAGCATAATCCCTTACAGGTCTGGACTGATGCAATCCATACCAATATCCTTCCTCCTTTTTGAATTGTGCTAAGTGCCTGGATTTGGTAACACTCTGCAGCAACAGCCTCCAGAAAGCGACTGCACATTTCATGAGAAAACTGCCCCTTCAATGAGGTGTGCAGCATAAAAATAAAAATGCAACAAGGTCACATAAATCAGGGGGAGATGCTTACTTTGGGGGGTGCAGCAACAGTTAGCTCATCTCAGGGAGGAAATCCTTGATGCTGAGGCCAGGTCGTCATCTGGGATTTTTCCTGAGCTCTGCACTTCTCTATCTCCAGGGTCTAGGAAGAGCCATAATTGATAAAGAAGTGAAAGCTGCAGCTTCTTAGCTCCTCATCCTTCCCTTTCTGGATTGCAGCGCCGAGATCCAGGATCTAAAGGCCACAGAGCTGGGTGACAATCAATGAAAAGTAGATCCTAGGGTGTGAAGGAAAAGGAATACATTTGCACGGGGAAATCTGGCATGGGTAGAAGCAGCAAACGAGACAGAGAATAAGGTTTCCTCTCACTCGGGGGGAAAAAACACACGAGCTCTCCCAGGAACTTTTATGGGCTGAGGTCTCGCAGCCAAACCTGGGATCTCCTGGCTGCTGCTGAGGACTTTATGAGGTTCCCCCCCAACACGGGCGCTGAAGTAGCCTGTTCCGTGCACTCTGCTTGTCACTTTTGATTTATATCCCTGTCTACGGGAAGAAAACTCATAAATGAGGCATTTCAAGGAGAGTGTGACTGTCAGTAGGAGTGCCTTTTTCACATCGGTTTGAAAAGGCTTTGAAGGAGCAGCAGCTCAAGCTGCAAAGTCACAGCAGCAAGAGCATCCAAGCACTTCTGCAAACACAACGTGAAGGGCACCAGAAGGTGAGTGTGGTCCTTCCAGCCCCTTCCAGCCCAACCTGCTGATGAGGCTGGCTGTGTTTCCTGACCCCCAACGCAATCCCCTGCTCGTCCCTAGCAAGGAATCCATCAAATCTACCTGTTCCCCCGTGTGAAAACAAAACTCCTACCTGTAAGGGCTCCCTGGTGTAATTTCAAGCCTACCCTTTCCAAACAAAATGAAAAAAAAACAAAAGTCCTGGGCCATGCTCCTGGATCTCTAAAGTCCCTCCTAAAAAAAATAAATAAGAGTTAGAAGCTCAGTGAGCAGCACAGTTGAGCAAGCCTGGATTCCCAGCCCCTACTGCAGCCAGAGCCAGCTGGCCAAAACAGGGTAGGAAATGACCTACCCTTCTCTTCCCCCGTCCAGGCACAGGTTTTTACATTGTTTATGAACTTGTAATCCCTTTCACAGCTCTCCCCATCTGTAACGTTTGTTTGGAATTGGCCAGGAGCTACTTGCGGGGCCAACAGGCAGAGGTCAGGCTGTGGAGCCTTTGTTCCTTCAGGAAAAAAAAGAAAAAAAAAAAAAAAAAAGATTCTTCAAAAAATCTTTGTTCCTGATGAAGAAGAAAGAAAGGGGGGGGAAACACACAAGTAAGAAATTCATTTGTCATTCAAAGCAGCAGCAGCTTGTGCGAGAACCAAGGGGAAGCCAGGCGCAGGCCCCGCAGCCTCATCCCCTCTTCCCCATCTCAAATGTCCTCGCAGTGAGATGGAGACCATGCAAAAGCAAAATTCGACCTGATAAAAGCTCCTTCCATCCCAAAGGCTCTTGGGGATAGCCAGGGGTGCTGCACAACAAAACCCTACACATCCTTACTGCCTTCCCCGCAGGCTGGCAGCACAAGGGATGGCCGCAGGCTTTGGGGCACACCGCTGGCTTGGGGTTTCAGCTGCTGTTAGCTCCCCTCTTCCTTTCATCCAGCCCTTTGATGAGATGAATTGAGCAACGTTTACTTCTCATCGAGCCAGAACAACCCTCTGCAGGTGTGTGTGCTGCACTCAGCATTTCCAGCCCTGACGCTTCACGACGTGCTCCTGGCTCTCACATTTCGGGGCAGCATCGCGCTGGGATCACTCTGATCTCCGTCAGAGGACCGAAAGCCACACGGGGACGTGTTTTATTTGGAGCTCTGCACGTTGACGGCTGCCATCTGCTGGGCCCAACATCAGGATCTCCTCACGGGTACCTCAGGAGGTTGCTGTGCTACCAGGTGTGATCGTTTTATGGCAGTTCTCTCTTTTCGGGGGCCACAGAGAGAAATGACAGCAAAACCCTGCTCTGGGATGAGCTGTTTGGAGGGAGAAGGGTGGGAATCCAGGCTGCAGAAGTGAATTGCTCATGGGGAACTGCATTAAACTGGCAACTATCCCTGGCCAGCCTATCTATGCTCAGGAATCAGCTTTGGGTTAAAAGGGTGAGACCGCCAAGCAATGCCAGCTGGAGTAAGGGCACAAAAGGTGTCACTGCATTGCTGGTTACCAGCAGAAAACCAGTTCAAAATTGAGTGTGGGAGAGAGACCCGACTGTCACAAGTGCTAGAGCAGGGACAGGCACCATCCCCTAGGAGCTTACAGCACAGCAGGCTCATGAGATGCCAAGAAGGAATAACATGGGGTCCCGCTTCCAAGTGCGTCCCAAAACAAACCCAGGAGCGGTATGCACATAATCCCTTTATAGCCAAGGATTAGGCTGAGGGTCAGAGATAAGCAGCTTGGGAAAAACACTCGAGTTTTGCAGTCCCATGCTTCAACCAACTATGTTTTAACTCTCTTCTCTCCCGTATTAAATGGGGAAATAAGACAGCAATCAGAACATTTGAGGTAGGGGAAAAGCAGTGGTCCTTCCAACACAAGCCAGAGATTCTCCAGGGACATCAGATGGGGCAGTCGCTATCAACCCGTCCTTATTTCTGGTGAGTTTGCACAATGTGGAACCTGCTTTTGTCCCCAGGTCTCCTCCCCTCAGCCGACATTCCCAATCACCAACACAAGACGAAGAGAAATCCAAGCCCTGGTGCTCAAACATACCTGGAGATGGATCTCCAGTGAAATACCGGCTGATAAGCTGCTTTCTCCAAGGCTGGGAATTTTAGAGCCAGTTAGTGCTCTAAAATTTAGGGCTCTAATTTTGGTCAGGGTGGGGTTTGACACACAGCTCCTTCTGAATCAAGAGCCTTTCATTCCCTCCCCTCTGCCCCCAGCATCCCTGTTTGACTCCATGGGGGAGCCTGTCCCCAGCTTTATGGCTGCGTTTTGCTTTTTCACAGCACATTGTGTAAGCAGAGCTGAAAATCCTTGAGGAGGAAGGGTGAGTAACTGCAAGCTCAGCATCGGCACATAATATCATGCTTCTAGCTGAAAGGGCAGAGAGAGGGGGGCTGGAAAGGACCCTCCCTCCCTCCCCACAGGGCACCTAAACCCATGCCCACGGTGGGATCAGCTACAGCTGAAGCCATCCCTGCTGGAGTTGCTCCCACTCCTGTCAAGGAATTTGAGGATGAAGACTTCATGGTCGCCCTGCACAAGCCAGGCCAACCCTTCTCTAATCTCATGTTAGAAAAATCTACTTGAGATGAACCTGAACGCCCCAAGGATGCTGTTTGTGTCTGGGGTGATGCAGAAGGAAGAAAGGAATTACTCCCCCTCTCACTGACCTTCTGGTCTTCTCAGGACCCACTGGTCTGTGTTCATTCATGTACCCGTGTTTTTGGGTGTCTCAGAGTTTTGGTCGCCCTCCAAGTCCCTCTGGTGGGATGGAGAGGCCTGGTTTGGAGAGGACTGGTTTTGGCACAACACTTTCTGTCCTGCAACACCATACCTGTGGGAAGCCAGCATGTGCAGGAGTGTTTTACTGCTCTATAAAGTCCCCTCCAGTACAGCTGCCCATGAAGATAAACCTCAGCTTGTCTCAGGTCCAGAGGATTCCTGCTCTTCACAGATCTCTGGGAATCGTGAACAACTGCCTGAATGTCCATGGAGGCTGCAGGAGGGGGCATCAGCAGTCCTGCATACGTTTCTATGGCCAGAGAAATGAAAATCTGTCATAAAGCTGCTGTCTCTCATGAATTCTTCCACTTATAGAATCATTAAGGTTGGAAAAGACCCCCAGGATCATCTGGTCCAACCACCCCCCGACCACCACTGTCACCACCAAACCATGTCCCCAAGCACCAGGCCCAACCTCTCCTTGAACACCCCCAGGGACGGTGACGCCACCACTTCCCTGGGCAACCCGTCCCAACACCTGACTGCTCCTTCTGACAGAAATGTCTCCTCATTTCCAACCTGAACCTCCCCTGGCACAACTTGAGGCCATTCCCTCTGGTCCTATCACTGGTTACCTGTGAGAAGAGGCCGACCCCCAGCTCCCTGCAACCTCCTTTCAGTCAGTTGCAGAGAGCAATAAGGTCTGCCTTGAGCTTCCTCTTCTCCAGATTAAACCCCAGTTCCCACAGCTGTTCCTCACAGGACTTGTGTCCCAGGCCCTTCACCAGCTCCGTAGCCCTGCTCTGGACACGCTCCAGGGCCTCGATGTCTTTCTGGTACTGAGGGGCCCAAAGCTGAGCACAGCACTGAGGTGCGGCCTCACCAGGGCCGAGCACAGGGGGATGAGCACCCCCAGGTCCTGCTGGCTGCACTGTTCCTGATACAGGCCAGGATGCCGCTGGCCTTCTCATCCAAATCATCATGCTGGAAGGGAAAAAAAAAATACACAGAAAATTCCTTCAAATGATATAAAACCCCACTGCCCCATGAATGCTAGGAGAACAGCCTCCAGCCCTCATTTTTTCCTCAGGAAAAGCAGACAAGGAGCTCATCTAGGTCCCCAACCAAACACCTGGACTCCTCCAGAGATTTTCCTCTGTGAACTCAAAACCCCACACCTCCCCCAAACCACCTGTGAAATCCTCCCGGCACCACCTCTGCCTCCTTCTGTGTTGCCACAGGGAAGAATTCCCTCGCCCCCTATGGCTTCGAGTCCGAGGAAAGGGGATTTAGAAATATTGTTAGGTACTGGCTTTGCTGTGTTTAATCCTAGGCAGATGAAAAAACTGAGCATACAATAAAATAAATAAATAAGTTAATTAATTAATTAATTAATCTGAAAGGCATTTTTGCAGTTCTGGTAGCCCACTAGCCAGGGATTAGGGTGACACTTGCCACGTCAGCTCGCAGCCTATTTAACAGCTGCTGGCTCATCAATAGCTGCCTGTAATTAACACTCACTAATGGGATGCAAGTATTTCCAGCTCCACTTGCTGGAGGAAAACTGCTCATCCCTGCAGCCTGCACTTCAGGGTTGACTTCTGGCACCCAGCACAGGCGTGTTGCATCAGCGGTGAAGGATTTTTGGGGGTTTTGACCCTTTTAGCGGTGCGGTGCAGCTGGAGGAAGGGCCGGTCCAAGCCTGTGCACATCCCGGCTGGCAGCAGGGCTCTCTGAGCACTAGATGGGGCTACGAGCCCGCTTCTCATCTCCAACCCTCTGCAAACCAGAAATGCTGCCCTCAGGCTCAACCCTCCCAGGGCTGCTGTAGGGCTTGGGGGCATCTCCCTGGTACCCAGGTGTTTCAAAGCACCGAAATTCCTAATCCAGCCTGAGCGTGAGCCTTTACACGGCTCGTGACCACCTCATGGGGTGTTCAAGGTTGGACGTGGGTTAGTGGGTGATGGTGGTGGTAGGGGGTGGTTGGACCAGATGATCCTGGAGGGATTTTCCAACCTTAATGATGCTATAGCAGCGAAACCCTATAAACATCTGCCTGAGCCACTGCCTGCCATCTATCCATCCATCCACCCACCCAGAGCAGCAGCCAGGCCCAGGGACACACCAGGATGAATTACTGGCTGGTAACACGAGGGACAGTCCCCTCGGAGAGAAAAGTCAGGTTAGAAACCAAGGAGGATAAATTCAGACCAGAGAAATAGTCACAGGGTTCAGAGACTCGTGACCTCGCAGAGGAAAACCCCTTGGGGTTTTGAAATAAGCTGCAACCTGTCCTAGTTAGCTGCCTCTACGAAGAGGAAAGAACCTGCTTAAAAATAACCCCCCTTCACCCAGGCCTGAAACCAAACCTGCTCGTGGTAATCTCGATACCGTCGGCACAAACCAGCCCTTCTTTCCAGACTTTGCATAGCAGGATAGGCGATAAGTTACCACTCCAACATGCAAACTTCTCTCCCGGATAGAGCAGCACAGAGAGGTCCCGAAGCTGCTCTGGACCCAGATCCTGCTCTTCCCTCGTGGGTACAAAGAGGTGAGCACCCAAAAATTGCCAGCACCCTCACCAGCATCCGCGGTCCTCTGCAGAAGAGCCGCTGTGCCTGGCAAAGATGGCAGGGAGACACCGCAACCCCACGGGGCATCCATCTGGGGACAGGAAGAGGAAAATAGCAGGGGAAAATAAAAATTAAAATATGGAAGAATTAAAAAAAAAAAAAAAAAAAAAAAAAAAAAAGAGGAGGTAGAACTGATGACAACATATAGGGAAAAGCTGGAAGCAACAGCCCAGCTCTTAAGAACCCCTCTGCAGTCGGTCTGTGGGATCTGCCCAGGTCCTCGCATCCCTTCCCCAGCTCACGCCGCGGTGGTGGGGAGGAAAGGGCTGCACCCCGTGGAGGTGTGCTGTGTGCCTGGTTTAGCTGGGATCAGGCAGAACCAGGCTTGAGAAAAGGATTGGCTTGCAGGGAGCCTTGTTTCGTGCTCCCCTCTTACCCTACCATTGCTTACATACTCTGGCTTCCATACTCAAGGCTTCCTTGGGCTATAGCAAATACGTTTACGCACAGCAGGAGAGGGAAGTAAGGGGCTAGGGAAACCACGCACTGTCTGCTTTCTAGCTTTCCTTGTACAGGAAGATTAAAAGTTTTTTTTTTCCTGAAGAAAAACCTTCACCTTTTTCCCATCACCTTCCTGCTGGCCCTTGGCAGCCCCTCGCAACGAGCAGCTCGAGCGCCCAGCCGCATACCGAGGGTGCTGAGCTCTGGGGACAGGAGAAAGGAGTAGGAGCGGCTGCACTGAACAGAAAGGCTTTGTTCTCCACAAAGGCGTAGGTCAGGGGTCAGGAACAAGTTGGTTTTGGCCTGAGCACAAGAGAAGCAGGGAGGGAGAATGAACGAAGCAGGCAGATGCCGCAGGAGCGCGGCACCTCAGCAGAGAAGCTGCTCCAGTTCCAGGAGGTCATAGGCTGGAACAAGCAAGGTGGCAGGGTTTTGGTTAAGATTATTTATTTTTTGTTAAAGTACGAAGAGGTGAAGCACAAGTGCTTGGGCGAGCAGAAAAAGGCCAGCCAGCTGGAACAGGCAGGCACCTGGCGAGCTTAGCAAAACCTCAGGGCGCTGCATCTCCGCTCTCCCACCTCAAAACTCAGTCCGGGCAAATCCAGGCCTTGCATTATCAATATAAACCACAAAAGTTGTCATAACACTGCTGATTTAATGCTCGAGCAGCTCGACCGTCAGAGCTGTCACTGGTGTTGTGACCTTGCAAGTCATTCACACATGGTAAAGCTTCAACTCCAGCTCCTGAGGCTCATACCAGGTCTGCAGCAGATCCATTTTTGCTTGAAGGCTTTTTTTTCTTTTTTTAAATTAAAAAAAGAATGCGAGTCACATTGCTCTGAGCACATAGGTACTGCATGCTTCACCCAGCAAGGTGCAAGGAATGAAGGTGGAGTTTGAGCAGTAGGATTCCCACGCCGCAGGAATGCGGTGGGTCCCTTAGGGGCGATACGGGGAGCACCACGGAGCCAGGAGCTGTTGCTGATCCTTCCCGGGAAGGAAGGGAGGATCCTACATAACACACACAGCCTGGGGACTTGGGGTCAGGCAGGAGGAGCACCCACCTTGCATCCCGCAGCTGGAGACACGCTGAGATGTGGGCGAGCATTGATTACCTGAGGTCGTGATCCACACCACCCATGGGGCTGTGGGTGGCTGCTTCAGCCCGTGCTTGCAGGAACATTGAAGGCAAAATAAAATAGCTGAGGAGGTGGAGAACACGAGGATCTGCTTTTAGCAAGAAAAGTGCTTTTTTTTGTGCCCTCCGCCCTGAGGGAAGTTGAGGAGCCCATCTTCCAACGCCCCATGAGACATGGGGCAAGGCTGATGACAGACTGCTCCAACCTGTTGCAACCAGGACGTTCCTACACAGCCCAAAACCACCCCTTCCAGCACTACCCCACGCTGCAGACAAGTGGCTTGCTCTCCTCGTGTACCTCTGGCATGTTTGTGGTATCATAAAAAAAAGAATTGTGACCTTACCCACGGTACTTTTCCAACATGGCATCGTTTTATCTCCAGCTCCAGATAAACTGCCTGGGTGCAGGATTCATATAGACTTGAAAGACAGCACCGTAAATTCGCACTTGGCAATTCAAAGCTCCCAGCGTTTGTTTGAACAAACAGGACCCAGCCAAAATAAGCAAGCTGCTCATCTCTTTTGCCATTCTCTAAAGAGCCATACAATTCAGAAAAAAAAAAAAAATAGTGAAGAAAAAGTTTCACAAGTTTTTAAAATCCTCCAAATGCTTTCAGAAATGTTTAGTCCTGGTGTGAAAATTCCTATTTATGTCATCTAAAGGTGACAACTAAAGTATAAGAGATTATGCAAGTACTCACAACCACTCTAGAGCGGAAGGAGAAGAAAGTTGAAGCTGTTTAAAACACACACAGACACATCCCTGCACAGGAACCAGGAAAAAAAAATCACCCTCATCACAGGTCAGACAAACACATGACTGATTCCTCCTAGGACAGTTACCAAGAACAAGTCTGTTGTGCAACACAACAGGTCCAGCGCAGCTCCCAGATTCTTTGTTGATGTTTTTAAACAAACATTAGTAATGCACATGGACAAGCAACAAGGCACTCTTTGCAAAGGCTAAGTTCTGGGACACAGCGGCACAGACACACAGCTCTTCTTGTTAACTCACCTCGAGCAAGACTGAGGAGACACAGACCAGAAGACACAGACCTGTCTCCACCTCCTTAAGGAGACCCATCGTTGAGTTTAATGCCAGTGCTAAAACCCAGTCTGAAATCTTCTCATCCACATTAACTTCAGGAACCTGGATGCTTGTGGAATGGTCATTGTTAAGATGGATTAAGATGGGTTCCCTCCTTCCAGGTACCAGAGATGGAATTCCAATGACAGGTACCAAAAAGGCACAGAAGAAAGGAGACGGACTGAAGAACCAGCCTGAGATCTTCAGTGCCTGGGATCGCACTGAAACTTTAAGCTGGCTCCGTAAAACATGCAAGAACATTAATAAGCGAGGCAAAACAAATGACAAACTAAGACAAATACGTAAATAGAAAGTGGTTTCATCAGTTTATTGCTTTTAGCAACCCGAACTTTGCTGCCATTTCACATATGGTCGAGTCTGTGCAGGAATACTCAATGCCATAAACACTACAACAAAAAACAACGTTTTATCACGAGCCATACAACTGGTGGGAAAACAATCTAACCCCACATGGACATCATTTGAGAATCTGACAATAAATACATCATATCTCCAAAAAGCTACTGGCATTTACATTAATCAACTGATTATTTTTCAAGTTACTGAATAAAGCAAAACTGGTGAGGGATCAAGTGCTCTGAAACGCATGCTTCTGGTGTACTCAAGACATCCTCCCAACGCACACGTTCTGAACTCTTCCATAATTTCATTAATGCCTAAATAAAATTAAGGTACTTTGTTTCCAGTTTAAATACCAGGAGAAAATAATTAGCACATTTCAATATATTAACTAAAAGACCATCTGTATAAAACTCTTCACACATGAAATATTTTAAATTAAACAATATAATTATTATACTTACAGGAAAAAAAAAACTAGAAATTTATTGCTAGTACAAAAATTAATGTGTTTTGAGGAGGAGAAGTTAGATTAATATTATTGCTATAAACACAAACAGTGCCAGAGACAAGAATCTGATTTTCATATTTGTTTATCATCCACAACTGGCTTTCAAGGACACGCAGGTACATGGGACTTGGGAAAGTTGAGGTCCACAACTTCTTTCAGAATTCTGCTTTACGATCTGATGTCATTTTATTGCCTTTCAGTGTAACGGCCAGAACCAGTCTGCTGCTCCTGTGGCCTAACATTATCGTTCATTAGATCTCCTCTCTGTGGAGAAAATAACCCCTGAAAAATCGGCAACCACCATGATCTTGCTTTCCCTCATTAGCTGCTTGAATATTTTAAACTCAATACTGCTCTTAGGTTAGCCCATAGCAAAAATAAAGAAGTGGGAATGTTCACTATGTGGAGAGTCCATATCAGTATTTCAATGCCAAACTTTGATCAATTTTGAAAAGACTGAAAGCTAAAAAGCTTTCAATCCTCCCCAAAAAAATCATTTTTCACATCCAGTGGATTGCGTAACAATGTTACTCAGTGCAAACCGGCACCCCTGCTACTCCGCTGGTAACAGAACCAAAAGGAACTACACCTGCTCGCAGGTCTGCGCGGTCCGGCTTCTTTGCAATGCACTGATTTCCAGTCACAAGAGCATATATTCACATCAGCTGTTATTTTTTTGTTGTTATTTTAGAAAAGCACGGTGTTTTTAACAGCCATTTAGCTTGCTGCTAGGTCACATGTTCTCACCGTGCTTTTGTGATTTTCTTCTTACACGCACTCAGCTAGTTGCTGACTTACAAGCAGATCTGGAAAAACTAACAGTTCAGCCTCTCCATTCAATTACACAGTCAACACTGGAGTTCACACGGGTTATCGTCACTGTAAACTATTAAGATTACAATAGCTGTAATTAATTACTAAAGGATTGTGAAGTAAATCAATAGAAATTTTAGCCTAGTCATAGATTGTATTATTGCTAAATGAAAGGTTTATACAAACTGGTGTATTATGGACCTAGCAATTCTCAAGTCACTCAAAAAAAAAGAGGTATTAAAGCCACTTCTTTAATCGGGGTGGCTGAAGTCTGGTGCAAATTAAGTATTTAGGATATTTAGAAATAATTGTCTAGGTCTGAAAGAACGGAAATGTCCAAGACCAGGTTCAGGTGAAAGCCTTCTACTGGTTACATCACCTTACAACATGCCCTGGGATCCAAACATGCCTCATGATAAAGCAGGATTCTAACTCGACACATTAATGCACCAATGATTTTAACATCAAGCGTGAACGCTAGAGTACTTACTAGACAGTTGTTGCCACAACAGTTCCTTTTCCTTCGCCCCCACTCCCACATTCCTCCTTCCAAAAGAAATATTAGCACAAAAACAAAGGAATATTTATATTTGAAGGAGAAACAAAACGGTCAAGTTGCAAGTGAGAGACTTGAGAAGCACACGCCTTGCTTTTCTTTTGAAAAGGAGTCATACAGCAGGAGCCGGATCCACAGCAACAGTAGTTCAATGGAAGAGAATTACTGTATACTGTCAGACAACTCAGGCTAGAATTGTGCATACCTTATACATCTGAAAACAACTCTTCCACAACTTAAAACATTAAATATTTTAAATGGATCTCTTTGAACTCCACGTTGTATTTACATAGCTATCCACAATAACGTGCAAAAGTAAAATTCAACATCAAAATAAAGTCCAACAAATTCAATTTGACATTAAAAAAGGCAGCAGAGGTTCCGAGTCCATTTTGTACACACTTTAAAGAGCTACTGAGGACAGTGAAAAAGTTGTTCCAATGAAGCTTCTGGGATTTATCAAATCCAACCGTTGGGCACTTCTACCACTAGCTGTCTTTGCTGCAGAATTCACAATGTATCCCACCAGTGAGGTCTTTAATAACTTTTTCTTTGACCAGTTTTCGCAGTAATTTTGTTTCGCCTGTCACATTGTGCATAGTTTGTCTGTTCATGGCAGCCATGCAGAGGTTGTTGTAATAGTGCAAAGGAGTGCTGGGCTGATCGAGGTCATATCCAAATCCTGCTATGCTCACTTCATCACATAAATGCGTGGCTAGAATAACCGCCATGACCCCGATCGTGGGTACATTCTAAAAAGCAGAGAGGGGAAAAAAGAAAAGCCTGTTGAATTCAAATGGCTTCACATATTCTCCTTTACCAGTTCCATAACACTTCACAGTATTTAATACATTTGACTACTCCTTCTACTCACTTAAAAGTTAATATCAATTAAAATTATAATCGGTTAAAATTAAAAAATAAGTAAAGATCAAGTGAAACTAAACATTTCAGGGCCAAATATCGATACAATTTGACTAACTGCCTTTAGCAGTAATTTTGGCTTTCAATGCTACATTTTTTACTGTAAACCGAAGGCAAGACACCCTATTACTAAGTAAATTTAAACTGCAAGTAAGCTCTTGTTCCAAACACTCAAACAATTGTCAGGCAGTTACAACTTGGCATTGCCCAATATGTGCTTGCTTCAGTCTTGGACAACAAGCACTCCAGCAGTAATCTTCAGGAAATTACTTTTCACTGAACAGCCTTTGAATGTGAGTATACTTGGATACACACAGAAAATAAATAGCTCGGTATAGTACATTATTTAGATAAATAAACATTCCAAGAGGTGAAAATCCTTCAAAACATTTGTGCAGCGCGTTACCATTAACAGCCTTCCCGCAAAGTAAAACGGCTATTGTTATGCAGCACTTCTCATAGCTCAAGAGAACTACTGATGTCCAATTTGTCAAATAGTTGAAATTTAACAAAAATGCAGTGCTTAATTAAATCAGGCAATTCATCACTGCTAAAGGTCAGGACACAGCAGGAGGATATAGCAGTAGTTCACTGCAGTGGTGTTGAGCAGGAGGGCATACGCAGCAATTCCCATATTTGGAAGCACCTGCCAGAGGGAAGCTTGCTTTACACTTCTCATGCTCTCCCCACTGCTGGAGACAGATCTGACTGCAGGTGATCTTATTAAGGTGATTGCCTTAACAGGGCTGCTCTTAACACACCAGTCAGTCAGAAGTCTGTTCTGAATATTTAACACCAGCCAAAATGATGTGTAAGTGAACACCCTACTGGAGTGAATTTGGGTCTTGCTGCTCCGTAAAGCAGGACATCTCATGTCAGCGTGCACAGGCGTAAGGCCTCATCTGAAAAAGGTGAACTGAAATCCTGACTTAATTTTTCACAAATAGAGAAAATGCAAGTCTTCTGAGAGACAGTTAATATTCCATTACTTCAGACCAGCTGACATCCCACAGAAGATCTATACTGAAAGAACTGCCAAAACCTTTTTTCAGTTTCTTATTTTATTCTTTTATACAGTTTCTCTCCTAAAATGAAACTTCTTACCTTATCCCAACCCCAGAATATTGATCGAGGCTTGGGGAATTGTAAAATGTCCAGAGCTGTCTCTTTAACGATGACTGGATTCAGAATCCGAAACTGTTTTGATGTAAAAGGAATTTTCTTAGCAACCTCCTTCCAAAAGAAAAGTCGTATCCACAGAGACTAAGAGAAAGAAAAAAAAAAAAAAAAAACAGTTGACCAAACGGAAACTCTGACACTATCAAGCGTACAGCAAACATGGTACATCAGTTATAGAATTCGCTACTGATACTGAGAAACTCAGGAAACAGCTTAGAGCTGATTTTGTTCTGAAATACCAGCATCCTGTTCAAGCAATTGGCCTAGAAGAGGAAAAACCTTCAAAGTGTTTGGAATTGCAGAGGGTAGCGGGGGAAAGTTTGCTCATTCTGAATGTTTGACTGAACTTGGTGTTTAATCAGCCAACATATCCACCAGCTCTTCTGGGTTCTCCGGACCTTCCCCAGCACAACCGAGCAGCAGCAGTATTTGAAGAAATGGGAAAGGGAATCAGCTTTCCACAAACATTAACCAGGTCATGCTGAAGTGAGCGCTGGACTTAAAACAATTGCTCGGGCTTTGAAGTGAACAGCTGTTGTTTGACAACATCCACCTAGTGATGAATGTACCACTTCAGAAGAGGATTTACACTAGACTCAGCAAACTAGTCTCTGATCTCCTGCCATGTGCAGTCAATGAGATGCACACGAATGAAAAAAAAAACACACACACACACACCTCGCTCAGGCTCGTTTTACAAATCCCTTCACATGATATGTAACACTACACGTATGATAGAACTGACATGGCTGCAGCATAGGCCTGTGTTTTATAAATCTTATAAACAGGCTTTTTTCCTTCTACAAGGTGCAACTCCACAGCAGCTTAAACTGATGGAGTTTGTAAAAAAAAACATATAAAAATAAATAATATATTTTGCTGTGGTCCCATGTTTCTACCTGTGCTCTGAACGCTTCAGTAAAGTACCAGTGCCTGCACTGGAAGCCGACCAACTGAAAGCCTAATATTTGAAACAATAAATAAAAACATTCAGCTTCCAGAGCACTTCCCAAAACTGGCTCTCTGTAACAGCAAAAACACCAGAACACGGAAAAAGGTGGGAATGGACAGACACTGATGGGGACAGCACAGAGACATGGCAGTCTGGTCCAGAATTTTGATTAAGTTCTGCAGAATCCCATTTCTTTATGCTCCTTTCCAGCACAAATATAAACATAGCGTTTAGTCATCTACAGCACATGAACAGTAGGAAGGAGAGAGCTTGGGAAAAGATGAGCATGCCAAGCCTAACAGAGCAGGACAAGGAGACTGGGACCAGACACCAGAAGACCAGTATGGGGATAGACCAGGATTTTTTTTTTTCCTCTTCAATTTTGTATTTATATAATATTGATATATTAATACCCCAGTTCTGCTCTTAAGACATGCAACTCAATAGAAGGTACCTTTTTCATAAAACATATATTTGAACTCCTTGACAGAGGATGTCGTAGATGCCAAAAAGCAACCATATTTTCAATTCCCAAAAAACAGATTTTAATTCAAAAAGGTGTCCTCGTACTAGTCATTCTTGAAAAACAAATCTTTCAAATATGAACAAGCCAGACAGCTTGTACAACGACAGAGGGATTCAACTCAAGTTAGGAAGCTGCTGGTTGGCAAAATGACTGTGTTCCTGCAGGACCAACAGGACAGACCAACATCGTCTTGTCCCTGGTAAAAAAAAATCACTATATAGCAGCAACTCTAGAATTTGCACTCAGGAATATCTTCTCTATACAAAACATACCCTGATTATTCAAAACAAGGCGATATCCCTAGACTAAAGTAGTAGTGGATAGTCATGGTCAATATTAAACAGGCCTTCCATATGCCTTTATGTCATAATAAAAATAAAAATAAATCACAGAATTAAAAAGGGAACTTGGAGTACCTAAACTGTTATGCATCATATTGTTCCGAAATTGGACAGCCTTCCTTCTCAATCTATCTCAAAAAATGTAGAGCAGTTGTTTCCAATCTGTGGACAGAAAACCCTAGCTAGGGGTTTTCAGCTTATGGAAACTACCTGCCTGCAAACTGAAAGAAGCAAAAACCACAAGTTTAAAGAGTTTGGAAACGCAGAGCTCTTCTATCAGTTCCTTAGGAATATCTGTACTTCTGTAAACATTCAGTGAGAAATGAGTAATTTCTAATTCTGGAAGACCACAGACAAATGTGACAACTGCAGTTTTTCAGTTAGTTACAACTGCAAGCATACCACTGAAGGAGCACAGACTTAAATGGTTAAAAATGTGGGACTAGCAGCCAGCAACCTCAGGCTCTGCAGATTCAAAGAAGTCACTGAAACCTAAGGTGAAATTAGTTCTACTTTATTAAACACTCAATATGTCATGTAGCTGAGTGTCTGAAATCTACCAGTATCAGTGGAAAAAACTGTTGCTGTCAGCATGTGGCTTAACCCAAGTGCTGTTACCAACTATAACTAGGAGACATAACTAAAAAAAAAAGTTACATAAAAGATCCCCAGTATGATAAACCAGGAAATAGGGCATCAGTCAACTTCTTAAGCATTAGACAACAAGAACTGAACAGCAAGATCATATAGGTACATGCCACTGCCACTTTACATACCAAGGTTTCATTTTTTACCATTGCTTGTAGCCAATTGAAATCAACACTTTTAAACAAAACAGCCACAAATAAGCTAGCAGGAGGATACTCGAGTTCAGAAAGCGGGGCTCCTTCTGGGTAAGTCATCCGTATCGTCGTTTTGTTACCAACGTGATCTGTGTATCCTTGGACTGGCGCATCATTTAGCCTAACAAAAAAAAGGTTGAGAGAAACTGTATTTAATAAGCAGTGTGCAACCTCATTAAAACATCAGACACTAAGCAAAGAACTTGTATTTGGCCCGCAGATTATTTTTAACAGAGCAGAGTACAGTGTTTTCTCAGTATCTCCATGTTCCTCACCTCTCACACTCATCCATCCCCTATCTTTGATGAGAAGCCAGTTCTATTTCTGGGTTAGCTGGCAAAAGTGCAAAACTTCAAAAGAAAGAACTTGAATAGAAAAGCAACTCAGAAGAGCATTGCAGAATTTCACATTCACTGCCTCGTGCCAACTGAGAATCTTAACAGAAGGGAAAGAAAACACACAGGCAGTTTCCTGTATTCTTTTGTTTACACACACACACACGAGTATTATATACAGCAAAGGCACACAAATTATCCCTTCACAAACACACAGGGCAAAGTAACACATCCTGTGGGTTTGCATCATTCCAGCTCACAAAAAAATAAATAATCACAGAATCACAGAATCACAGAATCACAGAATTTTCTAGGTTGGAAGAGACCTCAAGATCATCGAGTCCAACCTATGATAATAAATAAATCAGAAGCAAGCACACTGCTTACAAGAACAGTGTCACCCAGCTCCATCAGTTCTGCAGAACAGAAGAAACTTTTTCTGTATCAACGGGAAAGCCACTTTCAAGCAGCCAGCCCTAATTTCAAAGAACAACTAATGAAAGTTCTCTGCCCCTCTCCATGTCACGGCTTGTTCACCTTTACGTAAGAGGTATTGACTTGCTGTACCCATTCTTCCCTTTGTAAAAGGCATAAGACTTGTTTACAAAGCTACTTATGAGAGTGCTTATATTACAAATTTATGATTTCACATGATTCAAAATACTAAGAACAGCTCCAACAGTAACATTCAGAAAGCACAAATACAGACCATATTCTGGACTTTAGCAAATACAGGTAATCATAGAAACCATGCACTGTTCCTGTAAACATAAGGAAAGATAAGCAGCATGCTCTGCAGTGTGTAAGCAAGCTGTATACTGAAACACTAATGCATTTTTATTGTGCTTAAAACAGCTGTTAAAAAATCAAATAAGCTTCCCAAACAAACAAGGGGGAAAAGACAGTCTTTAGGACTCCTTTCTGTCTCAGAAAGCTTAAATATATGAATAAATAAAAACACTACTGCTTATTTCTCTAAGATCTCATTGGTTTCTGTGCCTGTACTTTTTGGTATCTGAAGTCCACAAATCATTACACTGAATTCCTGCCTCATGAACACAATGTTACTCTGCTCTTAGGACTTTGAATTCTATCAATTCACAAGTAAATTTCGAAAAAGCACTTTCAGAAATAGTCTGATGTATTGCATAAAAAGTTGGGGATATTTTCCCCTCAAAAAGCAACATCAGTTCATAAAGTAAAGCTGAAGTAGTCTGAAGCCTGAAATAGAAAATACATACCTTATAACAATATCGAACTGATTCAGTAAGTGACCTAGCTCTGATCCATAAAGAATTCCACCACTGCCAACAACAACACAACGTTTACAGTGTTTTGACTTCAAATCTTCTGGCAAATCATGCTCAGGTAAGAGTTCAAGGAGATTTTTAAGCTTATTAAAGAACCTGTGAAATCCAAAGGGAGGTCCGTATTTAAATAAAGCTTCATCTTCATCTATGTTTTTTCCTACAAAGGGAGATATGTCCATGCTGTATTTCTCCGCAAATAACTTTCCCATTTCTGTTTTCACGTAAGAAGGTCGGCACTGTTCCTGCAGCACAGCACTGGCATATTGTTGTGCTCTCTAAAAGAAAACAAACATGATTTCTGTTAGGAAAGCTAGCTTCAGGAACAGAAAAAGCCCTCTTAGAGCAACCCGCCAGGTGACAACCAGCAGTTAAGCGAACACTGGGTTTTGTAAAGAAAACTTAAACATGGAAATACAAAACATTTTCAAACAGCACAAGGTAAAAGCAGCACAAGGTAAAAACCTGCAAGTGAATGTCTCTCCATCCAATCATTTAAATCTGGATAGGAGGTGTTCGTTTTTTTGTTTGTTTTTTTTTTTCTTTTTTTTTTTTTACTAGGCTAATTTGTTTTTTAGGAAACAGGGAAGTGAAAATGCTACCTTTATTCAAGAAAGACCTGCCCCAAAAGCTGCTGGAGAATGCCTGTACTGTTACTTACAAAAATTAAAATTACCTTCTCCTATCTAATTCAGCAGTGAGACAGCAAGAGGAATTCTACTCCACTGCTCAACTGCATGACCCAAATTCTGCCTGTCATAGGTTTTTACCAGAGACATACCAGCTGGTTAGAAGTTGTGTCAAATGGCAGGTTGGACTTGCTTACTAATCAAAATAAAGCAACGCTTCTTCCAGAAGTATTGCTAATGACTAAACCACAACTCGAAGAATGCAAGGGGGATGGGGAGTGGGGGCGTTTTATGTCTTCTTTCAAAGACACGTCACCAAAATTAAAGGCTGTGTTTACAAACTCCATAAAAAATACTAAGCTGTAAGATAAACCACAAAAATCGATCTGTCTCATTAAAAAGAGTTAATCATACACATTTTTCAGAAATGGGGGCAAACTGGTATCTAAAGCAAGGAAGAAGAGAAATAGCAAAGATTATTTTTAGTCACTTGAAATAATCCTTTTGCATATCTTCTTCCCCGATGTAATTCTGCTTATCTTTCCTCCACTTTAATCAAAACAAGCAAAAAAAAACTACATTAGGCAAACACACAGGTCAGAGAAAGATTCAAATCTAGTGCTAATGCAGTTCCCCTTTTGTACTTCTACAGAAGGGGAACTGCATATCTGGGTGCACAAAAGGTGGCATGGGAAGCAAGCTGTTTATGTATTTTATTTAAATAAAGAGATCAATCTGCAGAACTACTTCTGCCACAACAGGCTCTGCAAATCTGGGCATAAACACCAAACTTCTTCCTGGGCACACAGTCTTTTAGGCTTGCTTCGATTAGGGTTGTAGTTGTTTGGGAGCACGAATGTGTTACTGAGAAAAGAAGTCAAATGAAATGCAAAGGGAAGGCAAGGTGAACCTGTAAAAAGCCTTCTGAAGGAGGTGGGGAAGGAAGGATGCTCATGCAGTGATGCTGAGATATTAAATCAGGGCTTCTGCTATATGTAAATAGTGTTTGAGGTCTGAACGTAAAACATTCAAACACAGAAAAGTAACAATTCTAAGCCAAAGTACTGCATTGTAAAGAGCAAGCAGGTTACGTAGCAAAGGCAGAGAAGTGTCAGCAAGAACACCAAGAATGCTTTATTGGCTTCTGTTATGAAAGCTTAAAAGACACGTGCAAAACTGCAGATGTGCTACCTTAAATTAATAAGTAAATGCACAAATAAAGAGCTGCACCCTCCTGCACATTAGACTTGTGATTCCAAAAACATCTGAGCAGCTACAAAGTAAAGCAGACTGGGGAACTGGCTTGGGTAAAAACCACCTCTTGGTTGAATGTGTTGAGTCTGATTTTAAAGAAGCGTTACTTTCCATTTGCATTAGTTTCCTGATCATGAGCTTTGCACCAACACCGCAGAAAGGTAACAAGCAAGGAGCAGAGGAGGCAGCTCCTTGAAGCTGAGCATCAGCTGAAAGCTGGCCTGACATTAGTCTCCCTTGGGGCTGTCGCCTCTGGGCAGCACTCACCTGGTGGCAGCCAGGCAACAACTCTGCTCCTGCTGGGGCCAGGAGGGCCCAGCGCTGAGGAGCTGCGACCCTGGGGCTGGGCTCAAAGCACCCCCGGGGGAGCCCTGCTGCAGGTGCCTTTGTGGCTGACCCAGTTCCCAGGGGACTGGAACAACCCCACAGGCTCGCTGCTTTTGGCTTTTCTGGTCTTAATCAGTAACTGTGTTAGGAAGGCGTGGCTATTTCATACATTAATCTTTAACAGGCACACAGTTGGATCATTTCACCCCTAAAAATCTCGTTTCCTTTTGTACTTCCACAGGAAGCAGAAAACAGACAAACAACAGAAAAAAAAAAAACAGTTCTACACCATGAAGAAAACATGAACAAAATATATTTTCCCCTCACAGGATGATCTCAGCATTCAAGTCCTTCATTACAAACCCTTGTAACACTCACACAGAGGACTAACAAAACCTTTTTGTTTTAACCAAGTAGAAAAATACCAAAAAATACCAACCCTTACACGATCGAGGTCCACATACGGTGTTTTTGTTCTGTCACATTCTTCAGGGTAAAAATGTAACTTGAGGATATAAAGGAAGCACCCTCCAACCACAAACAGTACGAGAAGTCTAGAAACAAACAAGTTCATGTAGGGGTTAGGAGAAGGGGAAAACAGCAACCCTCTAACTCCTAAATAGTATTTTTAAACAATTTCAAGACAGTTGAAGAATTTCAAATGAATATCTGCATTTGATTCAAACCAAGATAATTGATGGTTTTGTTTCCTCCAAGTCTTTCACAACTCCTAAGAGCCACTTACAGGGAAGTATGAAAATATACAGATGCTTTGATAAGAAAACCATTGCATACTGATTTTACATATTCCTATACCTGCATCATATATTTTAAATGCATCTCTGATGGATCCAAACACTTCTGATCATATAAAGAAATCATAAAGTGACTTTTCCTACTGTAAAGAAAACGCTATTTTGAAATACGCATTTCCATGCAAGTTGTGTGCTTAAAAAAAAAATAAGAAGAACCTCAAATTGCAAGGTTTTCAGATAACCACCACTCACAAACAAAATTTCAACTCTCTGGCAGGCCAGACCACAGAATTTAGATGCTTGGGTTTATGCTAAGAAGCCTAATATAATTCTTTTTTCTTCTGTACGTTTTGGGGCTATAGCTTATTTCACTCAGTTTCAAAGGGTTATCTGCATTTTTGATCTACTCATTTCTCATTACTAAGGAATCTCACTGTTGACTCAGTGTTGATCTCCGGTGTTGACTCACTTCCAAACTGATTTGCAAAAATTACATCATTATTTGGTTAGACTGTGGTTGTCGCTCAGGTATATAGTTTGAGCTTTATCATTGATTTTCATTTTAAATTAATTATTTCCTATGGTTGCCAGAGGACTTCTTTTAAATGTTCTAAAAAAATACGTAAGCTATAAAGCATTCAGTACTTCTTGAAACTCAGTCAGACAAAATCTAAATGTATATACAGGTTCCCAAGATTTTAGAGAGGGAAGCAAAAAAAAGTTTGTATAGATAAATAAACCCACTAAACCTCACTGGCCTTCATTTTCCCCAATTATCAGACCATGCAAAGGGCTTAACATTGTTACTTATTTGGATCCAAAAAAAGACCGGAAGCACTTGACAGCAAAATACTGGGATCTCACACCAGCTAGGGAAAATACGTGTAATACTATGAGAGCATCGAGGCTCCTCCAAGTATTTTAGGCACCCCAGCAAAAGCTGGGTGCCTAAGCCTCCATTCAGATCCTCTAGTAATCCCATACCTTGATTTTTGCATCCTTTTTGTAACTGCTCAAGCTAGAGGGAGAGCAACTGCCTCTATATTACCACTGCAATGACACTTACTTGGGAGTACCTTTTAAAAACCAGATTGGTCTTCTCATCTTCATGTGCAACTACCTTACACCATTGCACAGGAGGCGAACGATCACTTTTCAGCTTTACAGAGTTAGTGTCACTCAGCATTGCTGTAAAAAAAAAAAAAAAAAAAAAAGAGAGAGAGAGAAAAAGGTTTTATCATGATTTTTTCTGAATGGAGAAAAAGTTCAAAGGACATTCAAATGTTCAAATGACTCAACTTGCCCCATCTGCCAGCAAAGACTGTGATTCTTTCTGTGCATGTCAGGAATACTGAATCACTCCTGACATCCTTATGATCAGGAACATATTCATTTTGGATGCAGTGCCAGGAAATGATTCTAAAAATATGTAAATGTTTCTATATATAAGTCTAATAACTGCAACTCTTGTCAGACACTTGTTTGATCTCAGTCAAGCACCATTTTGCTTGAGCATTCATTACAATCCAGACAGAAAAATCTGTGTAGCATGCTTAGGGTTATTTAGGACGCCTGAATCAAGATGTCCAAGTATTGTGACACCCTGCAGGATTCAAGTGTGCTCCCAGCATACAAAACCTGCGTGCACCATCCCATCCCCAGAACTAGAACCCACAGCTCCAATCAATTTCCCAAGGTTAATTGAACCTAGACTCACAGAATATCCTGAGTTGGAAGGGACCCACTAAGATCAGCAAATCCAACTCCTGGCTCCACACAGGACCACCCAGCAATCAGCCCTTGTGTCTGAGAGCGTTGTTCAAACACTTCTTGAACTGCATCAGGCTCAGTGCCATCACCACTGCCCTGGGGAGCCTGTCCCAGTGCCCGACCACCCTCTGGGTGCTGAACCTTTCCCTAACCCCCAGCCTGACCCTCCCCTCCCAGCTCCATGCCGTTCCCTCGGGTCCTGTCGCTGTCCCCAGAGAGCAGAGCTCAGCACCTGCCCCTCCGCTCCCCTCGTGAGGGAGCTGCAGGCCGCCATGAGGCCTCCCCTCAGCCTGCCAGTGATTGCCCAGCCCTCCAATCCATCAATCTCTCTCTTACCACTGGTCTGACCTCTTCAGAAGCCCCAGCAACACAATCAGCAACTTCAGCAGCAAGCACCAGAAGGGATATGCAGAAAACTCTGCCTGGAGGGCAGCAGGGCCGGGAGGCTGCCAGCACAGCAGCAGTTTCTGTGCCCAGCAGCTCCCCCCAGAACACCCCAAGCCCAGCAGGGATGCACAGCACCCCTGCACAGATGGGCAAGTCATTCACCAAGTGCTAACAAGAAGCAACATCACCACTTGGCAGGAAGGAGACAGTTTGTAAGCTCCCACAAGTTTCTATTGGCATGCTCCAATTCTGATTTTGGAAAGAAAAAAACGCAGGCTGGCACACCAACTTCTCACAGGCTGCTGCCATTAATCTAAGATGGGAGCAAAACCGGAAAGCAAAGTCTAACTACACAAGTCAGCTGTCTTTGTACTGACCAGAAAGGGGCACAGACAAGGTTTTTAGGGCCTTACTGACCTCCCAAAGCAGCTGCCTTTGATCAGCCATCCACAGGACAAACAGCCTGATCCCCTGCAGCAGAGCTCAGCCCTACTCACTGCCTTTGATCTCGGTGCTTAAGGCTCCCTGCTCTGCCCTGCAAGGACGTTCACACTCCTGCTCTCTTGCCAAGAACTGTCACAGGGAAGTTGTTTTTTTAATGAGAAAAAAACATATCAGGTCTAAGAGAAGGCTTTTATCTAGAGGCAATTCCCAATTCTCTTTTCGTCCCCATATAAAGTAAAATGAGGTGGGGCAATTGCCCGTTCAACTTAGCCTGCACTGCCACTCTGAACCACCGTCTATTCGAACAGCCACCCAATGTTCTCAGACACCAGGATGAAGGAGCTGGTGAGATGGACAGGTCCCCTCCTCCAGTCCAACCCACTAAAATCTAGTTCAGCAGATGACACGAAGGCTTCCACACCACCACACGTCGCTTCTCAGTAATGAATCCAGGATTCACCACAGGTCAAAAGCCACAAACAGCAGCAGCGGGGCAGAGATCAGTGCCAGCACCTTCCATCCTTTGAAGAGCAGACAACGGTTAAGTGATGCTCTCTAGAGCCACCTGCAAGCAGTCACATACCACAAAACAGCTTAAAAAGAAGCCTTTTTTTTTTTTTCCAGCAGAAAATTTCACCACTCACCTCTAACGTAACAATATTGAAATAACCAAGCTGCCTAAGAACCTCAAAGTACCCACCTAGCTCTGTTTCTCAATGCCACAGACTCTCTGACCTGTCACAAGCATTTGCAGACCTTTGTAACAGAGCAGCAATACCTTACTCAACACAACACTCCAGCAGGTCTGAAAGCACTGAACAAACAGGTCAGTATCAACATGCTTGCCTTGGAACAATGCAAACCAAAACCCAAGGGTTAAGCAATGGCCAAAGTCCCCCAGAATGCTAGCAGTTAAGCTGGAAATCGATCTATGAGGATACAAAGCTGCAGGTCACAGGGAATTGATCAAGGGAATCAATCAATCGAGCAATATCTTGCCTCCTCTGACTGCATCTACACAATTGAAAAAAATCAGCACAGGGGAGGAAAAATGGGTGTTGACACCACCAGGTACCTACAAATCCATTTTGCTCTCAGCAAACCTATCAAGCCCATGTGGGTAGAGACTTATCAAGTCATGATGGACCCAGCAGCTTTATACCCACATGTCCTGGAGACCAGCTGTCACACGGAAATCACGCTGCCAGCACACACTGGGAGCAGCCCCAGCTCACGGCCAGCATGGTCCCACACGGTGCAAGAGGCAAGCAGCGATCAGAGCCTGCTGCAGAGCGGAAGGAGAGCACGAGCAAAGGCTTGCAGAACACGTGCAAAGTCCAGGATTGCTCCATGCACATGGAGCCGGGTCACTGTGGAGACTGGCTGGGAGCAGCACGAGCAAGGGGCACTCGGTGCTGTTTGACGAGAGGGAAGCAGGTCGCTCCCTGACATGGATGGCTTTACAGCACCGACGTGATCACCCGGTGCTGCACGTACAATAAAACAATAATTCCATCTGGTGCTTCCACTGATGCAGCTGGGGCAAAGTATAAAAAAAAGGGAGCCTTGCTTTGAAAAAGAAAAAAAGCTGATTAAAAAAAGCAGGTAACAAGCTTCGGCAGTTTGCACTACAGAACAATGTAATAATTATCTCTTGGATAAGCAATATAAAAAGGAGCTTTGGTCATAGTCCATAGGAAGCTAGAGCAGAGCATTCTGCATGGAACAGCTACTGCCAGAGTAGGTAGGGGAGGATCCTGCTGGGAAAAAAGTATTGCAACAACACGCCAAGCGATGCAGGGAGTTCTGGCCCTAGTACCAGCAGAATTTATGAAGGAATACGCTCCAGATTAAGCACACGTTATCCAGCAGTTTGAATCAAACCCATAAAGTTTTACGGCTTGAAATACGAGGGTAGGATGAAAGCCTTGCTGCCTTTGCTTTGTTCAGTGCAGATTTTTATTTGTTTGCAGATCGGTCTTTCTGACCCCAGGCCCCAGGTTTCGGTGCAATTTGACGGCAACACTTGTGAAAACCCATGCGATGTATATAAAATGTGATACTGCCTAATGTAACAACGTGCTCCTGCAGCACAGAACGCCACGGCCAGTCTCCTCTGCAGCATAAATCATCAAAAAGCAGTCTGCGAGCAGTCAGCTTTCAAGAATTTCCACAGATGAGAACCTCCTGCTACAGCACTGCACTGAGAGCTCCTCCAAGAGACGCAGGTTTCACGAAGCCTTTCAAAACAAAGAAACGGGGAGGCTGCAGAGATCTGAAAGAGAAGGAACCGAAGAGGTGGAAAGCAGCGAAGACAGAAGGGGATTAGTGAGGAATGCAAGGCTGCTATGAATGGGTACCATCAGTCTTCCCTGGCTCTGAGCAAAATAAATTCCAGTTCACCTCACTCATCCTGGATGTGCAAGAAGAAAGCGAGCTTATTAACAAGGAAACAGAGAATTTCATTAATCATCTCGGCACAGGCTCTTTGAGTCCAACTCTTAGTATTTAGCATACTTAGTATTTTTATTTAGTCTGTTTATATGACAAATAATGTCAGTTTTCATTTCATCTGCAACAGTCTGCTTCAGGCTGACTTTAGTCAGTTCTGTTTACTTAAGACGATCCCTTTGCTGACGAAATAAAAATATACATATCTATATCCAGTAAAGTGATTTATTATTTCTTTTTTGTTACAAATTGTTTGGAGTTCGATCCTGCACTCTGAACTGAGTCAATAAGGCAAGGCTTCCCAAGGGCACATCATGCCTGCCTGATCTGGTGGCCTTCTGTGGTAGAAGGACTTTATCAGCCAACAAGAGAAGACCGACTGATGGCATCTACCTGGACTTCTGTAAGGCCTCTGACACAGTTCCACACAACAACCTACTAATCCCTAAATTAGAAAGAGATTGAAGGGTGGTCCATCCAGTGGATAAGGAATTGGCTCAATGGCACACAGAGTGGTTCCACATCCAGGTGGAGGTTGGTGACGAGCGGTGTCCCTCAGGGGGCTGTCCTGGGACTGGTGCTTTTCGGTATCTTCATCAATGAGACAGAAAATGGGACTGAGAGAACCCGCAACACATCTGCAGAGGGCACCAAGCCGAGCTGATACCCCAGAAGGATGAGGTGCCATCCAAAGGGACCTGGACAGGCTGGAGAAGTGGGCCCATGGAAACCAAATGAGGTTCAACGAGTCCAAGGGCAAGGTGCTGCACCTGGGGGGGGCAATCCCAGACTGGGAGAAGAACTCATGGAGAGCAGCCCTGCAGAGAAGGACTCAGGGGTTGTGGTGGATGATAGAACAAAGGGGAATGGTCTTAAACTGAAAAAGGATAGATGTAGAGTAGACATTAGAAAGAAATTATTCACTGTAAGGGAAGTGAGATGCAGGAACAGGCTGCCCAGAGGAGCTGTGGATGCCCCATCCCTGAAGGTGCTCAAAAGCCCATGCTGGATGGAGCCTTGGGCAGCCTCAGCTGGTGGGAAGTGTCCTAGTAAGTCTTCAAGTTTACAGAGAAAACCAGTTAAGTTGGCAGTTTATAAATTAAGAAAGTGCCAAGCAGCTATGCCTGCAGCACATATATTCAGATGTTGCTGTTTGCATTTAAACACCACTGAGCCCCTTCAGAAAGGGACAGTGCAACATTTGCTTTGAGAGCCCTAAGTGTCTCAATTTGCTTACAAAAGATGCCTCAGTAGTAATGCTGCCTTACAATCACATTTTGCATTGACATTCCCATAGCTACCCATTGTGGTGTAATTAGTGAAGACTCGAGGGACTTAAATTTGCTTTTCATCTACTGAACTTAAGTGATCCCTGCAAAGCTGCTGTGAAAGCTAAATTGTCCATCAGTCGGAACACACTCCAAAGCTTTTTGTGGTGTTATTCTTTTCACCATAATTTACTTTTGTCTCATTGTTATTCTTAAGTAGACAAGATTTCCACACTTAGAGTATTTCAGAAGCAATTAATTTAAGTCTTTGGGACTTAAAGTCTTTTTATGTGGGAATGCTAAGCAACAAAAAGCAGCGTGTGCTGAGTTGCACCCAACCACTGCCACGCCCTGAACAATTGCATTTGGTTATGTGGAGCACCTGGATATACCCGAGGACAAAGGGAAGGACTCTCAGCCCCGCTGTTCAAGCACTACCAGCTGGGTTACAAGGCATGGAGACAGAACCAGAGCAGCCTGTAGACAAGTGCAGGAGGCACGCTTACATCCCTCACCATCCTCTTGTTAAAGACCCTGAGCTGTAACTCCAGGCAGTGGATGCAGTTTCCACTTCCCTCCCTCACCTGTCCAATTCAAGGACATTCCTCTGTCTCCCCACACGCTTACTGTTAGGCAGTAACTCCACTCCTGCAGGAATTTATCCATCCAACCTCAGCAAGTACCTGCACATGGACAGATATCAGCAGCCTGCAACTGCACACGGGATATCCCAAGTTGGAAGGGACCCGCAAGGATCATTGAGTCCATGAGAAAGCTGCCTGAGGCGGAAGGACAAGAGATATCTTGTTTTATAGCTGTATAGCATCTAGCTCAACATTAACTACACCTGAAGCTTGTGGGAGTTGAAAATAGAAATCAATATTCTCTCTCCCGGTACTACCAGGAATAGAAACAGCAAACTTTGAGTCATCCACAAGACAGTCCATCTCAAGGTCTTGGTGCACAGCTTTTGAAGTTCATGTAAGAACACTGGAAAGTTGCAGTATAAAGTCCAGGGCAAATGAAGGAAGACACACCCTATATAAAGCGATCACTAGTCAAGAGCAATAGGGCTTGAACAGGCAGTAAATCAGGTGGTAAAACTAACACAAAACACCCCAGAAGCACCTGCTCATTTCATGTCCCCTTCTCTAAATCAGATATGCACAGATTACTTTAGAAACATGCTTCTAAAAACAGTAAATGATAAAATGAAACTTATTTGATTTTAAGCAACATTTGTATTTCAGAAAACAATGGTGAAATGTAAAAGGAACAGGTGTTTGTACACAGAAGAAACTCTAGCAAGATGTTCTTCACTGAGATGCTGCACACATTACCACTGATGAATTCTGCATGCCCTGTTCAAGGCTGGTTGTTGGAATTGTGTCTTGCTTTTTTAAACACAGACAATATTCCAAAAATTCACACAAAGGGTTAGAAGAGGGAAGTTTCCTTTAAGGAAACTTTAATCGCTTACAGATTGTTTCCTGGGACAGATTTGAGGAAAACAGACAAAAATTAGGGGACAACTACACCACTAACCTCTGTGACTGCTTGCCACGGTTGTGCCCAGGGAATAGATCACACATTTTGTCTGTCTTCCTTACTGACCAAATAGCTGAGATACTATATTCATCTTGAAAGCCTTAATGAAGAGCAATAGGCAAATAGCATGTTATTAAGTAACACAAGAAAAGTTACTTTGGTAAAATTTACAGTTAGGATAAATTTTATTTGCTTCTGCAGTACTAAAACCCAGAGATCAAAGAAGAAAAGATCTTAAAAAAAAAAAAAAAAAAGAAAAAGAAAAAAAGAAAAACCAACCCACAAGGGAAAATTATTAACTGGATAGTAGTTTGTAGTTTGTGGTTTGCCTTTTCCTTCTTCTTCTTTTGAGATGTACGAAATGTTTAAGAGCCATCTGTTAAGCAGAGCCTCTCAGCTGAAAATAGCACCTAAGAAATTAAAAATTTTTAAAAAGAAAAGAAGATAAAGTCAGTAGATACATTAAAAAAAAATGAAATTATACAGATTTCAGAAAACTTGGAAAGCGCTCACAGTTCCATGTCACATCCTCCAAACCTGCTGAGCTCACTGTAGTGGACAAAACAGACTTGACTTGGGGAATTTCTACTTAGCTGAATTTATTTCTAATTAATGCAACTTCTAACCACAGACTCAAACATTGAGGGGGGGAAAAAATGATTAACCCATGAGTAAACACCTCTCTCCTCTTTTTCCCAGACTTCCTCGTCTCCGTTCCCTTTTTTTTTTTTTTGCCCCAGGCTGCACACAGATCCCATCCCAACTCCTCTGGGGAGGCAATGGGCAGTGCAGGAGTTGGGGACCGTGTCCCCCAGAGCATCTCCTGCCCCTCCTGGCTTCTGCTTGCTCTTGAAAATGTCTGAGCAAGGTCACCATCAGCTCTTCCGACCAGAGGTTTTGACACCTGTGGGTTATTTACACAGGTTTCCAAACAAGCTGGTAAACAACGTGGCCCACCCAGGCTCTCTCTGCTATGAGACCCCATCATTTATGCTCAACCTGCTCTCCCTCCCAGGTCTTCTGCATCAATCCATGACTACCTCAGAGCCTTCCTTTGCTTTCAAACTTCATCTCTTGACTGGAAAGAGCAAACCACTATAAAAGAATTTTTGCAAATAAGCTCTATCCTGTTTAAAAGAAATTGTTACAAACAACCTTCTCTTTTAATCAACAGTGGGTGAAGCCCTCTCCCAACACTATTCAAGGAGGAGAAAGATGATGCAAAGAATAAAAAGAGTTGAAGCCAAGTCACGCTCCTACCTTACAACTGCAATAAAGTAGACTATTTTTATCCACCCAAAACACTGGGTTTTTCTTAAATATAAAACCAGTTTGGAACTGGTAACCAACCAGCCTAGAACAACAGACGAGCGTTCTGCAGCACGAGAAACTCCAGAAACTGCACCCTGGCGAAGGACTGCCTTTCTTTCCAACGGCAGCTGCAGAAGTGAATCCAAATTTTTAAGCCAAATCTCAAACACAGGTTTTAAAAGCCAGTTGAAGAGTTGCCCAGATGCTGAAATTGGATCTCAAACCTACACAATGGAAGTCAAAATCCTTTTATCTGAATGGGCCCACTTGTCCAGAGTAACAGAATACACAGGAAAGAGTGGGGAATGAAAAGAAACAGACAATTTGTTCTAAAGGAACTGTTTCCGACTGGGAAATCTCTTTCTGCAACACGTTAAAGTTTTGAATATCTTCCTTAAGACTTTTTTTTTCCAGCAGCACATGACAATAATCCCTTAAAACCAGAAGCATGAGGAAAAATTCCTGAGATATTAAAGATCTGAGGCAGACTTATCAGGGACTTGCAGCAGCATGAAAGGCTGTTGGGTTACAATCTGTAGCAATGGACTAACTATTGGATGTTTATCTTCAAATAATCCTCTGATCATCACCTTACCACTTCTTAGCAGAAATGGTTGTAAATAAGAAGAGAGTAGTCTAAGAGCTGTTGCAATTTCTTCCCAGAGGAGGGAAAAAATGGAACTAAAGGTACAAAATTGGAGACTTCTGTCAAGTATTTCTTCTGTTGCCACTATATAAACCCCACAGTAGCGTGGGTACTTTAACATACCGGGACATTTGATAAACCTTATCAGCTTAGTACATGTTACTACTGAACAGTACAAAGAATGAGTATTTGACAGACATGCCTCTTCTGATGAGCAGTAGAGTCCGTTGCTGCAGCTAATTTAATAAAGTCTGTAGAAACAATACTTCCTTGATGGCAGAGAGAAGTTTAGCCTGTAATACGGTTATAAGCACCTACAACAGACATTGATTACATTACTGCATAATGCGTCTTACCAAATGAACTTTGAATGTTAAGGCTTTTTAATCAGACAATAGAAAGTAAAAAAACAATGTACCCTGTGCAATCTCAAATTCATTTGGTCAAGATCTGTCTTCTCAGAAAGCCAGAATGCAGTAACGTATCCTACACGTGTGGACAGAATCGGCAAAAAAAGCAAAAGGAGGAGTCAAGGAAAACTTCAGGGCAGTTAGCAGGCACTGGCAGAGACAGGTTCACAGGCAGGAGCTTTTGTTTTGCCTGAAGCCAAGAAAACCAGCAAGAAGCAAGAGCAACTCAGAGGCAACATCATTTTTCTCTCCTTGCATTTTCTTCTAATTGTTTAATGGCAGATTCCTACATCCTCTTTGCAACATCAGCCACAAGTAGCTCATGAAATCATTACTAAGCTGAAATTATCGGGTCTATTTGCCCAGTCCTTTCCTCTAGGAAGGATATACATAGTTAGGCTACGATTTGCTCTTAACCTTGGGTCAGCCAGACCTCAACATACAAAAATTTGTTCCAGCTCAAATCCGGTTCAATTATGGACACTATCAGAGATATTCAGAGGCTAACACCTCCCGAAAGAATGCTTCCTTCCAGCAGCATTCCCAGGAAGCTTTCTAGATATTAAGAGCTTCGGTTAAAATAACGTTATGGGCAAAGACATTCAAAACAGGGCTCACCCTCAGTTTCACTCCTGCCTTGGCATCCTCTCCTCTAGTTGAGTGCTCCAAACGTTCCTAAGCCTTGCTGTGAAACCTTCCTCAGGTACTCCTAAGTGAGCGACAGCAAATATCTCCAACACAAACACAAAAATTATCAACAAGATGTCCTTGCAACACCTACAGAGGCAACCGGTGCTCTGTGACAGAAGAAAACTGCCTGAATTTGGAATTTTTCTGACTCTCAAACGAGTTCCACAAAAGGACAGCATTCCAGCCAAGCAGGAACCAACAGGTGAGTCAAAGAACTGCTGTTGTGAACAGCGTGGTATTAAAAAGATAGATTTCTTCCCTGCAAAGGAAACTTTTGAGCCTCCCCCTCCCTTTTTTAATTTAAACAAAATTTAAAAAACCGAAGCCAGCAGATGCCAGTTTTTCTTTGTATAGGTTACCAGTGTAAGAAACGGTAGCCTGTCTGCACAGGATGTTCTGAACCCGAGGTCAGGCGCTCCTCTGAACTCAAGCCGAAGCAGGGGAACGCGCACGAGGAGCAAAGCGCAGCGTCCCCAGCCAGCACTCAGCCACCCCTCCCCTCCCAGGCACATCTCGCACGCTCCTTTCTGCCACATGTTCTCCTCTCCAAACCACAAGCCCTGCATCCGTGCGAGCACCGGTCGGTGCTCTGTGGGTGAACTCAGCAGCCCGGAGAGGAGGAAGAGAGCACGGCACATCAGCACGGCACCCACCCCTAGCTGGGCAAGTTAATCTCACACAGTGGAAGGTATTTCTGAGCCCCTGCAAGGAAGCCAAAACAAACGAGATCTTTCCCCTTACATGGGAAGCTTGGAGAATAAATCATCCCTAGAAGAAACGGTCAGAAAAGACAGGGCATAGCATTAATCTTTACTGGGCTAAGGAAACATGCCAGCAGACTTCCACGGCCAAGATGTTTCGTATTACATCTGAATTATGCAGCAGAATAGCACCGAACAACTAGTAATTATGGAGCAATGTTAATGGTACAGCAGCATTTTTACCACAGTATCATTTGACACCCTAAGAGTTCATGGCAAAACTCACACTTGAGGCTATACAAGCAGAAGAGTCCACGCCAGACGTGTCCCGTGAAGAAAAGCCTTAAAATTCATTACATTATAGCAAAAAACGTTGCTAGAATCAATTTTGGTGGCTAACTTCTGAAGTCAAACCTTCAGGACTTCACAGGTTGCAGAGCAAGCAGGGAATGATGAGCTGCTCCCGAAGAGAACCGAGGGCTCGACTTTTTTTTTAGCTCCACGCAACAAGTTGCGATTTCACCCTGAGACACACCAAGCACGTAAACACCACAGAGGAAAACAAACAGGAGGAGAACGTCAGCACACAGGAAAAAGTGGTCATAAATATATATGAACTAGGAGCACAGGACGCCTGGGCAGCAGAGGAATAATTTTCCCTTAGTCCTACGGGAAGGCAAGAGCCTACAAGACATTCTAAGAAAGTCCTTAATAATTCATGAATGACCTCACAAGAGAGTTGCCTGCAGCAGGGGAGACGTCTCTGTCATCAGGTCCTTCATCTGAATTAGTGCTCTGCGGTTTCAAGGCATCAGGTGCTTTAAGCTGTTGTGTTTGATCAAGTTTTGTCCAGACTCGCCTGTAACGTGAAAATTACTCCACGACAAATTTGAAGTATCGGTTGAGTCTTGTTCAATAACTTCGCCTTGATCAAAGCTCGAGACCTTCAGAAGTTTTCCAGGACTTCTTCCTCAAGCAAAACAACCTTCACATCAAATACCAGAGCTCTACAGCAACCTCAGCACTTAACAGCCCTTTCCACATCTCTCATCTCCAGATACCCGTAAAACAAACAAAATTAAACATTTTTGCCTGTTTCCCTTGCTGAAAGGAAATTGCTTCTACCACGCTCTCTTTTCCTACATCCTGCCCCTAACTGTCTGTCAACCATTTGGCTCATTTAATCACGCTCCACAGAAGGACAGAGGTTACATCCCCAGCAGCTCCAGGAAACCACAGCCCAGGTGAGCCCATTCCTCACCAGCCCAAAGGAAGCGGCCAAGGCACCAAACCATTCTCGCACGCTCTAACTCCTCAGCTGCATTTTGACCTTTCCGTGAAATTCCCTGAGTTTGCTGCCTCAGCAGAGGGGTCGGCAGACAGCTCAAGGTTTCCTGGCGCTTGAGCTGGAAGGGAGATAGCAACCTTGCTGCAGCAGAACGGATGGACGGAGGGAGTAACACACAGCCCGTGGGGAACCGGTGCACACATCTAAGCCAGGTGCTTGCATCTCAACTGTAAGCTGGGTTTAAAAATCCACATCCACTTTAGACACGTAAACATATATCCACACAGGAGCATTTACCTCAAAAAGCCGTCTTCAGGACAAAAAGAAATACGTATCTGTATTTTCCCTTAATCTCCGCGTTATGGCAAAGCCAGCCGTGGGAAAACCATTTACCCCCACCGATTTCATGAACGTTTCCCATTAATTTCCATAACTAAAGAGAAACATAAGATAAACAGCTCTCCTCCATCACCCTTATATTTCGATCTTATCTACCAAAAATAGAAAGAAACAATCCAACTCAGCACGAGAACTCTCCCTGAGCAGCGCCGGAGAAGACAGGAAGGTTTTGGCAGCCGCACCAGAAATAATTGCTGGTTTGCCTCCCGATCGCTCCAGCGCAGAGAGGAGAAAAAAAAAAAAAATGAAAATCACCCGCAAAAACACCATGGCAAGCCACAGGCAAGCAGAAGCCTACACGTTTTATTTCGGCAGAATGGCTCCGAACAGCCCCAGCCGCATTCCTGGCGCTGGGAAGAGGCCCGAAAAAGCCGGGGAATACCTGCATCGCCGCAGCCTTCCCCGGGGCCAGCTCTCCGGAGCCAGGGCTGCCGTGGGGCCAGCTTTAAATAGGGGCAGGGAAGGGGGATGAGACAGGGAAGGGGCTGAAATAGGGGCAGGGATAGGGGCGGGAGGGAGGGAAGGGGGCGGCGGCGCGGCGCTGCCAGGCCTCTCCTCGCCCTGCCCTGACCCTCCCCGGCAGGGCCCCGCACCTGGCGTGGTGGAGGCGACCCCACCCTCAAAATTAATAAAAAATAAAAATAAATAAATAAATAAATAAAAACAGCACGGAGAGATCGGAGCCTTCACGCCTCGGAGGGCAGCGCCTGTGAGGGGAAAGCAGCCCTCTGAGGGAAAAGCCCCCCCCTCTCTGTGAGGGGAAAAGCCCCCGTTTTGAGGAAAAAAAGCCCTTTTCTGAGGGAAAAACACCCTCTTCTTAAGGAATAAGCCCCTCTCTGAGATAAAAAAGCCCTATTCTGAGGGAAAAACACCCCCTTCTGACGGAATAAGCCCCTC
Source organism: Anas acuta (assembly GCF_963932015.1). Taxonomy (NCBI): domain Eukaryota; kingdom Metazoa; phylum Chordata; class Aves; order Anseriformes; family Anatidae; genus Anas; species Anas acuta. The sequence goes on along the minus strand of NC_088982.1, from coordinate 6,182,146 downwards.
CGTGAGGGGAAAAGCCCCCGTTCTGAGGGAAAAAAAGCCCTTTTCTGAGGGAAAAACACCCTCTTCTGAAGGAATAAGCCCCTCTCTGAGGTAAAAAAGCCTTTTTCTGAGGGAAAAACACCCCTTTCTGAAGGAATAAGCCCCTCTCTGAGGTAAAAAAGCCCTTTTCTGAAGGAAAAACACCCCTTTCTGAAGGAATAAGCCCCTCCGTGAGGGGAAAAGCCCCCGTTCTGAGGAAAAAAAGCCCTCCTTTGAGGGAAAAACACCCCTTTCTGAAGGAATAAGCCCCTCTCTGAGGGAATAAACCCCCCTCTCTGACAGAAAACGCCCCTTCTGAGGGAAAAGCCCCCCTCCCCGACCCAATAACCCGCCTCTCCTTACCGCGCAGCGCCCCAATCCTCCCTCAAAACCCTTGGATTTCCCCCAAAACCAACCCCCTTCGCCGCCCTTACCCACCTGCGCTGGGCTCGGCCCGGGCGCCCTGCCTCCGCATCGGGGCGGGCGGCGCGGCCCCGCCGCAGGTAACGGCCCCGGCGGGGGCAGCAGCGGCGGCGGCGGCGGCTGCGGCACGTGGCGGAGCGCAGCCAATGGGCCCCGCACCGCGGGCCGAGGGGCGGGCGGAGGCGGCCGGCGGCGGGGCCTGCGCGCTGCGGCCCTGAGGGGAGCTCTCCGCCCCTGGCGGGGGAGCCCTCCGCCGTGAGGAGGGGGTGGTTACGCTGGGCTTGCCGTCGTGTTGAGGGTTTTTTCTTCCCATTTCTGCTCTTTTAGGAAAGAATAAAATGAGAAAAGCTCGCGTGTATGGGGGTTTTGTGTGTTTTATTTCGCCCTCGCGGCGCTGCGTGCCGGTAGAGGACAGCAGCGCCCGGCGCTGGCTCCCCGCTCTTTTCCCTCCCTTTTGTTTCACAGAATCACAGAATTTCTAGGTTGGAAGAGACCTCAAGATCGTCGAGTCCAACCTCTGACCTAACACTAACAGTCCTCCACCAAACCATATCCCTAAGCTCTACATCTAAACGTCTTTTAAAGACTTGCAGGGATGGTGACTCCACCACTTCCCTGGGCAGCCCGTTCCAATGTCTAACAACCCTTTTGGTAAAGAAGTTCTTCGTTTTTTCACACAGAATCACAGAATTTCTAGGTTCTCTGCAACGTTTTCAGCCTCAGCCGAGGAGAACCCGAGAGATCCGCCACTGAAAAGCATGAAATTTTAATTGCTTTTGTTCGGCTTCCTAATCCCTGCGCCTCGGGTGTGTGGAGGTTTTCAGCCCTCCCCCTGCAGTTGCTAGGGATTTTTTTATTATTATTATTTTTCAACAAAAGCCGCATAAACCCTGCCAACAGGCAGCGTGAAAATGCACCCGAGTTTGTGGCACATCGCAGGCATCCAGCGGGTGCTGAACCTACAGGAGAGGGGAAGGCACCTTGCAGCCCATCTGATGTTACCATGGCACTATCAGAAATTGAACCACAAGGAAAAACAATAAATAAATAAATAAATAAATGAGAAAAAAAATAAATGATCTGAGGGAAAAAAAAAAAAATACTGGTGCAAAGTTATATAGGCTGTGCACCAGCTGTGAGCAAGAGCTGATTAAGCAAGGAAACTGATTAAAGCATTGCGGGTCGTGCTGGCTAGGAGCTTCTCTTTTTGATAGGGTGCTTATCGCTGCGGTGTCTAAAAAAAATTAACCCCAAATCTCGAGGATTACTGGGAAACGGGAACAACAGTCGTGGCTGGGGCAGCCACTGGTCCCTGAGCTCTCTGGGTGCAGATCGGTGACAGGGAAATGGCACTCGTGTGGTGTTTCTCCCCAGGATGTATGGGACTGGTGGTGTCCCAAAGCAGGAAGACTAAAATTCTTTGAAATTGTGAGCTTAACGTAAATGTAGAAGCACTTTTTCGCGGTATGTTGGTCTCTCCTTTACAGCTCTTGCTAAACTGTTTCGCTTAATCTCTGCAACAGACAACATGTCGCTTCTGTGTTCTGTTGGCTGTTGGTATTAGATTTATAGTCAGATCTTTGATTGCTGTTTGTATAATTCTAGGAAAATATATAAGTTTCACATGAAAAAAAAAAAAAAAAAAATCCCTCTCCATTTTTTCAGCCATTGGCATAACCAAACACAGAAGATCCATTGGGATCAGCCCTTATCTCTGCTCCTCCGTGACTGCAAGGAACCATTCATTGCCTCAGACTTACAGATGAAGCCAGAAGATGCAAATAAAGACCCCGACTGTGCAGTCAGGCATGCCCCAGGGTGTCACAGGGCCCGTCACATCAGGCTTCGGCCGGGAAACAACCAGGCTTTGCAAGCAGCCTCGAAGAAGAGCAGCTGCAACAAAGATGCTTTCTATTCTTCCTTTCTCAGAAAACTGCAGGAGTGATCTCAGCGGATTGGCGGTGTGCGCAGAGCTCAAACCGTGGGGCCACGCCGGGAGAGAGGATGGGGGAAGAGATGGGCAGAGTCTCATCAGACGTTGTAATAGGGTCATTCCCATGATCTCTGAGATCTGTGGTTACAGACATAGCGATGCTCAGAGACATTCAGATGATTAAACATATAGCTAGGCGTGGAAAGGGAGTTTTAAGTGCATCTGGTCAATTCTTTGCTGAATCAATGGGAATTAGGCACCAGAGCACTTCTGAAAGCCTCATGATTTGTTTGTCCTCAATATCCTTATTTAAACAACCCTAAAAGCACCATCCCTTTGACATATGCATCAGTTGCTCAAAGAAAATTATTTATTCAGGTCTGGTTTTAGGTTGGTGTGCTTGTGTTATTTTCGATGTTTTGTGTTTGTCCTTTGTTTGTTTGTTTAATTGCCTTCTTACCCCACCTGGATTGCTATTTTAACTGCCTCCTGGGTGAGTTTCTGGCTAACAATTTCTGTAAAATTTCCTGTAGCGGAACTAGGACCTTGGAAACCTTTTGGTTTTTAATGGTGAATCAAAGATCTCAGCTCTGGGCATAATTAGATCCACACCAAGACCTGTTTTAAGGTTTAATGGTCAATTTTGCCCTCTAGGAAAGAGTCTGAATCATGGATTCTGCTGTCTACCACGTCCTAGCTGTCTTACTGGGACTGGGTGGGGTAAGGTAAATGATGCTCCATTTAAGTAAATGGCTCTCTCTTATTACCAGCCTTTGTAATTATTTCTGTGGCACAGTCTAATGGTTTTATTAAGCTGCGTTATGCTTTAATGTTTATTCTGATTGATGATTGAATTACAGAATAGTGGCACTGCTGTTGTACTAGAGAAGAAATGCTTAGACAGTCATGCTGTATTTCACAGGAAAAGCATTTTCTCTACAGAGGGCTTCCGTAACTAGGTGCTTGTTACTATAAAAGCAGGCTGCATTTTCCATGCTAATTTTAAAAAGGTGACATTTCTCCTGTGGTTACACATGAATTGTATAGCTAGAACAGTGCATCTAATGGCATTAGTCATCTGTATAGCTGGAATCTGTCCAATTTGCATGCAAGACAAAGGCAAATTTATTATCTTCATGTCCTATATGACGCTCATATTTGGAAGATAATTTTTTCTGTTACTGGTGGTAGAAGATACTTAGTCACAAAAAAGTTGAAATACATTCCAGAAAAGGTTAAGGATGGACTCATGGAAAGAAGAATCCACCACAGAAACCCACACACCTCAGCTATGCTAATAGAGGACCAATTACCAAAAAAATTATGCAGTGTGCCTACACCCTGTGGACAGCATGTAAAACCATGGCCTGTCAGCCTTCTTCCGAACAGAGGCAGGAGCCAAGATATTATTAATCTCAGTGGGAAGATACCATAATATTATTACCGTAATAATACTATTGACAAGGACACTGTAAGAGTAACCATAATGTCTTTAGATTCAAAACCCTTGTAGCACCAGAAAAAAAAAGAAAATTACTCCTCTTCCTTTCAGAAAAGAGGAGTAATAAAATATATATATATATATATATTTAAAAATATATATATATGTACATGTAATTTTTAATAAAGAGAAACTAAAGGGAATATCTAAAATATTTAAGGGTGGCATGGAGACTGTTTAAAGACGCTGTTCTGGAGGAAGAAGAACTGCACCAGAACAGAGCATTTCTACAAGGCAGACTGTACAACTGAAAGCATGGTACGGAACATTACAGGATGAAGTTGTCTTCCTTCAACAAGTATATGTAGAAGTTGTATCCAAAGTAGGGAAAAAAAGGATCATAAGCTCTGATGGGTTCTATCCCAGAGCATGATAAACAAGTCAGAAAAGGAGATTTAGGAGCAGCTCAGAAAAGATAAAAAAGATAATAAATCTTTCTCTGAACAAAATCAGGAAGCCTCCCAGAGAGTTTGATCAGTCTGTAAGGCAAATAGATAGCAAAAATGCAGAAGGATCACATGGCAAAGATACAGCCACAGAATAAATACTAAATGGATTTTTACATTTACGAATGGCATGGATGAGCTGGGGCAAATTCCAATACTGGGAAGCTTCTTTAAGGGGAGGGATTGGAAGACACATCTCAAGGTGAAGTGTAACTAGAAAAGAGTGCGGAATGTTTGAAAAATGAACAGCAGCAAACTGCTGAGACCAGGTGGCATTCAGCCAGGAGTTTTCAAGCAGCTCAGAGATGAGGAAGAGCAGGTACTAACTTCTGTCCCTAACTTCTCACTTCAAACTACCCCAGCATCACAGGGCACTGAAAGATTGCTCGTGGGACACCAGTTCTTTGAAGGGATTTGGAAACCATTGAACCAGAAGCCTGACATCTTTGCTAGACAAATAAGTAAAAATTATGCCGAAGAACAGAAGAGACTTAGTGGACACATGGATAAGACACATTAGGGGAAGTCAGTATAGCTTTGGTAAAGAAAATTAGCGGCTCATAGCAAACTCATGGAAAAGGAGAGATTCAATGAACTGATTCTGATGAAAAGCACTCAGTAAGATTCCTACTGAAATGAACTTTAAAGAAAAAAAAATAGTCTGCTAAGGGATATGAGATATGGGCGAATAATTGGTAGAAATGGAGGTCAATAGTGACTTACAAAATATGCTGATGATACTAAGCTCTTCAGAGTAGGGCTAGCTGTGAAGAGCTGCAAATAATTTTATTGATTCAGGGACTAAATAGCAGATGAAATTCAAATCAGATAAATATGAAAGGGTAATGTATGAGAAAAAATAATCCTGGCTTTATATATATATATATATATATATAGAGAGAGAGAGAGAGAGAGAGAGAGAGAGAGAGAGAGAGAGAGAGGAGCTTTGAGTTGACTTTTACCACTGAGGAAAAAAAATTGTGAGGTAACAAGAGGTGGTGCTGTGAAAACCTCAGCTCAGAGCTCAGGAGTGGTCAAATTGAGAATTGTTACGATTGTATTAAAAATTATTAGGAGAGAAAGAGGTCAAACCAGAAAGAATAATTTTATACAATGTCATCGCACTGATGCACCTACGTCTTGAATTCCATGTGTAAGTGTAGTAGCCCAACTCAGAAATAATATTTTGGAACTGGAAGAGACTCAAAACATTTAACAGAATGAGCAGAAACAGCACGAGGGCTTCCAGGTGGGGGCATGGCTAACTCAATCGGGTCTCTTCAGTCTGTAGTTGTGGGGGAGTAGGGTCACAGCCTATAAAATTTTCAGTGGTCCAAATAACAAGCAGGAATCGAGATTGTTCTCTAGCTTTTCAGGTACAAGAACTGGGGTACATCAAATGAAAGCAGAACTTGGAAGGCTTGAAATAAACAAAAGGAGATAATTCTTCACATAGCCTGTAATTAAGCTCTCGGTAGTTGTTGCTTCAGGATATTGTAGATACCAAAACTTTACGCGGGCTTTAAAAGCAATTGAAAAATCATCAAAGACTCTTGCTCTAGCTCAGCAAGTTCCTGACTGGCAAGTTGCTAGAGCTGGGGAAGTATTGGGGGGAAATACAGAACGTTTGCCCTGTTCTTACACCCTTCCTACTCACATACTGTCAGCCACTGTCAGAAGGTGGCTGGGCTAGATGGAGCTTTGATCCGACCCAGTATCGGTTTTTATGTTTTAATGATTATTTTAACAGTTAGCCTCAAAATATTACTTCCCAACCCTGAGACATCCGGCTGCTATAATCTCCCTGAGCTTTTTTTTTTTTCTTCTGCAGCTCTTTTTTGTCTTTGCCTTGATCCCTTCCCCATTTCCTGTACCTCAGTATTATATTTAAGTACACTTACATTTTCAGCACTGCACGCTATTCTGAAAAAAAAAAAAAAAAAATCTCATTAAAAGTGTTTAATGTGTTCTTCCCAGAAGCATTAACAACAAATTAATGCACGTAGATGTGCTGCCTTTCCCACTTTCAGGGAAGACAGGTTGTCAGTGCAATCCTAAATAGAGCCTGGAAGAAAGAGGCAGTGTTATATACGGTGTGCTCGTCTGGGGAAAAGAAACAACGTTGTACTGCAGCCAAGTCAGTTGTCAAAATGAGTAGATAGGAAGCAGTCATTCCTCAAACACCCAAGCTGGCATTGTGAACTGAAGGGAAGCAGAACAGAAACAGTCACGCTTTCCACTTTGGCTGGTGCAGACAGGCTTGGGACTATTGGAGTAAAGGAGTTTTAATACGAATAAGTAACTTAAAATGATGGTAGACCAGTTACAATCCGTGTCCTTTTGCATTTCTCTTCCCTCGAAGAAAATATTTTCGTCCAGTTCATATCATTGTAAGTCTATTAATAATTGTACAAAGCCTTAACAGCAGAGATTGTAATGTATATATTAATAATGCATTTGCAGAGAAAAATATATTAATGCTTTCCTGAATGCTCAATTAAGCAATTACCTAACGCCACAAAACATTAGTGATAGAGAGCGAATATAACCTTAAATCATTTCGTGAGACTGCAGATGTCTGAGAGTAGTTCTGAGGAGCGTGTGGAGGAAAGTAATCCGGGAGGAGAAGAGCGCCCAGCCTGCTGTGCCAAACAGCCCTGCGAGGCTGTAACAAGGCGAGCCCCATGGCTCAGCTGCCTGGGAGGTGTATCTTGGCCAAGGGATTGTCTGCAGACAGCCTCTCCAGAGAAGATAAAACGCTATCACACCAGCCTGAGCCAGGAGAAAGACTCTTCTGGCTTCTTTCGTCCCCCTCTTCCTCCCCTACCCCAGACCTTCATGGATACGTCTATCAGGATGGCACGTTCAAATGGAAACGTAATCTTTAACACCCAGTAAAGATCACTGATACCATTTATTTTTCCTGAATTTTGTTTAGGCGGATTAGCAGTTTTCTTCGGAGTTAAGTATTAGCACTTATCAGTCGCTGGTTTGAATTCCAACATTGTGGTTCTGATTAGCCTGTTTACTTAGCGTATCTCCCGTAACCTTTGGCGTCTCTCTGAGGAGGGAACATAATAAAAGGTTGTTTCACTGGAAGTACATATATGCCACAGACCACACTACTTTTGTGCCGTTCTTTATCAGTTAAGCAAACATTCCCCTCTGTAAATAAACTACAATTGCATACATTGGGAACATAGGGCGATTCAAATGAGATGGGCCCTCAGGAGATCTCTCCTCCAAACTTCTGCTCCAGGCAGCGTCAGCTCTGAGGTCAGATGAGGTTGCTCAAGACGTTACCCAGTCAGGCCTTGAAAATGTCAAAGAACTGAGTTTTTACAACATCCCTGGGCAACCTGCCCTGCTATCTGACTCTCCTCATGGTGAGAAAGGGTTTTCTTGTATCTAGTCAGAAGATTTCACATTCCAATTGATCAATGTCTCTTCATTCCCCTACCTTGTACCTCAGTGAAGATCCTGGCTCCATCTTCTCAAATTCAGCTCTGGAGAGCTGCTCCCCACCCTGTCACTCCCCAGCCCGTGTCACTGCCGGGCATGTTTCCTTTCCCAGAACTTTGCACAAGTTCTTGTGGGATTTCATAAAGGTTCTGTTGACTCATAAAGGTTCCCCTCTGGTGTTTTAGGTCTTTCTGAGTGGCAGCTGTGCCCTCCATAATATGGGCTGACCCTCCCAAAATTGTGTCTCCTGCAGGCTTGATGAGAGGGCACTCTGTCACGGATAACAATGAATACTATGGATAATGTTAAATAGGATGGGTCCCAGGAGAGACCCTCGCATTACCCCAAGGAGCACACCTCATTAGCCATGACCCTGATCATCCAAGCAAGTTTTAACCCATCCCATTGCCCCCGATCCAGACCATAACATCCTAAATTGGTACAAGAATATTCTTGGAGATGCTGTTGAAAGCAAGCTGAAGTCAAAATAAATAGGATCTGCTGCTCTTCCGTCATCCACAAATCCAGTCTTAGAAGAGAATAAGGTTGATCCAACGTGATTTATTCTTGGTAAATCCAGACCTTTTGCTAGACCTTTCTCCTTCAGGTGTCCAGCAACATGCTCTGTGAGGCCATGCTCCATGATTTTCTCAGGGTCTGAAGTGAGACTGACCCATTTGTTTTCCCCAGGTTGATTCTTTAGCCTTTTTTTTTTTTGTTTTGAAAACAGGTGTGGAGTTTGCCTTTTCCAGTTGCCCACCAACCTCCATGGCCTTTTGAAGATTACGGAGTGGCCTTGCAAGGACACCAGCTGGTTCTCAGCACCGTGGACACAGCCTGTCAGGTCCCGTGGACCTGTGTGTGTCGGGTTCTCTCAGCCAAACCCCAACGTGACCTTCATTCATGGCTGGGTAAGTTACACCCTGCGGATGTTTGTATGAGTCACATTCTTAATTTCCAGGTATCTCACGGCAAGCCTACGTTCACTCAAGCAGATGCTCAGACACACAAAATGCTGCCAGACTTGGGTGTCAACTTAGCTAAAACTGATGTCTTCACTGATTCAGCCTGTTGTAAGCTCATAACGAAGCACCACGCTGCTGAGAAAGCCACCTCTGTAATCTTCACAGCATCTTTGCTTGAGGTACACCAGATACACACTGAGTGAAAAAAAAAAAAAAGGTGAGAAAAAAAATACAGTAAAAATGAAGAGGCTAACAGGGCCGTGACTGAAGGAAACCTCTTGCCCATCACCCAGCTTCCACGAGCACCTTCCTCATACCCAGGCTACATTCAAGATAAGCCAGAGAGCTGTGCTTAAAGAAAAATATACCTTGTGTGAGCAGCAGAATGGGAAATTGTAAGTAAGGCTAAGCTGCTGAATAGGTAACATTGAGAACTGCACCAAGGCTGCCAGGCACAAACTGTAAGTCAGGGTGATGTAGAAGATACGAAGATGCTGCAGAAGGGGAGAGGGCTTATAGCTCAAGTCCTGCTCTGTGCCAGGCCTGAAAGGATTTCTCCTCAGGCTTGCTAATATTTGGGAAACTGAGCAAATGTGCAAGCTGTTGATCACTTTACTGTATGCTTTCCCAGCAGTTGTTCCTGCCTACCAAAACACCGTAAGTTAGCCCTGTTATCATAACCAGGCAGTGATGCTGAAGCTGCCATGCTCGTCACATCCAGACCCGCCCTGGAGCTGAAGCCTAAAGCTTTGCTTCAGGAGGATTTTTACTTATGAGAGCTGCTGAATGGTAATCACTGACCTCTGAACAACCAAACATGCCCAAACAGTGCTGTTTGTACCGCAACGTGTTGTATTTTCTCTGTTTTTTTTTTTGTGTTTGTTTTGCTTTGCGAGCCCAAAGGAGCAATGAGGAGGAGGAGGAAAGTGGATTTAAAGTTGCTTGACAGACACAAGAGCAATTACCAAAGCCCGTGGAGGCTTTTCTCAGCTGAGGAAAGCGTGAAGAGTGTATTTTGACAATGAGCCATAAACAGACAGGGTCCTGCTTTGTATTACTTCGTGAATAAATAGGGCCTGGCCGTGTCATGAGTTTATACAGGGTTTTCAGGATCTGCCGAGGATCTGTCATCTAAGAGTTTCTTTTACTTCTCTGAACTGCATAACAAATTAAATAAAGTGTGCTCTCCGCAGCACACAGCTTTATTGTGCCATAATAGGAAACAGAGGAGGACAAAACAATTAAAAACCTTGAAAAAGAGCAGGCAGGATGGAGGCTGTGCAGGGACAGATCGGGGCCAAAGCAGCCAAAACAGCCCCTTTTTCATTCTGGGGAGACGTGGCCAGGCGCTCTGAGAGCAGAGGTTATCCACACCATGCTGAGCAGTTTTGGCAAGTCTCACATATGGAAGGTAATAATTCCACGGGTGCTGTCTCCTCTCCAGGAACAAGGCTGTTTTCTCAACAATTTACCCCAACACGTCGCTGTTCCTCTGCCCCACGCGCAGTCCAGCAGAACAGCATGGTCTGGGACCCACCACGCGTGGTGTCCGTGTGCCTCTATCTGCCATCAATTGGTCAGACATGTGCCTCATATATGACCAGAGCATCTTCTGAGCAGGTCCAGAGCATCTCTTCCTGTCTTTTGGTCTTCTCCCCAGTTGTCAGGATCAGGTTTTCTTTGAGGAGTAATCTCCAAAAGGAGACCTGTCCAAGTCACTGCTAAACCAGGTATTTGGAGTTCAAAAAAGAGCTGCTTTCCCTTTTTTTTTTTTTTTTTTTTTTTCTGTAAATCCATATAGATACTACAAGAAGGATGCCCACATCTTGCCTAATGACACGGAGGCAGGAGGCAGGGGTGTGCACGTAGAGCTCAGCAGCGCTTTTAGGTCCTGCTCTGGATGCGGGAGTCACCTGCCAGCCTCTTCACTGCAGGGAGACCACCAACGCTTCCTGCACGTGGAGAATGTCTTATCTTGACAGGAGAAATAAAGCTGCTCTTCCTAGAAATGCACAAATGTTAAATCATGCTTGCTTGCTAATATTGCTGAAGTTGTGCCAGAGAACAAAAGAGAAGCCTGGGCCAAGATAAATCAACGCTGACAACAGAGAACAGCGTTGCTTGCCAGCTCGAAACCAAGCGCCCTGAGCCAACACATGCCATTTCTACCCGTCCAGCTGCTGCCAAATGACTTGCTTAAGATGTGGTGTTTCAGGTTGAGAAACAGAAATAATGTGTTTTTGACAAGGTAATAGATTTATAGAGAATGCTTCCTGCAAAAGCATGTAACCTGAATACCCAGCTGCAGAATTGCTTGGAGGCATCTTTGGACCTTCTCCACGTTTCGGATACTGAGTGTGTTGTGACATGTCTTCATTTTGACTTAGGTCTGCATTGTCTTTTTCGTTCTATTTATTGCATGTTGTTTGCATTTCTGTTGGGAAAAAAAAATAAAATAAAATAAAAATCTTTGGAATGCCTGTCAATTTCTGAACACTCTCTTTCTGCCAAAACATATTTTAATATTTTTTGTCAGTGCACAGTCTTGAAATCGAAGGCAACTCCTTTGTCCATGTCACCTTCAGCCTCTATTTGAAGGGAAGGAAGGAAAGATTACAGGAGTCATAAGGAAAACTTGTAAAACTGTCATTCACTATGGCTGCTTTAAGCTCCCTTTTCCGGACTTCACTGTTCTTCCTTAATGTCATTTTACCTCTAGGCTTAGGTAAAAGCATCTTGACTGGATCCAGAAGACTTGGATTTTGCATTTCTCTTCTCCCTCCTCAGCAAACCCTTACTCACCGTGCAGTTTTGGGGTACACTAGCATCTCTAAGATGCCGGTCCTCTTCCATACCCTGCTGGCACCTGCCATAGGAGGTCTTCCTGTGTTGGTGTTTAGCATTAGATGTGCTAGTGACCCTCCCCAGCTCTTGAAAATGCCCATAGCATTATAGGAATTGGATGCTCCAAGGGCACATCAGTCTAAGTATTCACTGTTCCTGTAGAGCTTGTGTCCCATAGCTCTCAGCTCTTGGAGATCACCATATATTTACAATTATCTTCTAAACCACAGGATTCTGCACAGAAATCATTACAGGAGTTTCTCATTCAACACCAAGCAAAGACTAGGCTGGCAATGTTCCCTCTTGGTCTGACCACAGAGCTGTATTTATATTTTTGGTTCACTCAGGCACTATCTGAACACCCAGGAGCTCGCAGGCTTTAGCTGCTCTCTCCCAGAATGAGCAGCAGAATGACTAAATCCCCAAATCTTTCCATAGAGCAGGTCTCCATGCATATGAACATCCATACTGAGGAACACCTCGTATATAGAGGACAAGTACATTGAGCTGAATAAAGAACTGAACTGGCACTAGCTGGTGAAGCTGCTGCCATGGCCAAATGTGCTGTGTCCCTTGTTGCCACCTGGGAATGTGGCAGCAGTTGTGGGAACCCCACCAAAACGTTGCCTTTATTTGCTGAGAGCCTTGTGCTTTGCATGTGGAAGAGGATTTCACTGCATCCCTTGTAACACACCAGGGCTGCCCACTCCTGCCCTCCACAGCAGCACCAAGCCTGAGGGAGAGACCTGGGCTTCTCCTGGCTTTGTCTTTTTCCCCTTCACCAGCACTTCCAGATCCTCGCTATCCCTTCTATCCCAACTGCTCTTCCCATCCTCCAGCCATGCCACCTCTGTCCCTGCAGTGCTCTCTTCCCTTGCAAGCTGAGCAGAGCCAGGGCATTTCCTTCTCCAGGAAGATGCCTGAGGTTAACCCAAGTTTTTTTATTTTTAGTTTTTTAAACACATCCCCCTCTAACCGTGGGGCAGGATGCAAAACCTCAGCTGGAGCAGGGCTTGCTGCAGAGCTGAGGTGCTGCAGCATCACTGACGCAGGAGCAGCGCTGCTGTATGGGCGCATGTGGGGGCAGCCAAATTTCCCAGCACTTCTGCTTCTGGACGGGGCTTCAGCTCACTCACCAGTGGTGTGCAGTGCAGCAGGCAGCGAGCTCTGTTGGTAGGACTTTGGCTATGTCAGCCTGGCTCTTGATGTTCTAATCATGTATAAACACCGTAACTGCGCTCATTAGGGGTATGAACTCCTCTGACTGTTTGTTTGCTTTGCGGAGGCATCTACCAGGAAAAGCCGCAAATATTATTAGTATAAACACGCTTGTAGCATTACATTTAATTTCCCTCCCCAAATGGAAGTGCACTTATATCACTATTAAATACTTACCACTTTAAAGTTTACTAGTTTGAAAGCATTAGAGACAAAGCAATGCATTAACAAGTGGGAGGATGAAATGGGCTTCGGAAGAAATACGGAATTTGCACGTTGTCCTCAGTTTCTATCCAATAACAAACACCGAGCACTAAGGACATTCACCACTGCTGTGGCCACAGGGGCCAAGCTCAGTCTGAGACTTCTGGAGTGAAAAGATGAGTGTTTCCTGGGAGTTTTCTATTTTAGCTGGTGTATTAGTGGGATGACTTCACAGCAGCATTTCCTGGAGCATTTTTGGCCAGTGGTACCCACACTTGCTGTGGTTATGCTGACAAATGTTTCTGCCATAGCCTATAATGAAAAGCCCTTCGAAAACTCATTGGAAATGTCTCTGCTGATTTTGGGAGTCATTTGAAGGAGTCATAAATGATAGTGGGGCTCCTTCATATGGCCAGCACAGGGTGTCTTCACCCTACACAGCTCTGTGATGGGCGGTGGATCCTGCCTTAAATACATCCATTTCTCTGGCTGCTGCAACAGGAATCCTTGAGCGCCTGACTCAAATATCCTCATCGTGATGGGAGGCCTGGAGGTTGGGTCTGACAAAACTCACGAAAAAAAACAGCATCGGATTTCAGATACATAACTTCAGGCAAGCAGATACCCAGACCTCGCCATCAGCAGGGCTGAACGGTATTAAAAGACTAGAAGAGGGCAAGAAAATGAAAAGCTCGTTTAATCAGGCGTTACAAACCCTGACGGACAGTAACAGGGATCTGCAGAACTGGAGGCAAAAAAAAGCTGCGATGTTTCAGATGACACGCACATGAGCGAGGATGTGAGTCACCTCTCTGCAGCCCTTCTTCAGCAGCAGCAGCGCACAGAAGTCATTTATCTGATTTCTCAGGATACAGCCTATTTGCAAACCACACAGATGCATCGCAGACTGGGGGTTATTTAAAGCAAATTGGGAAGGAATTGTAAACTTTGCTGATAGCTTATTTGTTTTCTTTGACAACATACCTTTATCTGATAACTGCATTCATATATAGGTTCACCCGATTGTTTACGTTGTGCTGGGGAGGGTAAATGTTTTATTGCTTCTCATGAAATTTATGGATATAAGGTGGGTTACTGCCTCGGAAAATTAGGTCTTTGGCTTTCTGCTAAATTAATATTGCTACTATTTAATTAGTGGTGAGAAGACAGAGCTCGGTGTACTTGCCTCAGCCTTCTTTACTTATTTCTAGTGAAAAAATGGGCTTTTAATACAGACCAGCTTCTGAAAGGTCTGCTGAAGATGTAATTACCTCAGAGGCACCCTTAGTCCTTTCTATACTTGGAAGTGACACGATGTGACATTCCTCCTGCGTGGGGATGAAGGTGGAATGAAGAAGTTTTGGCACGGAATTTCCATGTCTGCTCAGAGACAATGGAAAGAAAAGAAAAAAAAAGAAGAAAAAAAAAAAAAAACCACTGATGCCGGACCGCATTTCTGTAATTATTTCTATAAATAATCTTTTGCCCATCTGCCTTTGCTGGAGTGATGCAGCTGCCAGGGAGCCGAAAGCAAATGCTAAGCACAATGCTGGGTCCCGTGCCAGCCCCGGCACAGACAGACTGGGTCCAGCCCCGGGTAGAGGTGCCGTCTGCCCAGCTTCCCGGTGCCCGGTGTCTGCTCCAGCTGCTCGGCGGGGTTGTGGTTTTCGTCCTCCTTCTGGACGAGGCTCAGGCCATGGGCACTGCTCTGCGTCTGGCAGTCCTCAGCTTCCCAGCCCCCGTGTTCAGTGGGTGCAGGCTGGGTAAAGGGCACTGCTGTCGATGCATGGCCTTGTCTTAGCACCTTAAGAGCTGCAGCTTCGTCTTCTTTTTCACCACAAATGTCGACAATTTGCTTTGTAGTAAATCAGCCGTAGCTTTTCATTAGACAAAGGATATCTAAAAGGAAAAAAAAAAGTGTAAATTTTAAGCCTTCTTTTCATCAGTAATGCACTAAAACCTGTGTTTTCACACATCCTCTTTGCTCATGTTTCTTCAACCATCCCATAGCAAATTGCGACACTGCCAAAACCATTTCCAACCACAAGACTCAGCCGTGAGGATCCACTACAGATGACCACTTCTCTGTTTTACACTTGCACTTATCAGATTCTCCACGTCGATGCCAAGGGTGAAGCGCTCCCCTCCCAGCACCCTGGCTGCCCATCCCCTTCTCTCTGCCTCCCCGATTACAGAGGCTGAGAGCTCCTTGCTGCTCTGCAGGAAGGTGCAAGCGAGATGCCGCAGCTCCGTGAGCGGGGAGCTCCACGCGACAGGCAGTTTGCTCTTCCCCCTGACAGTTATGGTTGTTTCTATGGAAATAATACTAAAAATAATTCATGAATTAGCCTCGCTTTTATTATGAAGGAAAGAATTCGCTTTGTTCAGATCTGTCAGTTGGGCGCACGGAGGTCTCTGATGTTTAATTTTTGAAACACAGAATCAGAGCACCATCGAGGTTGGAAAAAACCTTCAGGATCACCAGATCCAACCATCAACCTGACCTACCACTGGGCACTCAAAGAAAATCAAATCCACAGACGGAAGAATCCTCTTTGGCAGGTGCTAAACGTTGGAAAAGGACTCTTGGAGCACTATTCCCACAGGAAGGCAAGTCCCATTCCTGCATAAACCTCTACTGGGTTTGGCCACTTTTCAAGCCTCTGGCAGTGCTGGAGGAACATGTGAGATTTCAGCACACAACAGAGATGAGAAATCTCACCTTCCTGATGCCATTTAGTTCCTCATCGCAGTTTGGCGGCTCTCCTCTGGTTCTGCTGCCACGGCCGTGTCTCCTGCATTAATCATGCTGCTTCCCAGCCTGTGCAGTGGCTGGTGCTGGCATGCCTGGACCACCCTGCGTGCCTGGCCCCCGCTCCGGTACTTTTCTGGCTGTGCCTCCAGGATGCTTTATTTGCCCTGCTGTAGAGCAGATGCAGGACATAGCTCAGACAGAAAGTGTTTACTTTCTTCTTCCCTGTCTGGCTGTAGACCTGGAGCGTTGAGCAACTTCCCTTGCAGCAGTATCCTTCTTCCTTATAGCCCCCAGCCCCAAGCTGTGTTTCTGTGACTGGAGTACCTCACTGCCAGCTTTGTGTCCCCAGGTCATTTTGTTCATGGACAGTCAAAAACACTGCACCAGGACTTGTTTTCTCTGTACCATGACCTCGTTTGACTTCACAGTAGTGCCCTGATGCTGCTCTGATAGCAAAGTATGCCAGCCTCACTGCCCCAGCAGTGCCACGGCCTGCAAAAGGAGCTGCTGATGCTTAACCTCCCCCAGCACTCTGTCTCCCAAATCATTTTCTTCCTGTCTGCTTTCTATCCCATTTCCAGGAAGGAACATTATCTTCTCAGCCAGTTTCTTGCTCCAGCTGGCTGGCTCATCATGCTGTACCTGATGCCCCACTGACTCAGCTGCACGTGCACGGGCTGCAGGCTTGTGCTAGCCACAGATTTCCATCCAGATGCCTTCCTACTGAGACCAGCAGCAGGTAGGTGTCTGTCTGACCTGCAGGACACTTCTGAGTGTCCCAGGGCCATCTCCCATTTCATTGTTTCTGCTTCACTGTTGGGGTCACTGGAGCTGCATCTCCACATACTTGTCCTCCTAGCAAATCTGTGCTGGCTGCGCTCCTCAGAGCTTCACTTCTCCTCCTCCCTTGGGTTTATGTCTTTGTTCATATTTTCTGGAAGAGAAAAACCATACTTGGCTGGAGGGAGGACTCAAGGGGGCACGGGGCAGTGCCCATACAGACAAGCTGGAGGAGAATTCAGTTCATAAAAGGAAGCAGGAGGAATCGAGTGATGGAACTGCCATTTTCAGAAGGGTGGAGTGCCACGGCAAGGATTTCCTGCTCCCTTCAACTAAGTCTTTTCAAGCTCAGAGCCATTCCTCAGAAAATGTACGCAGCCCCTAATTAATCAAGTCTTAGCATCTTGGAAAGCGCCCATCTGTCCTGCCCACTGCCTGATGTGCACATAATTTTGTCTTTTCCTATCATCTGTAACAATAGCAATTACTAGTCATGGATGGTAACATTGCTTATAACGATTAAAAAGCTGACATGCCTTCACAGGGAAGAAAAAAAAATAACTGCGAGCAAAACCCCTATAAAATGCTCTTCAAAACAGTCAGAAAAGGCAGCAGAAGAGCCAGCAAGTGTAAGCTGAGGCCAGACTAATTCAGATGAGAATCTCAGCTGATGTTTGCAGCTATAGGAACAGGTCCACAGGTAGTTTGCACCAACGTTTTCCCCATTCTTCTGAGGTCTTCAGCTTAAGACAGATGCTCACTGAAAGGAATGTTTTAGCAGATTATCTGCTGTCCTCCTGCCCTGAAGCAAAATGACTTTTCCCACACCGCATGACTTGTCAGACATTTATCACATGCCATCACAGCTTAAGGTTGGGGCTTTCACATCAGATCACAAGTCCTTTGAGGAGCGGCTGAGGGAGCTAGGTTTGTTTAGTCTGGGGAAGAGGGGGCTCAGGGGAGACCTCATTGCTCTCCACAACTACCTGAAAGGAAGGTGTGCAGAGCTGGGGGTCGGCCTCTTCTCACAGGTAACCAGTGATAGGACTAGAGGGAATGGCCTCAAGTTGTGCCAGGGGAGGTTCAGGTTGGAAATGAGGAGACATTTCTGTCAGAAGGAGCAGTCAGGCATTGGGACAGGTTGCCCAGGGAGGTGGTGGCATCACCATTCAAGGATGTTCACGGATAGGTTGGACCTGGTGCTTGGGGACATGGTTTAGTGCTGACATTGGTGGTAGGGTGATGGTTGGACCAGATGGTCTTGAAGGTTTTTTCCAACCTTTACGATTCTGTGATCACTCGTCTGGAGGCCACATACAGTGTCCACATGGGATGGGAGCACATCAGTTCAAAAGCTGGAGCAGAAGACCCTGAAATTCCTAAAGAAGGGGAGCATGACTGGCTTACTGAAACAAGTAGTGGGTGAGGTGTAGGTGGAACAAAATGAGATGCTATGGTTTGTGATGGCCTGGCAGTCATTGGCACTTCTGGCTTTAAAAGCTTGTTTATGAATCAATTAAGCATATATTATTGGGTGACATTGGCTGGGGTCTGGCTACAGAGGAATATGCACTAGATGGAGTTTAATTTGCCTGAAGTGATATGGACCTGCACTACAAGGCTACCTAACTTGTCTTAACTCTTTCTTAAATTGGTTTAGCTTGCCTGCAAATTACTAAATTCTAGTGTAATTGATTTAAGGAAGGGTTAAATTGGGTTAAGTACATCTCCATTATGTGCTCTTAATGCTCTAATTAGGTCAATTTACAATCAATTTAGAAAACTTGCCCCGGCTGGTTTAGCTAATGTAGATCAAAATCTAGATATGGCGAAAGAGCAAAATAATTCATTGAGTCATCAATTCCTCATTTTTTTATGACCAGATGTCGGATGGTCTCCAGCCTAAATTTATGGTGTCGGTAAGCCCAGCTCTGCTGGAACATGCCTGTGTGCTGGGGAGGGGGGGGATTAGCTGAAAACAGTTTGTCCCTACATGAGGCCTTAAGGCTCAGGCCTGTCTGGGTTTGGCTTGCCTGTTTGAGGTTATAAGTGTTCCTGGCAGTGACAGGGATAGCAGCCAAACCCTAAAATGAGGTGATGAGCAGTTCTGTGACCCGCTGCACAACATACACCCAGTCAGCCTGCACCAGGCCTGCTCTAGGCCTGCACCAGGCCGCCTGCTGAAGCAAGACCTGCCATGCGATTTGTGTGTGTTTATTGCCAGCAACCTGGTGTCACGGGTGGTGAAGGTCAGACCTGAAGGTGAAAACATCCTTGTGGGGCTAAATCTTGGTATAAAGGGCTTCCAAAATCAACGGCTTCTGCAGCTCCTCCCCACCACTGCGCTGGGTCACTGATGGTCCCAGAGACAGGGAAGGCCAGCAGACAGCCACCACCATAAATTCACCTCTCCACTGAATGGACCACAAATCCTAAATGGGAAGAAACATAGGAGATAAAGCTGAAGAAGTGAGATAAATCATCTATTCCACCTCCAGCCAGTATTGACTACATTGATTATCTTCCTGACAGGGGGTGACAGGTAGAGCTCAACCTGCCAGGAGGGTGATGAAGATGAAGGGGAGAAGCTACAAGTACCAGAAGGCAGAAACTCTGGGGATCCTGCAGCTTGTCACCCACCAGTATCAGCCAAAGTACAAATGAAAGAAAGAAAAACTTCAATCTGTACCAGAATTAATTTGCATTCAACTGCTGGACTTCAAATCCCTCAAACCCTTTCTCCCAGGAGCTTGCTGGCATTCAGCTGAGTGAGAGAATTGGTTTCCTATTGAAGGGATTTGCTTGGGAAAGTTGCACATGTGTACACTGCAGGCTGTGCTGAAATGGGGACAAATCTGCCTCCGGCCTTCAAGACCCTTTTTTTGTTAGTTTGTTTTTGTTTTTCTGTAGTGGAGTGAGGGGCAGGCACTGCTGTTGCTTTACACATCATGGCACGGCGAGTGCAGGTTCTTGTCACCACTGCTATGCAGGGGGGTGATAATATAAACATCCTTGTAGTCATGTATGGGGCAAGTCAGTATTGCCCTAAACCAGCTAACCACGTCTGCATTAAGCAATGATAATAAACTAGGGGAAAATCAGGCTGGTAACTCAGAAGCTCAGGTTCTAAGAGCAATATGCAACAGGACTGGGCACAAGGGGTTGCTCTGGAGACTTCCTAAAAGCAATCACATTGTGTTGGGACAAAAATCTCATTAGCCTGATAATGGTCTCCAACCAAGCTGCAGCTGCTCAGTGGATATTTGAACAAATTGGTGGGGAAAAGGAGTGGGAATTCATTTACCCCACACCTGGAGCAGAGGGTGATCAAAGAGGAGGGTGAGAGGTGGCTCCTGCTGTGAAACCATCCCGGCCATTCCCTGAGCATCAGATTGGACTCTTCACAGCTGCTGCTTGAGCCAGACACTGCTGCCTTTCCTGAAATCCCTCCTTTGGCAGCCTGGCCTGCCCCAGGGCTGTTGGCTGCAGCTAGCCCTGCACTTCAAAGCCACGCAGGTGTGGGTAGCCAGTATTTCCCAGGTCAAACTTTGCAGCATTTTCCAAGCACGTGCTTCTCCACCAAAAGCATGTACTCTGGTGAAGGCATCTTCCCTAATAGATAGGCAACAATTAATTTGCTTAACCCAGAATTGTGGTGGTTTTGAATTCTCAGCCAAGTAAGCATTTGGGAACAAGTACTTCTGTGGGGTGAGACCTGTGGGGAACAAGTGCTCTCTCTGGGGAGAGACCTCTCGTCTCTCAGTGACTGGAGCAGCTTTTTCTCTGCCCTCAGCCAAACTCCCCGCCTGCAAGCTCTAAATCTCCTCATAAATCACACTTCATTTCCCACAGCTCTCCATCACCAAGATGTGTCTCCTCCAGCTCCAGGCTCTGTTTTTTGAACCGTCTTCATCTGAGCCAGAAAAGCTGCAGCCTCGGTTTCTCAGAGGAAAGCCTTGCTCTGTTGTTTGTCTGGATGGACGTAAAGGCAACTGCATGTGCGGGGCCATGAGGACATTGATCTCTGATCCTTCCCAGCCACTTATTCACAGCCTCATAAAGGCACTGCAAATACAGCCACAGGTCTCGTTGCATGCATAGACAACATAGCTGAACATGCAGATGGCCAGGCAAACCTCAACTTGTTGTTTGCAGGAATTGTTAGTCTTGTTCAGCGAAGAAACCACTGCAATTAACTTCTTCACAACTAGGTGGACCAGGTTTTATTATATGTTATTATATGCATAATTGTCTGCACGCTCAGAGCTGTGCAATTTTTTTTAATGGTGGGTCAGTGGGTTCAACAGTTCTCATTTGCTCACCAGGAGGATTATTTGCACTCAATATTTCCTGAAAAGTTGAAGTGGTACAATGCCTCCTCCCCTGTGGAGGAGGAAGAAAAAAACACGTACTATCAAATGTTTTAGAGATAACAGGTTGGAGATAACTGCTATGCTTCTGCTAATGAGAAGTGACCATATCACAAATGAAAATCTATGGGGGGAAGAAGAAAAAAAAAAGGGGGAGAAGGGAAGGATCCATGAGAAAGCGGCGTGTCTCCTTTGTAGCAGCCAGAAGAACAAAAAGCTTTGTCTCTCAGCCTGGAGATAAGACTTTTAAAAATCCCCTAGTATGATACAAACAGCCTGTTAATCAGTCACATCAGTGCTAAGCTGGGGAGCTGATAGCAGCTGCGGAGTGCCAATGGTCTCACGCCCTGCAGACACTGACCATGGAATGTCCCCAGGGATGTCCCTACCTGCTCCCAACCACTCCATCGATCCATATGGGATGGAGAGCAAGCAGGTAGCTTGGAATGGGATGGGATGGGAAAATGTGGTCCCCAGTGTGATGAATGCTGGTAAGGAGTGAGAAAAGCCTCCAAATTCTGCAAGATTGTTCTTAATTTGTTGTGAGCTCTTATATCTTCTAGCCATGGAGTACCAGTGGAGGTGTCCTCATCTCATCAGCTGTGCTGGGAAGAGGTAGGCTTCATTTAAACATGCTGAACCCATCTCCCAGACAGACCCAGGGCTGGGATGGGTTTGGGTTGTCCTTGAAGAGTCCTGAAAGAGCCCACACTGAGTTCTGCATGCTCAGCTTTGAGCTTTGCAATGGCTCAGGGTATGTGCATTAAATCATTAGTGTCGGGTACAGGTGGGAGCAGAGAGACCTTTCCAAGGGCACATCACATATATATATATTTTAAGCCATATATATATATTTTAAGCCTGGTTCCATCTTTGACAGCAGCCCTTCATGTTTGGTTCCCAGTCCCAGTACGTTTTAGGTCTAGGAGCTGATTTCAGCCAGCTCTGCAGTGGAAAGACTCTGTTTGGGGGGTTTTATTAATGACAAGTGGCTAGGGCCACAGTGGTGCCTGTTGGATGAGCTGTACATCTGCGACAGTCTCAGCACGTGCTGGACCTCGGCCAGCAGCCCCTCACAAAAACAACCAAAAAACAGAAACTAAGGAAGCCGGCACCATTAGGAGGAGATGGGGAATGGGGAACATGCTGAGAGGTGGACTGAACGATGCAGAGGCAGAAGGAAATGTTTCAGGATGGGAAGACACAGAGGTAGCGGGGCTGAAGGACACCGGGATTCAGGATACTGATCGGGGCCCTCCAGCCCTTGCCATCCCCTCTCTGACAAATCCTGCACAGAATGATGACAGAGCTATGTTAACCACCCTTCCTCTCTCATATTTCCAAGTAAACCCCATATGTTGCTATTTCCCAGGCAGTAAAACCTCACCTGAGGAGAGGGCATTTTGTTCCAGCAGTTAATGATTAGCTCTCTCACGTTGCCCTGGGGTCCAAAGGACTCATCCCCAACCCAGCAGCTACAGGAGAAGGAGGAGGGGTGGCATTGGCTTTCTCCTCCCCGTTGGTGACCCCAGAGTTCGTGTTCCAGGGCTACACCAGCGGGGAAGCTCATAGACCTGCTGCAAACAGCGTGCTTCTTCACATTCTCTGTAGGAAATCACCACCTCCCTCCTTCTGTGCAGCCTTGGGCGTGTTTTCATGGTAGCACTGCCTTGAGGAGCTATTGCAGACGTGTCCTTGTCCCTGATTTCCTCCCTGGTGGTGACAAAAGTGACGTGGGATACAGCCCAGCTCGATGGTTTGGCCTCTGGTTGCTCAGGAATAATTTCCACCTTTCCATTGAAAAGATATCCATGGATTTGCTGATTGGAAACACGAATCATTAATTCCTTCCTCCCATTCATTCATCTGTGTCTTTTTTTCGTCTTCCTAGCTCTTCACTACTAAACAAACGAGATGTTTCCTTACTTTAAGTATTAATTATCCCAGAAAATCATAACCTGAGGCTAACCAATACCGTAATATTTCCTAAAATTAATACACGAGGAATTTACTTTGTTTTCTGCATTCAGTGATCTGAGTTCTGATGTTGAAGTCCTTCCCTGTAACCCTCACAGTTAGAAACTTCCTCTTTCACAAACAAAAACAGTTTTCAAGAACTCAGACCTCTGTCAGAAATCTCCCGTCGCTGCATGACATAAAACCATGATAGTTATCGCCTTTGTGGCTTTTTAAGAGGGGGAAGCAATCACAGCTGGAAAATCAAACACAGACCTTGCAGATTTCGGAGCAAATTTAGAAAATTGCCGTTCCTTTGTCACCCAAGCCTTTGGGGCGAGCTGTGATTTCATACCGAGAGAAGGAAAGAGCCCGTTCAGAGCTGAAGGTCTGTGCTGTTGGATGAAGCCTCTCAGTCCAACCTGTTTCCAAATTCTCCGTAGGGTCATCGAAGAGGCGGGGAAAATACACACGAGTACATGCTTCGACCTAATGAAATTCCCATTAGAAAACCAAAACCAACCTAATTCCAGCTGGCTAATGGGTGAGCAAATTCAGGGCCCCAGCAGGGCTGCCTCAGAGGGAGCTCCTGGGCTCCAGGCTGTGCCCAGCACCTCTCGGCCTGGCCCCAGGCCCCATGACAAGGGCCTGGCCCCAGGCCCCATGACAAGGGCCTGGCCCCGTGCTCTCTGCAGCCTCCCCTCGGGGGTTTAGGGACACGAAGGGGACCCCCTGGGCCTTGTGAGACACATGAGAGACAAAAAAGCACAGGGCTGAGGAAGACCAGGCCTATGGGTGGATAGGGAGAGGAAGGCCTGTGCTGGCAGTGCCCTGGCAGAGCAGGGGTTTCTCTCAGGAATTGCCCAGACTTGTGCTGCCTGGCTTCTGGAGATTCCCTTGTCCATTGGCACCCACACATACTGGTGGTCTGTATTTTCTCCACAGTACAAAAAAAAAGGTGTGGATTTCCTGGAAAGAGTCCAGCGGAGGATAACAAAGATGTTATGGGGCCTGGAGCATCTCCCCTGTAAGGAAAGGCTGAGAGACCTGGGGCTGTTCAGCCCTGAGAAGAGAAGACTGAGAGGGAATCTCATCAATGCTTACAAATACCTGAAGTGTGGGACACAGAGGGATCTGGCCAACTTCTTTACAGTGGTTTGTGGGGACAGGACAAGGGGCAATGGCCACAAAATGGAGCCCAGGCAGTTCCGCACCAACACACGAAAGAACTTCTTCACGGTGAAGGTGACGGAGCGCTGGGACAGGCTGCCCAGGGAGGTTGTGGGGTCTCCTTCTCTGGAGATATTCAAGGCCTGTCTGGACACCTACCTGGGCAGCCTGCCCTAGGGAACCTGCTTTGGCAGGGGGGTTGGACCTGATGGTCCCTGGAGGTCCCTTCCAAGCCCTACAGTTCTGTGATGCTGTGATCTCATGGGGACTTCCTGCCATGGGGAAGATGTGGTTTGGGTTTCTGCACTGGAGTCATCGGCTGAAACTGATTAAAAATAGAGAAGGAACCTAAGCTACTACGAAACCGTTCCAAAAGACAAAATACTCAGGAAGAAACTGAGTCCCTGTGTATCCTGTGTTTTGCAAAGTGTAGCGTAAGGAGTAATTGCCTGTAAAACACTACTGAGAGCAAGTGTAATCGATGTCTGAGAATTGAGTTAAACCTCGTCAGTGCCTCATCACACCTCTCTCCCCCAGAAGGGAATTATCTGGCAGACACAGCTGCATTCAGATGGACTGCCTGCTTCCCAAACACCCTACTCTTCTTGTCAGGAGGGGCAGAGCAGATTATAGCAGTCTGTGGGATGCTAAAGCATGGACTGCCGCAAAAACACCTGAGTCCTCTGCCAAACCATCAAGGTTTGCAGGCACAGAACCACACAGCCTTGGGGCTTTCTGGACTGGCCCCAAACTGAAGAGCAAAGGCAAACAGCGAAGAGGCAGGGGCAGTGGTTTGTTAGGCTCCAGATCCTCCTTGGATCCATCGTCTTGGAGTCTGGACCAAGACAATTCCCAGTGGTCGGAAGGCAGGAAGGGGAACTGAGAACCCTCAGGCTAAAAGCACAGCTGGTGCTTGCAGGTGGTGACAGCTCCGGTGCTAGGAAATGTTCCCTCTTCCTTGGACCAGCAAAGCAAAGGACTTGTGCATGACAAAGCCAGAAATGCTTACAGAAATGTCTCGTCTGCCTTAATCAGACAATGTAGTAAGGAGCTTGGACAGACTGCTTCCTAGCCATCGTTCTGTTCTTGCCAAGCTGAGCAAAACGCAGGATGACTCTGGTTTGCAGGGTGCTACAACAAGAACTGACTCAACAGTGCCAGCGAGCTCTTCACGGGGCTCTCAGAGTTCAGCACAAACAGCATGTTGTGTCTCGGAGGCGACCAGAAATGAAGCCGAGATGCACAGCAAATGCAGTCAGGAAGCAGGTTTATAGCCCTTCCTTAGAAGCAGTGGCTTCTGCTGGTAAACCTCAAAGTGTGCTGCGAACTATTAGAGGGGTATCGACTGCGTCTCCCCCCCCCCATGCATGAGAAGTGATGTGATTTGTCTGAGCTCACATGAGACATCTGTGTTTGAGCTGGGAACGGAGCCCGGATCTTGTGAGCATTACAAACACTTGCTCTGAGCACACAGCTTTCCCCTTTCCTTTAGCATCTGGGCAACTGGGAGCCTGAGATGCTCTGCACCCGTCCCCAGCTAACCAGGGACAGCATTTTATTTGCAGCGGTGCTGCTGCTGTTGAGCCAGAAAAAATAAAAAAGGCAATGCAAACCACAGCACAAAAACACCCACGCTGGCTAAGAGCTCGGCTTTGTGTTACCTCACATCCAGCACTTGGTCTTGTTTTTGGGTCATGCACTGTGGTAATCACCACTCGGCTGGCATAGATTCGTGTCTCTGCAAAGATGCATGGTTAAGAAGTCTTGGAAGCCTTCTGGTAGACCTGGAAGGCTTCATGGAAGCACATAAGAGTTGGTCACTGATGTATTTTTCTGACATGGTGGGAAAAACCTGGCAGTGACAAAACAACCTTCACCCCCATCAAGACACAACACCCAGCAGCTTGGCTGTAACAGCAGTGCCAGGACACCACTCATCCTTTCCTCTCCACTCTTTTTTTCTCCCACTGCTAATCTCAGCACATTTACCCAGCATTTCTCAGCCCGTTGTCCCAAACAGCCGCTGTAACGCACCGTGCAACTTCTACCGCTCTAAATTCATACCACTTTCAGTCACACCACAGCTGAAAACTCAATTTCTAAGCCATGTAAGGTCTCACGAGGACACCAGGGCCACAATGCGGAGCTGATGCTTTGTGGATGGCACACACAGGACGCAGTGATTGCCATGGTGCTGCTGGCACTGTGCAGGACTGAGGGCATCCTCAGCATCCCTCTGATCAAATTTAAGTGTCCCGGTTAAAGCCTGAAGAAGTTGTTTGCATCCCAAGGGCCAGTGGCTACTGGTGTCATAAGATAAAGGTCTCAGCCTAAGGAGAGAGCTTCCCAAGAAATACTCTCCCATGAAAAATAGTAATAAAAAAAAGAAGTGTCTTGATTTTTTGTATTTGCATTGGGAAAAAAAAAAAAAAAAAAAGAAAAGAAAAGAAAAAAGTTAAGATTGAGTGCAGTCTCCAAGGAAATAGGGAAGAGAAGGAAATTGCATCACCTCCTCTCCTGGGATCTCTTAAAGCCTTCCCCGAGCAGCCAAGGCAGCGCTTCCCTGCAGCTGGGCGCAGGGCTGCTCTCCGCCACCAGCCAGAAGCAGCAGCTGGGTGTGAAGAAATCGATTCCTGGCATTGCCACGGCAGTAAGCAGAGGTGAAAGTCCTGCAGGGAACATCTGCAGCCTCAGGGGGAAGCCCAAAGCCTTTCAGCGTGTCAGGAAGAGGCACATAACAGCAGCGAGGAACCGCCGAGCAGCCCAGCAGGGTGGAGGGGTGCAGCCTCCCCAAGGTTTAGCAGGCAGGTGGAAAGGGGAAGAGGTCACGGCTTTCCAGCCTCCCCTTCCCACTTCTCTCCTGGGAAGAGACCAGCCTCCCTCTCAGATCCTCCAGCACGTCCCACTCGCCCACGCCGAGGCATCCCTGAACAAGGACAGAGGTGGAAGCCGGAGCGATGGTGGCGAGGGGCACGTTTGGGACCCTTGCAGGTGGATTCCAGTACAAAAATGCTTGATGTCAATTTTCTAGGAGGGACAAACAGCCCCAGGAAGGACCAGCTGTGTTTTTCCAAGCAACTTGAGCCCCAGCAGCATCCATCCATCTCCAGTTTTCCTTATTTAATTGCATGCGGATGTTTTCCAAAATGATTTATTACGCAGTGAACGAACTCGCTCATATCCACGAGGCTCCTCCACTAACTGAAGCCGGATTTAGAAAACAGTGCTAGGGGAGGGGAAAAAAAATCAAAGAGAAGTGAAAATGTTGAAAACTGGTTTTATTCCGGGCTGGTACAAACCTTCTCACATCAAAGATCACTCCAAAAATTGTGGGGTTTCCTTTTTTAACACCTCCCCTGTACCAAGGCAGAGCTGACGTCCTTTGGTTGACAGTAAACAAACCGTCTGGCTGCCTCGCACCCAGAAAACTGGGGCCGTGCTCTGGGGTTTGTTTGGGTTTGTGTTTTTTTGTTGTTGTGACCCAAGGAGGTGAAAAGCCAAAGCCAGGCTGACCCTTGGGAACGGCTGCGTTCCAGCTTTCTCATCTGTAAAACCCTATTTTACACAAGACGCAGGGCTGGGGAGTCCAAATCCTATTGCACTCTCATTTCATCATGCTGAATAAACTTAGTAACAGTTTTTTCCCTGGAACAACTCTGCCTTCCCAGGCATTTTTCCTAGCTCCATCAATTTTGTGTCAAAAACTCAACCCTCATCTTAAATATTTCCTTTGCAAACCAGCAGAGAGCCGAGGAGCAGAAAACTGGTGATCCCGTGAGGCTGTGCCCAGCAGCCCCAGCCCTTTCCCTTCCCACCCGTGCTTCCCCTGCGGTGCTGCAAAGCCCCACACGGCTTGTGGGGCCGGCCAGCAGCACAATAAAATCCTCAGCTTGTTTCAGTTTGGCTCCCCAGGCTGTAAAGTTGGAGGAAGGGGATTTCCCCAGACAGAAAGGGAATAAATGGGCATCACTTCCAGCTCTCCTAACCACCCCCGAGGGAGCAGGGGCCTCCTGTGGTCATGACCCAAGCAGCCGAGGGCTCAGGAGCGATGGAAGAGAGGCAGGAAAGGAATTTGGGCAAGGAGAGCACCCTGTGGCTGCCACTCCTGCCCTGTTCATCCGTGTGAGCCGTCCTCCAGCCCCATCCCAGCGAGGACTTCGGCCAACCCAACATCCAAGGGCTGGGATGAGTTGAGTCAGTCGCAGGTTGAAGAAAAGCAAAGAGGGGCGTCCCGCCCCACAGTTTTTATCAGGACCACTTGAAGTTGTCGTAGGCGGGAGCTGGAGTCCTCCAGACCTCTCGGCCAGCAGCGTGGGTGCAGGGTTTTGGTTTCCTATGGAAAGGGAGCTGGAGCAGGGCGGGCAGAATGAAGATGAATGAAGAGAGAGAGAAGCAGCTCCCAGGCTTGTAATCCTACACACAGATAAGGGAGCAGCCCCAGTGGGTGGGTGGAGGAGTGGAGGCGTCAGCATCTTAAAACAGCTGCTTGAGCACCACTCATCCCCGCAGAGCTCTGGCCTGGCCCCAAAACATGATGCAAAACACCAGAGCTGCTGCGTGAGCTTCGCTTACCGCCTTTGCTCCTCGCCAAGCAGCGGGGAAGAGCTCACCCAAAGGGTGACAGCGCCGGGACTTCAGCTTCCAGCCTCACACCCGCAGGGCAGCAGCAGCAGAGCCCTGAAAGAGCAGGGGCAGCGCCCAAACCTCCTCGTTCCTCTGAGCTGGTCGGCAATGCTGCTTGTTCCTAAGGCCCTGCGGGATCCTCCTGTTCCTCGAAGGGCTGGCAGCGAGCTGCGTGGGTTATTTCACAAGGGGGGTGTTGTAAAATGATGTAGCAAAAGCTGGTTTGCTGCTGTCCAGCCTGGTTGGGGATTTACCTGACCCACTTCTACATGGAGAGGTGAGCGGGCACTCCCTGCTGCTGCCCTGGGCTATTTAACACACAAAGCTCCAAGGGGAGAGCAGAGCCTGCAGCCAGCCCCAAATCCTGCCCAGCCTCCGCTTGGTGAAAGCAGGAGCCCAGCCCCCGCCGTCTTCCCCCTCCCATTGAAATTCGGGTCTGGATCTCCATCCCAAATTAAAGCAGATCCATGAGGATTGAGGGCGCAGCCCCGTGTTGCAGAATTATTGACACCCACGAGGCCGGCGGAGCCGAAGAGCTTCTCTCCAGCTCTGCACCTCCCAGAAATAACGCAGGCTCCCACGCAGCGGAAGCGCAGGGTAATGGAAAGCAGAAGCACCCCGGATTGAAGTGTTTTACAGAACGTTGATTTCCATCCAAGGTATTGCCCTGGGAGCTTTCCGTGGAGCTGCTGTGCTGTCAGCGCATGATTTGCTCTGCTCACCCTCTTGGTTTTAATGTGCCATTAATAATGCAGCTGCGTATTTATTGCAGGGCGCGTTAATGTTCCACTCCTACTCCTTGAGCACTCGTTACCCGGGCCAGGCAGGGCTCCAGAACCAAACAACTGCGGCAGCGATCCCACGGAGCAGGCTGCAGCCCCACCAGACCCAGCACAGCCCTGCGGGGAGGTCGGGGACATTCCCGTTCCCAAAGCTGCACCCAGAAGACAGGAACAGCCCGACCTCCTCACCAGCTCCGCCGTCAAACTTCAACTCTTGCAGGGCGATTGCATCGTTGAGTCTTCTGAGGGATCCCAGCCAGAAAACTGTAAAGCCTCATTAAGGAGCAGCTTGCTTAATCCTGGCTCTGAGAGCAGGAGCAGGCTCTCCAGCTTGCTCTTGCCCACAGCTGCGTGGGGTGGCACGGACCTCCAGGGGAGATGTGCTGCAACACCTGCACCCTCCGCCTCCCTGGGAGGAATCCTGCACGCAACCACGGGATGCCCGAGGCTGGCAGGGACCTCTGGGGCCTTCTGCTCCGAGCCCTGCCCCAGCAGGGCCACCCCGAGCAGGGGACCCAGACCCACATCCAGGTGGTTTCTGGAGATCCCCAAGCAGGCCCTGCAACCACCAGAGCGCTGTAATACTGTGACTTCTCGTCCTACAGCACTGAGCACCCCATCATGCCCCCAAACATCCCATTACAACCCCCAAACATCCCATTATAACCCCCAAACATCCCATTACAACCCCCAGACATCCCTTTATAACCCCCAGACACCCCAGTGTCTCAGCATCCAGGCATTTGTGTTGCTCCACCACTGTCCACCTCTCACCAGCAGCATCCTCTGGCTCTCACCAAACCAGTATGAGGCTACAGGGCGAACTGGGAGCAGCACAGAACTGGGTGGCTGCCTCACCTAGGGGTCACAGCTTCGGCTGTAACACCGGGCTTCAGTGACCCTCTTCTGCCTGTGGGGCCTCAAGTCCTCGTCTTTCACATCCCAGCAGAGTGCCTTTAAACCCTGGGAGGGAAAAAAAAGGAAGAAGATTGCCATAATCCTGTCCGGAGGCTGGATTTCTCCCTCCCCTTTTGGATGAGGCAGCACGAGGAAAAAGATTTCTCATCTTCCGAGAAAGCCCAAGGGACTGTATGGCCTCATTTTCCCTACCTTCCCCTGGGAACAGGGAACTAACTCCTCCCTTTCCTACCCCTACGACCTGTGTGTTCCTTCCAGCAGCAGCAGGGAGCTTCCGAGCAGGAAAACTGAAGCTTCCCCGTCCCGTGCTGGGCCTCAGGCTGGTGGTTGGGGTGCTCAGGAGGCAGGCTGAATCCCCACGGGGCACCACAGAGAGCCGAAATCCAGCCTCCCACATCCTCAGTGGCTGCTCCCAACGCTGGGCTTTTAGGAACAACCACGCGTAACCTTGCCTCCAGTCCCCTGGCTGTACTTAAACATTGCGTTTGCCATTTTTTAGTTATTATCATGCCCTTACCTAAAGCACACAACCCCAGGAGTCTCAGCACGGTTTGGGTTGGCAGAGACCTTGAGGATCACCCAGTTCCACCCCACCACCACCCTGC
The DNA here is from genome assembly GCF_963932015.1 of Anas acuta. Taxonomy (NCBI): domain Eukaryota; kingdom Metazoa; phylum Chordata; class Aves; order Anseriformes; family Anatidae; genus Anas; species Anas acuta. The sequence continues at coordinate 6,151,173 of NC_088982.1, read as the reverse complement.
ACCAGCTGGAGCCGGCCGTGTGGTCACAAGCACAACCACCACAAACTTTTCTGCTCCTTGCCTTCCAATATCCAGCTTCACTTCTGAGATGAAAGCAGCGTTAATTCCTACTTGCAGCTATTCTTTTTGCCCGATTTGGATTTATTTCTTTATGGCGTCCTGACAAGACCACGCCTCCGATGATGATTTATGAAGCTTCAACGTGGCTCATTTCCCAACTGCTGTACAAATAAAGGCAAACTGATCGAACGTTACCAACAAAAGGAAAAGCTTTGTTAGCCCTGTCTTGTCTGCAACAAATCTCCCAAAGTGAGTTGGTATTTTGCACCACGCAACCAGGACACATCACAGCAAGCACAACGCGGAGACTTCCCAGATTTTTGAGGATTGCTACTTCCCTCTTGTCTCACTAACTACAAGTTCCTTTCACTATAGATTTAAATATTTTTTTTAATCTATTACATCCTCTTCCCCCAGCTTTCATATCTGCATATGCTAACCTACCAGTTCCTGGAGCGCACACTCAGCCAAACATGAAACCTACAACGTGCCAGACGGACCGTACGCTGTCGTTAATGGAGAGAACGCATTTAGGAAGCACCCCTGTAAGCTACTTTTTCTTCTCTCGTTGCGTTTTCACAGTCTTAGGGTAACCTGGCACCACACAGCACAGATGATTACGAGAGCGGCTGGTTCCCCTGGAAAAAGCCTTGCAACGCCAGCTGCATCTGACTGCGAAATCACCTCCAAAAGGAAGTGCAGCATATAAACCCCAGGAAATCATCAAAGTTTGACTATTGAGTACTAGTCTTGCATTATTTCTGATAATTGCCATAATCACAAAGTCAAAGACATTTGAGGAAAGACTTGGAAATAGCGTGCGTTCAAACCAAGCCTGCAGAAAGCAGTCAGAAATAGCAGGAGGGATTCCCAGTGCTGTTTATCACGGTTCTTTGCCACTTCTTACTAATCAAGCTTTATCTGCCACTAGAGAGAACCAGGACAGAAAACAGAAAAAAGGAAATTTGCAGAAAAAAAAATATAAATTAAATTCTGATCCAGAGCAGTAAGGCACTTTGTGCGTGCACCATCCCAGTTATGGATTCTCATTTTATTTAAATCTTTGCAAAGCTTAATTCTCATTCTAAAACCTCTGAAGTGAACTTCTAGACATTCTTCCATCTTTTCAATCATGATCTCCTCTCCTCTAGGAAATCACATCTACTGCCAACTTTTAGGGGCCGTTCACTCCAAAGCTGCCCCTGCTTCTCTGTTTTGTACAATTACAAAAGCAGCAAGAGCACCAAACATCATTAGAGCCCCCTCGCAGGAGGCTGAGGGCAGGTAGCTCACATCCTCAGAACGAACTTTACAGTAACAGGACTTGTTGTGAGGAGCAAGGAAGAAGAAAACTGTAAGACGTGCAAGGTCTAGCTGCAGAGAACTGCGTGTCCTACGAAGAGAAACCGCGTCTTCTGAGCGCAGGAAGCCAGACACTGCTTCTCTTTCTATTTTCTGCACACACAAATGTCAAGAAAATTCAAACTCTTCCTGTCTGAGAAGAAAGTACAGTCGAGGCCCTGGCCAACATGCTCACCCTACAGATTAGCGGTAATTGCTGCCTCAGCTGTCCTTCTTCCACTACAGAGCATGAAGAATCACAGTATAAACCAACCCCACTTACACGCCAAAATCTGCAGGTTTCTCCATCCCTAGACACAGCTGAGGCCCTGCCGTATTCTCTCCCCTATCCCTTTTGTCCCCAGGAGCAGCCACCAGTTAGGATCTGGATTGTACTGTCAGGGGCTTTCCTGGAGAAGTAACTCTGACTTACTACAGTACGGACCAGAAATACTGGCCTGCACCTACATGTTAAAGACAGCTCAGAACTGAAAGCAAAGCTTGGCTCACCCAGCCCCAGCCAGAGCAGACTTTCAAAGGTCTCCTCACTATCAGGTAGCCTGGTGGCATGCTTGCTGACCCAATTCATCACTGTTTTCTGCTAAACGGATTCTACAGGGACCGAGAACCAGCTCTTTGGCACACAACGTTCACTGAAGGACGAGCATTTCGGTATCTTTCCTCAGAACGTGACTGTGCAACATTTACAAGCACCTCACTTGGTGTCCTCTCATCTCCCTAAAGCACCTGGCTGGCTGCTGCTCCACCAGCACACAGCAGTGCTTCTCACCACAGGAGGAGCAAGCAGCAACAGAAAAGGAAGCTAGTGCCTCAAAAAGGACATCCTCAAATTGCTCAGAAGACCCATTCATACATACCCATTTTTCAAATATGCAAAACCTCTAGTTGGATTTACCCCAAGTATAAAACCGCCAGGTTCTCCTTTATTTCATGGCTCCATAGCTACGAGGACAGCTCATCACCACCACACAATCACAACGACCTCTTCGTTTTACTTAGAAGCGATAGGAACACTTGGATGAATGAGTTATATTAAGCTCTTTACAGAGCTAAAGAACACATCTCCATGTAGAAAACGTGGCACAGGTGGTGTTGGCAGCAGGACTGTGAACATCTCTTAGAGATACTCCTCAACAAGTGGTCGTTAACGCTACAGGCTGCAGTCTGAAATTAACAGCCTTTTGCTACTACATTTGCTCCTCCCCATCTCACCATTTGAAGGACTGCATCCAAGTAATTACTTCCTGTGACGACACACTTTTGAGAAACGCTTAGCAGGTGGTAAAGCTGGAGAAAGACACAAGGAAGTCTTTGGTGAAGAGATCTGCGGAATGAAACCGGAGAACTGCAGGTCTAATGCATTTGTTGAGCTTCGGTGCAATTTGCAGTGCATTTGACACAGTTTTAAGGGTCTGAAGCAGAACGGAGTCAATCGAGATATCCCACAGAGGCTCTTTCACAATCCCCAGCCAACGTCTCCCACTGTCTGATGTAATCCCTTTAGTGCAGCTCCACTGGAAGCAGAAGCTCCTCAGCTGGTTAAGTCAGCCCTGGCACTTAGCTGCTAGCTCAGGGGTGCCACGGGGAATGGCAGAAGGTTGAAACCAGTCAGAAAACACACCCATACGGTAGTGAGCAAACTCCAAAGAATTTTAACATTTCAGTCTGATTTAAAACAAATGTGTAAGCAAGAAAGTCTGATTTCTGAAGGGCAGATAATAGCTCTCGGCTATTTAGCAGACATCAAAGCCATGGCTGTTGGCCGCGTGACAAAATTCCCTCAGTAACACAGCCACAGAACACCACGTCTATAATATTTCTTTGTAATGTCATTTATTAAGTATCCTTTTTGATATAAAACTTTAAGCAAAAATATTTTGAAAACTCTGTTTTAATAACTCGCACAGGACTATTTTGTACAGTCACTGTCACAGCTGCTCAGGCTGCCATTTAAGGATTAAAAACCTTTACAAATGTCTCGTTTCTCGCTGTGCCAGGATCTGTTCCGTACAAAGAGGCTGCAAGGGCAGACGTTGGAAGATGTGTGGAGAACCCAGGAAAGTTCTGAGGCCCTGTCTTTGGCTAAGAGATCGACTGTATCACAACCACGTGGCAACTGGCACCGCTCACCCAGATGGGATTCTGTCCCACACATTCAGACAGCATAAACAGATTCTACTTTGATTTCTGCCTGCCAAGGCTGTTGCGTAGCCTGTCTGAACCCCAGCCAGTCTATTTCATCTTATTCTTTTCCATGTAAGCCAATAATCCCATTTTTAACACTGACAAACAGTAAATAAACGTTTCTTTGGGCCGAGGGACAGCTCCTGTAGGTGCGAACATTTCCATGAAATAGTTGAGGTCCATCAGGTAGCCAGATTAACACATCTGTTGGCACAGGGAAGACAACTGGAAACACAGTGTGTGTGCTCGTGACAGATGCTGTAGGCACATACATATGCGCCTTACAGTGAATACTTTAAGCAGAATCCTTAAATTAGACAAAACACTATGTAAGCGGTTGCTTGAGGTCAAACAAACCAGTCCCTCCTTTAACAACTTTTCCGAGCACCAGGCACGCAGAAGGTGATCTCAGTTCGTCGTAAGCACCTACAACAGAATTCAGAAAGTCAAATTAGATGTTTCCAAAGGTTTCTCAAAAGGTCAGTGCTGAAAAGAAAGCAGTTTATTTTACATGCTCATCTGGTTCAGATGAGTTTACATACTCATCTGGTTCAGCCTCCCTAGTTTCAGAAAGGCATTGCCACCTACTGTTCAGACTGAATCTATATTTCTGACAGCAGAACTCCAAAACTCTTCTTGCCTCTCCCTACAACAATTTTCTCTTCCCAATCTTTGTGTATAAGCAGAGAACTAGGCTGCACATTTCTGAATTCTTCCTATTCAGCAGGAAAAGATAATACACTCCCAATTCCAAGAGAACAGATTTGACCTTCCAGTGAACACATTTTGCTGATTAAATAAATTGCTTAAAAAACAAAATGCATCAGTGAAGCAAAACCAAAAAGAAACCCTTTTCATTTGCTGCCTTTCTCCCGTGGAGCCTTTTTTCTTTGTTAGAGTGAATCCTTTTGATAAGGATTTTAAATCCTTCTGACAAGATATGAAGAGAACTTTTCACTGGAGAGACATTCCCTGAATTCCTTTGATTTTGTGGTTACTCACCGTAGCGAAATATTGTCACAGAAACTTGGAAGCTCTCCAGATGACACGTCTGGCCAATGCTTGCTGCATTTTGCTTTCACTGTTTGTTTTTTTGTTTTGTTTTGTTTTTAAAGCAACCAGGCTTGTTTTCATTCATTCTAAATATCAGCAAGCTGCATTTTTTTTTTATTTTTTTTTTAGGAAAGCACGTTGGAAAAGTGGTTAAAAAAATAAATGTTTAACTTTTGGTAAATTTGGGTCATCTTTATTCTACTATGAACTAACTTTTTCTTATACAGAGGATGCAGGGGGAGGTGCTGTGCCACAGCAGCGTATGGTGTGTGCTTGCTGCCTGGATCTCGGCTACAGCTGTACAAGTAAACCGCTGCTCCTAAATGTGTGTCAACTGAGAAAAGGGGGAAAAAAAGGTTCTTTGTTAGGTCAAAGACGTAACTGTCCTGTTTGCTCACGTGACGTTCACAAAGAGTTATTCTCTGAGCAAACAGCCAGAAGGATCTCGCTTCCGATGCAGATGTGCTCTTGCACCAAATCCTGGTCAGCAATCTGCTGGGTCACAACTGTGCTCTCGTGGCACTTCCTGCTCCCGTAACAGTGCCCCGTGGTCGCAGCCCTTCCTTTTTCTGTCTTATTGATTGAGGCTGTAAGTGGGCACAGTATCTATTTAAATGTACACTGGAGTTATCAGCTGCATTAAAGCAAATTAGAGCCAGACTGCTGTAATCCACATTACGACTTGGTTTCCATCTTGGGGAAATCAATAAATCCCTGCACTTGCAAGCAGTGCGGCTTTCCTGCAAATTCGCCATGCCCTTCTATTAGCATGCACTTCAGGTCTTTATTTGTGATATTATCCGTAAATGTAATCATGTTTCACCTGACAAAACCTTTATCTTAATTCTAAATCAACATGAGCTACAATGTACATCCTGAGAAAGCAACTGCAAAAATCTTCCTCTTCTGCTCCATTTTTCTCCAAATTTACACTTTTCCTTTCTGATTTTCGGATGATTTCCAAGTCACTGGTAAGCAATACTGTTGTAAAACCCAAAGTTACCCTCCCAGACAAGGTACAAAACAGCATTAAGAGAAAGGAATGAAGTGACAAAAGTTTCTGCCCCTGACATCTGTGCCAGGAAGCTTCAGACACTAGTTGAAGAGACTGTGTTGACAGCTTTTCCCATTTGTATTAGGTTACAAAATGGGGGCACAGGAGCATCCAAGAAGGAGCATCCAACAGGCAAGTGACAAAAAAAAAAAAAACAGAGCAAAAAGGTCATGTAATTAATATCCCAAATGTGAGAGAGAACGGTCCAGTGACAGACCTAAAACAACTTCTTTGGATGGGACTCCTAAATACAGATGGCTAGTGCCATAGAAATGCCCTAAAGGATCCATGCAGACACATGGTCTGCTGGACAAGGCAGAGAACCCAAGAGATTTGCACAGCTTCCAGAGCAGCAAATAGGGGCCAGAAAAGGCCACCATATTCTTGGTTATCCGAAATGGCACCAGAAACCTACCATCAGCCAAATGAATCTGAGCCTTTGTCTGCGTTTGGGGGGGACCCTAAAGATAGTAAAGTTCTACAAAGCAGAAGAAATCCAAAATCAAATTAACAACCAGGAAGACTGTTCTCACAATAAAATGGCAATTTTAGAGCAGAAGAGCTGAAAACATGGGAGTTATAACAGAGACAGGAAAACCAAGCAGAGATGACAACTTTAATGGTCTAAGCAGAGGCAGAAAAAGGCAGATTTAATAGTCTGTTTTAAGGCTTTGCTATAACAAACCGTAACAGTTTTAAGGTTTGTTATAAAAAAAGGCTATCTAATTCTTAAAGACAGGAATCACAGACCCCACAGATTACATGTGGGAGCTGACTTCATTTAAACTGACAGAATTTTATTAAACATGTCTGGAACATTTTCCTAGGCAAGGACTTAATTAAAATGTTAGCCTCTGGCCTTTTTTTCTAACACAATTATACATTACTCAAAATAGTGGAAATTTATGATGAAAACAAAGCATATGTGAAATTCTGCAGCGATATAGTTCAAACTAAACCATTTACCCATCATTGTTGCTTCCTTCAGGAATTTGTAACTGGTTTCAAACGTCATCTGTTGCAGAGGGGAGGAGCTGGACTGGATTCCAAAGCGATTCAGCGGTTTATAAACTCCTTCAAAACACATATAGTCTGCCACAAGTGAAAGGTGCCGAGGGTCTACCACAATACCTAAGAACACAGGGAAGAGCAATCGTCAGAGCACTCAAGTGCTAAGGTATTTTTTTCTTTAAAAAAAAAACTAATCAAAATTAATCCTCTGGATCTAATCAACATGGAGAACATCTCTTAACATCCTTCTGGTGGCTGCAGATCTTAGTATGTAGCTGGTGTAGCTGCTCCCCTCAAATATCCAAGCTGGGTGCTCCTCATTTTAATATAAAACAGTACTTTTCTGTGTAAGATGCTAGGCATCCACAAAAAAATGGACAAACAAAACCATTCAATCTAAAAAGAAACAGTACTTATTTTTAAGTAACACTGCGGTGTCAAGAGAGGTGGGAGATCATTAACAGTTCTGTCAACATTTACCTACCAGTTCTTGAACAACTTGAAGGTTGGACCATTCTGGGCTGCCAGCCGAAAAATTTGTTGGATGAAACTGGTTGCTAAAACTCCCACTGCATTCATCTTCCCTCTTTTCAAGAGTTTAATTCATAGCGTGACTTAGCTCACTTAAGGCAAATTCAACCTGCCAAGCTTTAACAAGTCAGGCAGCCTCCCTAAACTGGGACTCTCAATAATGCAGAGGGACAAACCTTCAGACAATGCAGTATCAATGCTGTTTCTATTGTTTTAGAAACTACTATAAGCTTAACTATAGAAGGAGCCTAGACTCTTATCGTTAAAAAGCTAGAATGAGGCAAGATTAATTCTATTCTCAGGGCCACTGTGCAGGTCTAACATAGTTCAGGTTCCTCAGATGTTAATTATTAATTCCTCTGGACTTTCCAGCTTGCATATTAAAGGAATAGAAAAAAAAATCTGTGATGCATAGATAAATTCAACCTTGTCTAGTGAATTTTCTACAGATTAAACAGAACTTGACTAACGACTTCTTCACGGAAGGCACTATTTTATCAGAATGATGAAATAATGGAGAGCCATAACTGTGAGCAATGTGGCAATTACAATAAAGACCATCTTCAAAGATACAAACAAATCCTACCATATACAGCAAACACATCTTTTATTTCCTTTATAAGGACCCTCAGGGCAGACTCAATACCGTAATGCTTAGCCATGGCATGAATATCATTGGAATAAAGCCTGTTCAGGTCCAAAATCTGAAAGACAAAAAAAAAACAAAACACAGATATAAATTAGCACAGTAACTACTCTATTTTTTCCAAATAGCTTAAGCTAAGCTAAGCAAGCTAGCATAGCTTTTTTCCCTCCACCTTTCATTAGCTTAAACACCACCAAAAGCTGCACAACAAGACAGTAGCTCAGAGCCAAACTGGGACAAAAACGACACTGGAGATTTATTTTTAAGCAAGTGATCATTGTGGTTTATACCCAAGTCAGAATCAAAATTCAGCACAGAGAAAACTGACCTGAGTTTAGAAAACAAACAAACCAACTAACCATTCCTAGCAGCAGGAGGACATGTTAAAGTCTTCCAAGAAATGTAATGCCCGGTCTGTCTCAACCAACCAGAACTTTTAACAAAAGCAGTAGAAAATACGTAGCATAAAACAATCCTCTATTTGTAGAGTTATGGGCTAGATGGCATAACAGAACTATTCATCTCCAAGTACTACAATTCATTTAGATGGAAGAACTCCCTCAAGTAACATTTATAGAGACAGTTACAAGCACAGTGTGGAATTATCTGTCATTAGATACTGGGCTGCTGCACAAAAAAACAATTTGCAATTTACCCTTGAGAAACGGCTTCACTGAACTCTGAACGCAGCTGGGGGAAAAAGGAGAAGGAAGGAAGCCTAAGAGCTGAAAAGGTTTCACATCAACCCTGCTAACACCTATCATCCACGCCCTCTCTGTAGAGCACAGGAGATCACTCCAGTTCAGGATTATAAATAGACTACATACATCAGAGTATCTGAACAGCTCCGCAAGATTTATCCCCTCAGTATGCAGAATGAGTTCTTTCTCTCCTTGCTTATTGATACTTTCATTCAACAAGCACCGGGTGATCCCCTTCACTTCATGGATGACCGTGTTCCGTGCCAGAGAGAGAAGCAAAGAGGAGAGATCGAAGTACACCTTCATCAGTGGAAGCGCCAACGAAACCTAGAAAGAGAAAAAAACAGAAGCAGTGGTTTTCTGTAAAAATGCTTGAGCATTAGGCTCAGGAACCTACTTCTTTCTAGGTAAAAAGCAGTCAAATAGGATTATTTTAATTGTGTGCTTTGGGAACATAAATATCTGACTAGAATTATAGTCATAAATATATTTACTTATAAACAATCATGTCAGTTGTCTTTTTAAAAAGTTTCATTGGGGTTTTGAAAGTCAGCTGTAAATAACTGTATCAAGAAGAACATTTGTGCTGAGGCACACACTTCCACTCTGCTGTACTAATAGGGGACTGCTGATGAGACAAAACAGCAGCACTCCACTAAGAGAACCCTGTTACAAGAGCTACGGGCAGCCACTGTGCAGCCACACACAGCTGCTTCCAGGCACCACCATCTTACCTCACACCAAAGTTCATTTTCAGTGTCAAACGTGTAATCCTGTATTGACGGATGACTGTTCAGGACAGCATTTATTCGCATCTCCGCTGACTTGAGTAATAGATTTCTCTCTTTTTTAGTCTGAGACATAAAGGAAAGATGTTGAGGATCATCGCCATCTGCTCCATTCTGATCTCCTTCATCTGCACCTTGAGCCCTCTCTTCTTTATCTGATTCAGCCTCTTCATCTTCTGGATTCTCAGCAACATTTTCTTCTGCATTTTCTTCTTCACTCTCATAATCAACCTAAAAAACCAATGATGTAATTACATAGGCCAGAGAACATACAGAAACAAACACACCTATGAAGCAGCTTTATTCATGAATATTCTTGACAGATGAGTTGCAAGTACCTTGCCTATGACACAATGAAAATGTAATCCTGTTCCAAAGAGAATACAGCAGGATTCGGTTCAGTCTCTATTTCTCTTGCTGTTATTTCTCAATGCAACCATGGATGCTATAGCTTATTGCAACCATGGCAGAATTATTATTATTATTTATTTTTTTAAGCCCCAAAAGGCTCTTCCCATAATCTAGCTCTGATGACTGGAATCCCTCAGGATTTTACTCTTGCTGAAACTGCAGCTGACCATCCTTTGTACAGTAATTACGAAATAGTAAGCATGGAATGAACATGCACAGCCAGAATATTTGTAACAACTGCACTGTAGTTTTAAACACAACTGAAAAAACGTGAAAATAGCAAGACAAAGTTAAGTGGAACTACAGCACAGACAATCTGATTGCCAGACACATCTATCCAATAGCTGAAGAAGGAGGCTTTGAATAAAATCTGAAAGATCTTTTCTCTCTAACTTGCACAGTTCTGTATTACTCTTAACTACAGCGACCAGGCTCAGCCATAATAAGCACATCATCGGAAGTCTCAACCCACGTTTCCTGCTATGGATTTCTCCCCCCATCCAAATTGAAACTGATCGGCACAGACTAGAGACCTCCTTATGCCTTTTACTTCATTATTACTGGCTTTCTTGCTGGCGTTCTGCTTCAATAGAAGTTTTCCTTCCCAAACTCAGACCAGGGCAGTGGAAACAGAATTCAAATGCAGTGCTGAGCACCTATGAAATCATTACCTCTTCTTCCTGGTTCTTCCTCCGTTTTGCTTCTGTAGCATCACCATCCCCTTCATCAGCTTCTGCATCAACGATCTTTTCTTCCTCTTCGGGAGCTTCCTGACTGTTTTGTGCCTAGAAATCCATAACAGACGAGACAATCAGGCTGACTCTGCTGGAAAGCATGAACTATATCCAAGGGCTTTAGATTTGTAATCTAACAATCCCTTGTCCATCTTTGAGGCAGATATCCCCTGCTCTACCTTTAAGAACAAACTGATTTCTATAATAACACTACTGTAAAAAACAAACAAAAAACCTCAGATTAGTGATAGCTTTAACATTAAACAAGAACTTCTACTAGATATATAAGCTATTGCTCTGCTTATATGACAATCTACATCGGGAGAACGGTGGCAGAAGGAATATGCAAAAGCTTTTGCAACGAATAAAGGATCTTCCCTTAAAGGTTTCGATAACCAGTGCTGTGAAACAATCTTGATCCAAGGGCAGAGAGCACAAAGTTTTTTCTCAGTGGAACTAAAATAACATCATATGCTTAGAATGTGTAAGTAAATTAGGATTTTATAGGACACAATTATTTCCTTGTTAATTTGATGAAAATACAAAGAGAATTTATACATAAAGAAACTGATTAAGAAGTAATTTAGTAGTGACACAATTAGTATTCACATCAAAACAAGCGATGTTTTCCCAAATTCCAGTTCTCAAAAATAGGTAAGGAAAGTGAGGGACATTTCAGGTAATGCTTTTCTGTACCTTGTCTCCGTCACCATCTAAATCCTTCCGAGTTGCTTTCCGTGTGCTGACTTCAGTAAAAGATGCCATCTTCGCACTCTTCCGTTTAATTGTTTCCAGGACAATTTTAAAGAATCTGAAAGAAGAAGCAACCCAAGAGGTCCAATTTCAGCAACACTGCAGTCAAGTTTGAGCTATCATAAACAGAATGTATTTTAAGAAGCCAGTCAACTCATGACATGACATATTCCTTGGTGGATACAAAAATGTTTCTAAGATAAGGCAATTAATTTTTCTTCTTGTCCCTTTCCCATTTCCTTAGGAATAAAAGTTTGGCATCACCTCTCTTACAACTATAGATGTAGTGATGCATCCAAAGGTTGTAAGCTCATCTAGACATAAAATCAGCACACCATATTAACCTTCAGAAGAGAGAGGTTGCTTTTGCACATTTAAAATTATTTTTTGAAACCAACAAGCACATGCAAAATTGTTATATAAAGTAACTCAGCTTGAATGAAGAACAAATCAGTGAAGTTTTTTGTTCCTTGTTTTACTTTCTTCTTTAAAAAAACAAACAAAAGCCCCACAAGTTGTATTTATTCTCTACAAGAGCAAGGGATACTTAAAGCATTCAAACATTTTTGCTGCTAATAAACACGTAAGCATCCAAAGATGAGGAATGCAACATTGCTTATACAGGCTCTTCTCTTGAGTATATCACAGACACAAGAAAGATGTGCTTCAACAGAATTCTGCACTGTAGCCAAGCCACAGATACACAGCTTCACTCGAGACAAAAATCCACCATGCAGATGCTTCTGCAAGCATATCTTCAGGACACTGCTGTTCTGAGAGCCGTAACAGCAATAATAAACAAGTGATGACCCCCAGAGCCCACAGAAGGGCAAAAGAAAAACAAACATGAGAGCATCTGAAAGCAAACTAACCTTGTTTCCATGAAGTGCAAGATGTCCCTGGGCTTCACACATTTCTCCTCTCGGTAATACTCATGGGGCAAGAAGTGGAATTTGATTTTGTAGAGGCGATGCTTGTCCTGCTTGCTCTTCACACGCAGGGATTCCTCTAACTCAACTTTCTGCAAAACCTACAGAAGCAACAAGCAGGAACATAACTCCTTTGGTGAAGGCACTTTATTTACTTCCCACAACTCCAGTGCCTTTGATGAGACCAGAATTACACAAGACTAACTGGAAAACTGTTCTGTGGGCTTTTTGGCAGCTCCTGGGGAAGATGACCACCTTACTGCAATCCTTCTGGCTTAAACTGCTCCCAACAATTAATTTAGACAATGGGAGAACAGGCTCACCTCCTGTCCCACTTCTGCACAAGAGGCCACACTTCTTAGGGGGCCAACAGCTTCATTTCATTGAAGCATGTTACTTGCCCATCGAACATGACAGTAGTTCAGTAGAGCTGACTTAACTCTATCCTTGCTGCACCCCAACTTGAAATAAGACAGAAGAGGACAGTGCATGCAGGCATGAGTCCAAGAAAAAGCCAAACAAGGCTATAGCAGGAAACACAAATCCTCCCCTGCATTATACTATTGCTGTGTGTAAACTATTACACTTGTTTTACACTCTATAGTCTGCAGCCTGTGATGAAGTCTACAGATTTAATTGAATTTAAGTCTCATATGGCCACGGTAACTCCAGCTCCTTTCAATGTCTCATGTTCAGTAGGCAAGAAGTGAAAAGAAAGGACCCACCTTATCTCGCACCCACAGGCAGGCCTGCAAAACGGAAACTGCTGCAAAGCCAGACAAACCCATAAGCTCAAAGCAGAAACTGTGTTTTGCAGATTCCCTAAGGATACACTGAATTGGTGGCTCACCTCAGCTAAGCTCACTCTTGTGAGCTGTTTCTTAAGCTGCTTCACCTTCTTGTGAGCTTTCTTGGTATTAAGCACAGGAACGCTCATTGTTGGTGTTTTAATATTTGCACTGGCTACCATCAGTATTTCCCGCAACCTTTAAATAAAGAATGATCTTTCAAATGAAGCAGTAAAAGCACTCTGCAATCAAATAAACATCTACTTCACTTAATAAGACAGCATGCAGCTGCATGCTTATTAAATAAACCAGCATGCAGCAACTGCCAGTCCCACCAAAACCATACGTATCAGGAGTTGCGGTTACCATTGCACCACTCCTTTCCACTTCCCTGGTTCCTCACCAGGCACAGCTTCACCGACTCCATTAGATTATCGCTCCAATTACGGGAAAAATAAACAGAGATGGTAATAAGTTGTTCCCAGAACAGAAGAACTAATGAAGCCTGTTTCCTACAGATGCATAATGTATGCTCCTCGTGCCTTCTCCCTCTCCCCTGCTGCACTAAAGTGACATAACCGTCTGCCACCTCATCCCTCACACACATTTACACACGGCCAGCACCCATACGATTCAGAACAAGATGATGACTGGTTGGTAAACATGTGTGTGCTTGCAAAGTGCCTGTCAGTGCATGGAAGAGCCAGGAGAAACCTTGCTGCTATAAAAACAGGTCTCCTTCTGTCAAGGTGATGATAATCCTGCAAGACTTTGTAGTCATTTGCAGTGAAATTTTTTTGTGTGAAAACCAAACAGGCTTAAAAGATACTAGGGGAAGAAAAGGTGAGCAGAGGGCAAACCCGCAAACCACGGCTTCTTTAGGCTTTACTGTGCCAAATAAAAAATAGGAACAAAATAAGTCATTTGTTATGCACCCAGTAAGAGATCTCCATAGATCTTTTGTGTCTGGAAAGTGAGCCAAAACACCCATAAAATTGTACGACATTAAGATATTTCTAAACAGGTACAATTGACATTTAAACTAAATGATCATTTGCTCTCAAGATCACACACACCTGCCAGTATGGTAAAAAAAAAAATATTGAAGTGCCAAAAATAGCAAAGGAGTCGTTGAGAACATGGGTTTCTCACCTTGGAATACCCAAAGTCACATTCATTTCACCTCTGCCAGCAAAATGGAAGGTGTTCAGAGTCATCTGTGTGGAAGGTTCCCCAATACTCTGAGCTGCAAGAAGACCCACAGCTTCTCCTGGGTCACAAAGAGATCGTTGCCACTTTAAATACAATAAATCCTTTAATCTGAAAGGCAATAAATAAGCAAATGTTTAGCTCAACATAAAAAACTCAGTGCAGACTGAAACATTCCAAGTTCAATGAAATTACCTCTTTCGGCCATTTTCTATTGGTAGGCTCTGGACAAATACACTTCAGGAACTGTAAAACTGTATTTGATCCTAATTTGATCTGACAGCTCATTGACACAGAGCTGCAAGCTTAGAACAAACTGTCTTCTACTGCTAATTCCCACGTTGTCAAAAGAGAATTATTTACACTCATTTCCTCATCTCAACTGTCTTGCTGACTGCAAGATGTGGCAAGAGCATATTTTCATTTTTAACCGTTGCATATGGAAAGACCTCTGTGCTGCTTTTATTCTATAGTCTTTGCCGAAGTCCTTACCAGCACAGAAAACTCAGATTTGGAACAAACAGACCACCTGGGCCTCTCCACTAGGCAGTATGCACGCTTGGCTTTCAAGAACCATTCTGAAACCCACAAATTTGCTTCACAGAGGTCACAACAAAAACCATGACTTCATAAAGACTTTTCATCTTTAGCAAACTCAGTCCAAAACTACTTTTTTGAGGGGTTCAGCACAGAGAAGCAAGCATAGAGAAGTTACTACCTATCGGAAGAAAGTGCTGGTTGCATGCAACTTCCTCTGTTCTCACATTCCCATTTCTTGATATAATCTCTGACTCCATTTTCGAATGTTTCTGAAACAGATGCAAAATGTGTATCTGGACGCCAAACTGCAAGACTTGGGTCAGGACACTTATTGGTCTTCTTTTGATACTTTCTTCGCTTCTTCTCATCTAGTTCATACCACATCTTCAGTAACTGGAAATAAAAGAGAATTTTTAAGCCGGTTGGTTAAGCCACACTAAGACCAAAGCAAAATATCACCACTTCCACCAGCGATCTAGCAACAGAGAAGGAAAAGATCGCCTGCAAAACACTTAAGGGTGTATGGAACACACAGTAGAGCACAACTCAGCTACAATACAGCGTTCCCCGTTTTTGGTACTTACAATTTTAACCCCAAATGTCTTCAAGATTCTCTATACACTTGAAATCAAGTATCTCCCCATAGTAACTACATAGAAACCAGTGAAATACAACTAAGAATGCTTTTAACTTGGAAGTGAAACCCCTTGACCTACTTTAATCTTTACTTCTAGCTGACTAGCACCTCACCTGTCCAAAGCTAGCATGACAGAAGAGCTTTTCTTGCTTTCAGTTGTCTACACTCAACCTCAGGAATCCAGAAGAAATCTTAAACACAGCTTGCATCTTATACACGCTCATCTTTCTTTTTTCTAGTCTTCAGTTGGCTAGTCTTTCAGGTAACACTTCATATGTTGCATTTAATAGAGGAAAAAGTTAATGCTGACTTCAAAAAAAATAATACAGAAAATGCTTTCAAAAGCTTTTACAAGCTTTGCTGTTAACGAAGGAGAAGCTCTCTTGTGACACGGTTATCTGTCCACTGAGGTTTATAATACACCGAGACAGAGATAAATATACATTCTTTCCTACTTACTGCTGAAAGAAAAAAAGCAAACAAATGAATCCCCATGCCAAATTGTTCTGGGTGCTATCAGATGCACCAATAGCAACATAAATTCAGCATAGTTGAGTAAATATACTAGTGACACTGCATAACATTTGTAGACATGTAACTTCTGTTAGTTTATCCCAATACCTTCGATCTGGAGTTTTATGCAAACTGTCCACATCACAACAGGGCAAGTTCATAGTGAAAGCAAGGCTGTGAATGCATGTGGCCATATATTCATTCTCTGATAAAAGCCATATATGTTAGTGCCGTGACATACAAGAATACATAAGCTTACTTTTTGAAACAGTAGGCAGGGCTGGCTCAAGAGCTCTATTCTGTGTAAAACACAAAAATACCTCTATGGGCTGTTTTCTAAAACCAGTTTTACCTCAATTTTTGGCCTCTGTCCTAGCTCTATGGCCCACAGACTTCAAGCAGTAATAAATGAATCTCAGTTTCACCACTCGCACAGCTGACATACAATCCCTTCAAAAGACAACTTGTTTAAGTAGCCCTTGAAACACATTGGAACAACAGAAGTCACTGAATTCCGCAACTTCATTAAAAAATAAAAAAAGGGCTAGGTCAATTCAACTGCTTCCATGTTACCTGTAAAGTAGCAGGATCTCTTCCATTTTTGCTTTCTCCTGCTGGCATCTGTGCTTTCACACTTGCCATTTTCTTCTGGGAAAACATCAGAAAACCTCCTTCTCTTTGCACAGAGCTCTGGTGCCTGGCTTGCCACTTTCTTATGGCTTTGAACTGCTGGTTGGCTTGGTGGGACTCCATCCTTGCTAAAGCTTCATCCAGATGGTTTGCCTTCTGGATCACCTACAAGAAAGTTACCTTTATAATTACTTTCCTCTCTATACTCATGGTAGCTGCACAGGCAGAGCAAACTGAATAGGCATTTATTGCAACTGAAAAGGCTCAGTTGCAGTAAAACAATTTTCAAGTCCATCTATTTTTACGTGACTAGTGCTACTCTTCTCTAAGCAGCAACTGAAATTACACTGGTAAAACGAAGTTACCAAACTTAAGAGGCTGAACTACATCACGTGAGTTGATGAGAATCCAACTGCAGAGTTCAAATAGAAAAGACAACAGGGAGAGCATTTGATGCTCTAATGAATTTCAAGCCACTTAAATCATTCTACAGACTTAATAATCACATCTGTATTTCAAAAACAATGGCAAATAAAAATGTAGCATAGTCTCAAAGTGACATGCAAACACCTACGCCACTAGATCACTAATGGACATGCCAAAAATTAACCACATATTTCACTCTTCCCCTTCAAACCACATAAATAGTTAAGATTTAGGTGCTCTACCTCATAGTTCTCAGCAATGAAAGGAAACTGCTCAGGCTGTAAGAACTGAGTTTTAGGGATATCAAGGCCGTCTTCTCCATACAGAAACTGCACAACGCTGCCATCGCTATCACGTACAGTCAGGTCATACTGAACCACCAGTCCTTCCAGATGTTTTATGATACACCTATCTCAAAGAAAATTAAAACACATTGAGGTTGCACAGTAACAAGGATGATAACTCTAACACAAAAGATACTGTTTTCAGTAAAATCTTAATTTCACTTAAGGAAATAACAGGAATTCTGCAAGCAAAAAAAAATTACATGACAGACAAATAAAACATGTAATGATTTTGCAATGTTTTCTGCATGTTGCTCCATCCAACTTCCTTGGACTGAAAAAAATTAAAATGGAACAGCAAGTTACTTGCTATTTCTGTTGTCACACAAACAGCTGTGTGCAAGAAGGAAACTTTTGGAGGGTAGTGACGGGTTCTAAAACAATATACAATTTCCACCTTCTTCTATACACTGCAGGTGTGGCCTGAATAAAGATGAGGCCGAGAATGTGGCCTAAAAAAAATGAGTTGCAAGGAATATGTGCATCTTTCCTTGTCCCAGGGTATTTGGAGAATTTCAAACAGCACACTCTTTTTGTGAATATTAAGTACGCTATGAAGTTAATCTAAGCTACCTAAGTACTTCCTCCAGCCTACAATACTTTAGGAAAAAATATAATTTAAAGGCTGGAAGCCTTTAATAAGCCTCTTACCTTTGTAGGTACCCAGAACGGCTGGTTTTGACAGCTGTATCCACAAGACCTTCCCTGCCAGCCATGCAGTGAAAGAAGAATTCCTAAACATAAGCACAATCCCATCAGCGTTCTGCTGACAAGTACACAAAGACTGGTAATTCATACTCTTTCTGAAAAGCTGCATTTGAAAGCAGGGTGAACATAGGTGATTTATCTATCATGGCAAAATACTCTGTATTAAAATAGTAAGATCTAAATAAATTTCAGTATAAGCAGAATGAGTATTAAGCTTACAGATGGTTTGATTCCAGTGAGAAATCTGCCAGTCACAAATCCTCCTGAACTAGGGGAGAAATCGTAAGGTTGGAAACACGGCAGAGACTTGCCAGATGCCATCAGCGGGGGCCTTCGACCTTCCAGCTCAATCTGGCCCAGCAAACAAGAGATCTGCATGTGGACAGGAAAAGCACAGGCAAGAAAAGATAAAAGGAAACATCACTTTTTTATATAACTTTTTGCTCACGTAAGTGCAACGTTTTTTCTTGAAAAACTTAATAAAGCAATTAAATGTTCGGTAAATGTTATGTTCATTAAGTGTTCTTGCTACTGATGGACAGTAACGACACGTGGATCTCATCTGGTCTTTTTAAATAAAGTTATTCCAACCCTTGACTCACCCTCAACACTTCTATTCACATTCTGTATTAATATTTTAATATAAGGAGATGTGAAACTAAAATGTTTTAAATAATTAGTTCTCTTTGTTACCCTTACGACCTCCCAGCATTTCATTAAAAACAGAACAACAACAACAAAAAAAAAGCAAAAAAAAAACTCTTAACCTTTGGTACTTTAGATAGCCCTTTTCTACAGAGTGTTTGGTGTTTTGTCTGCATTGCAGAAGGCAAAATGAAAAAGCATTGTTGCCATTTCCACTAAATTCAAAGTAAGATTTTGTTGTTCCTACAGCAGTGGAAGAAGGAAACTGAGGGGTCAGTCTCCAGCAAGAGCCAGGGAAAATTCTTTCTCCTGCAGGAGGTTTGTTTGTATTATCTGCAGCACTCCTTCCAAGAAGAAGGCCTGAAGTTTCTATGAATCCTTAATGCACTAAGAACTGCTGGAAAAAAAAAAGGTAAAATTATCTGCTGAGGTCTTTATTATATTCTTCCCAAACTTTTCCATGCAAAAACTTGCATTCCCAAAGCCCACAATAAAAAACTTGCACTGCAATTAGAGAATCATACAAGACCTACTCAATAACTTGCACTCTTGGACAAATTACATCATTATACATAGCTGCTCAGTAAATTATAACTGTCATTACCTGTACTGTATTTACAGTGGATCCTTTGGCTCCTGACTGTACCATCAATTGCAAATTGTTCTCCGGAAAGCTCCTGTGCAGACCAAGGGGCATACAAACCTAAAGAGTTGGAATAGCGGTGAGGGGAACAGAACAAAACTATTAGTAATAAAACAATGAACCAAAGCAATTCCTGTCAAAGGCTTTAAGAAGTAAAACCAGGACAAATCACAGGCATTCCTATTTATAATCTTAAAAGCATCTTGAATATTAAGCCATCTTATTCAGGGAGGATGAGGGTGAGGTACTGGCAAGGCAGTATCTGAAGCCTAAGCTGGGGACAAATGGAAAGCTCCAGCTTCCAGAACAGTCAGGCACCCCTCATCAACATGAAATTAACTTTCCAAACAAGATTAGTATATACAGATGCCTCGATGCCAACCTTGTTAACTTCATTGTTGTAATTGTTTACTTCCTCCTTGAATTTCAGATCAACCATGTTAAAATCCCTCTGGTCTTTGCAGAGATGGGCATCCTGCCATTTCCCTTGGACCTCCTCACATGACGTTGCTTCTGGCAAATTAAGAGCAGCTCTAACAGCCTGAAAATAAAACAAGGGTTTTTTTTAAGTGCCAAGCAGACATGATTACATAGGGCGGATTTTCTAATTTATTTTTTTAAATTATTATGAAAAAAAAAAAAAAAGCTCTGCAAAATAACTTACTTCAATACCATGCTGGTTTGATTTTTCAATGATTTTTTGTCTTTTCTGGTCTGCTTCAGGTTTAACCAAGATATCTTCAATCCCTGTTAAAGACAGACAGACCACATCATGATCCAAACAGAGAAACAATTGTGAATGTATTCACCACTTCCTTCAGAAGTCACCAAAAATGGTCACTAAAAGGGATAAAACACATGATGGATGAGGACAGACTGAAAGACACACATTTGTCTGGCTTTTAAAGATAGACGGAAATAAAAATTTCTTCAAGAGGGGAAAAAAAAAATCACAGTATCCAAGATCAAATGCTGGCCAAAAGAGATTGTAGAACTGCCATCCCTGAAGATACTCACTTGACTGGACACAGCCCCGCACAAGCTCACCTGGCAGGACTTGCTTTGAGCAGAGAGCTGCATTACATCACCTCCACGGGTCCCTCTCCCAGACTAAATTATTCCAAGACTACACGTTCAGCATTTCTGTGGGGACCAGTGGGACTCTTTCGTACTGAGGTTTATAACGCAAAGGAGCTTAACAGTCCCATTACATGTCCCTTCACTGTCCAGTCCTTGCTCTCTTCTTCCCATTATGAACTTGTCTCTTCTTCCTCGACTCCTTCTGAACCTCATTAATCTCATCTCTAAGACTCATTTTGTTCAGTGCTAAATCATCTCATCTTCACCAAACACTAGGCTCCTGCTCCAGTTCCATTTCCCTTTTTCTGATGTTTTAAAAATCTAATGATCCCAGGCTCTTTGCTCATTATCTCTGTCAAGTGAGCTTTTGTGCCCTTGCTTTCAAGATATATTTTCTGTATCTTAGAGGCAATTAATCGTCTTACTTCAACAGATCTCCCATTTTTCTCTGGTTCACAGAAGACTGTTGTTTCCTCGTTGCTGTCAAAGCTTACTACTGCTCTACATAACTCCAAATGATTATGTTGTGCCTTCACAAGTGAATTTAAACTCTCCTGATGCTACATACCATGAATTTTTCATTAGCATAAGAACATCTTGCAAAGCTCTACGCGGTCATTTGAAATATTTTAACTACTGCAAGAAGAGGGAGCAGAGTAAGGGTCAATTTTTTATTGACTGCCAAGTGCATTTTTGTATGAGTTTGCAAAGCTGTAATGAAAGTCAAATATTTACCAAAAGTTTTACAGTAGAATGAGGTATGCTAGACTTGAGTAATAACCCCTCAAAGTCCTCCCTTCTCACTTATCAGTTGTTATGGTTTCTGTGAAATCATTCTTTTCAGAGAAGTAAAAAAAAAACATGGAGCTTCATAGGAAGTTTTGTCAACATGAAATTTAAACACGAGACATTTACACTCTTCACACTTTGATCAGGCAGGACAGATGAGAGAATTTAATGGACATCTTTACGATTATACTTTCTCTTTATGCTTAAAAGGCCAGCTATGTAAAAAACAGGAGTGAGGGGGAAAAAAAGTTGGCAAACAGCAATCCCAGTCAAGGACACTGTCTTGTAGAAGTTTATTTACAGAACTCTTGGCATGTATTCTACCCAACACTGTCTGTTTTATACCTCATGAGGTGCTGCAGTGCCCTGGTGAATTAGTCCTTGTGTTACTCACCCATTGTAAATCCCCTGTAGAGCTGCAGATAAGCAGTGAAGAGGCGTCCCAGACACGTTAGCACTTTCCCACTCGTTTCACCCCCGTAGATTTCATAGCAACAGTGGACCAGGCCATAGGCAGAGCTGCCAAAGTGAGCTTTGTCCAACACGCCACAAAGTAATTCCCCATTTCTAATAATAACCTGAAAAAGAAAACAACTCTTCAGGAAAAAATTTTGATGACCTTTTCAGGTTTTTCTGAGTAAATAAGACACATGAAAAGAAGGCTTTAAGTAAAAAGCTTTAAAAGCCCACATATTGGTGAACAGTTAAACACATTCACCAATATTACCTGTTTACCTGTACTTAGATGGAATCTGCATCAGGCAGGATTAGAAGAGTTTTTCTTTACACTCAACCCTATCCTGTGATTACCACCTTCTGTCAGTATCTTTCAACGCCTGTTTTTAATTTCATCATCATTCTGTTTCCCTTCCCATTCCTCTACTCCATACCTATTTAGATTAAAAGGCATCCCAGCCCAGCCTCCAGAGGTGTAGCACCAGCATACCTGCGATTCACACATGGAATCAAGGTTTAGACATCTGTTTGCAGGTCCCTTTATCCAGGCTTTTCCACCAATCTTAGCTTTTCCAGTCAAATTCAGTGGCACGTGATTTTCTGGAATGATGTTTATTAGCAACGTAGAAACAACCTACAAAGAAGCAGGAAGGATGGCAAGAACTATTTATTTCCCATATTCCTTTCTCACTGTACAGAATTTGGCAAAGAGAAGGAAACCAACAATCTATACATGTATTTTTACTGACAACAAACATTTAAAAAAAATCAAAAGTGTGATGTTTACAAGAAAGGAATATGCTTTTGCAACTCTAGCATCTGAAAGAGCAATGAGAGACAATTACTCTGAAACAAATGGCACCAGAGCTTTTTGTAATTTCCTTGTTAATGGGAAAAATAACTGTCCATCCACTTGGGCTTGTCAGATACTACATCAATATAATGACGATCTCAACCAAAAATTCAAATACCAGAGTATTTACCTAAAACCTGTAAGTTCAGAGGTTTAAAAGCAGCAGCTGGTGGAACTTTACCTTTCCACTTTCAGCAAGCTCTGCTTACTGTTATCGACAAATTCCTTCTCTGCTCTGATGCTTGCAGCATTATGTTTCTATCTGCAAGACTGATAAGAGCAACAAGTAGAAGTACTATGCTAATTCTGTCATTTTAAATGAAAAGACTCTTACAGCCTTAGTGAGAATACACAATCAAGATCTGGATGGTTTAGTTCAGATATGGTTTTGCTTAGACAACAGGATGCAGCTTTTCATCGGCCCCCAGCAGCACTCATTTTAACAGTACTGTTCTGCTTACTCTGGAATCATCAGCCTTCTTTAACCCAATAAACTATAAGCTACCTGTTTTCCCGTCCATAGTCGCTGTGGTTTCATAATGGCAGGAGGAAATACTTTAATTCTTCCTTT
Source organism: Anas acuta (assembly GCF_963932015.1). Classification (NCBI taxonomy): domain Eukaryota; kingdom Metazoa; phylum Chordata; class Aves; order Anseriformes; family Anatidae; genus Anas; species Anas acuta. The sequence goes on along the minus strand of NC_088982.1, from coordinate 6,128,124 downwards.
TTTGTCTGTCAGCCCCCGGTAAACAAGCTCCATGTATTGCTCTCTCGTGAAGAAGCAGCCCCGGGTTGTCATGCTAACTCCAGAAATCATGTGGTCCTGGATCAGTCCTGGAAGTGGTTTGCCATCCTAAAGAAATTTGGAAGAAAAAAGGTTTGGTGGGCGTCAAGTGCTAGCAGCTCCCCAGATTAATCCAGCTAGATAAAAGCAAAGCCCCTTCTGAAGAACACTTCATCACAGTACAGCTCTCTTATAAATCTCTCCCACAATTAAAATAGACAAGATTATTTAGATGTGATGTGCCTTCTCTAAAAGAGAGAGAACAAATCAGTTTGGGGAGATGAGAAGCAAGTAATAATGCCTGAACAACAAAAATCCGCTGAGCACAGCTGGCAAAAAATGAGAACAGGAAACAAAATGGGAAATTAAAAAAAATAAAAAATAAAAATAAAAGAACAAATTTAATCTTATTTATCCATAGAAAAAACAAAACCAAAACAATTTAAACAATGTGATTTCCTGGAGGAAGTTTATCTGACAGCTTTATTTACCTTTGGAACTAGATACTGTTCATCAGTGAAGGCTAAAGTGTAGGCCTCTGCTCTACCCAGCTCGCTTTGTGGAAAATGGGCGTTCATTTCGTCACCATCAAAATCAGCGTTGTAAGCCTTGCAGTTGGCATAGTGAAGCCTCAGCACTTTTTCTCCAGGCAGGATTCTGGCCCGGTGAGCTTGGATGGAGGGTCTGTGAAGAGTGGGCTGGCGGTTCAGTAGAAGCACATCTCCTGTTTTAATATGACGACAAACCTGCAAGAGAATTTCAGTTGATGTCTATAAAACATTTCCATGCGTGCCTCTGGAAAGAATGGATCTTAAAGCACAAACACATTCAAAGCAGTTTCTTTCTGGTATTAACATTCCGTGCAAAAGGTTTAAGAGAATCAATCAAGACTACTTACTCCTAAAGCTCTCTGCTCTCTACCAAACCACAGCCTAAGCCTGCTCTGTGCTCCATTAACACCCACAAACCACAGCAATCAAACCAAGGTAGCAGCGTGCGAGCCACACCCTGCCAGGCTCTCCTCTCCCCTGGCAATACAGGCATCGAAGAATGAAAAAGGGAAATTCTGTTATTTGTAAGTGAGAAAATAAACCGAATTTGCCCAAAGCCAAATTGATAATTCCTGTCACCATAAAGCCAGTGCTGCACAGCTTGGAGTAAGGTAATATGACCAGGTAGCTGAAGAAGAGGCCAGGGAGCTCCTAGCTCTAATTTCATGTTTGAGTAAAGCACATGGTGGAGGTCATACAACAAACTCTTATCTAGAACACAGCCTCTCAAAATAGTCTCACTTTAATTTGTCAGTATATAGACACTATAATAGATCCATCAAAGTGATCATCAACAGCTCAAGATAACCTGTTTGTACAGTGTAAATACTTAGTGCTTAATTGAGTATACAAAGATTTCAGCAGGCATGCTGCTATTTCCAGGAGTTAGGAGCAAACAGAGCTTAAACATGCTGCGCTTAACATTACACGGTGTGTTCATAGCCTGGTTTGGGGGAGTCTTCAGCATCTATTTCATCAGTGAGCTCAATTTTCATGTTTGTTTAGCAGGTCATCCCAGTAAAAAAAAAGCCAAGGTGAAATTTTGAAGTTCTTACTGAGCAGGACTGACAACCCTAAAGCCACAGAACCCTGCATCTGTGACGGATGCAGCTTTGCAGTCTGGTGCAGTAATCATCCAAGGAATTAATGACTTCTACTAAAGCTGTCACGCATCACACCAACACTTTGTGAGCCTCAAGCACCACCTTGTATGCAAGAAGACCAGGTGGCATCCTCGCTGATCCCACTGCAACAGTCTGGGGCCTCAGAACGGCGTGTAACTTAAGGGGGAGATCATTTGTTCCTTGCAAGTAAGGAAACTTTAGATTGACTTTATGTAATGCTTTATCCAGAAATCCCCACAAAGTCCAGAACTGGAGCGAAAACTTAAATGCCTGAGCCCTGATGTTTGGAGGCCCTCCAGAAGCCTGTTTCCCTTCACTGTGTATTTACCACATGTACGATTCTGCGTAGCCCTGGAGGATTATTCTCAGCCCAAAAATATACACTAAAAGAGGGACTCTTTACAGAAATTCAGGTAAGAGAAGAAAAAAGTGAGTACTGAGCTGTCCAACAATTTATTACTCCATTTAATGATCTTCCTACATGCATTTGAGTCAGAACTGACTAAATTCTAACATTTAAGATACTTTTACAACCTGACGATCACATCCATCTGACAATCCTATGTTATTTTCCTCACCAGGTAGCTGTAGTTACACATTTCCAAAGCATGCTACCCAGATATTACTGGAAAAACCTGAGCTTTAGCACTGCAATTCACAGATGCTTTTCTGCCATAGCACACAACTGTGACAACCAGTTTCAAATGCCACCCAAATTAAAACAAATTACGATGCCAAGGAAAAAACTGCTCCATCTGTACAGTTCATGAAAGCACCTGGGAGCTAAAGCCCTCTCCTTGAACCACTGTAGTGTTCAATACAGTATTCCCTCTTCCTGCTCTTGCCCCTCCACTTCACCTGATACCAAAAGCAGCTCTTTTTTCTACTCTGTCTTGGATATCAACCTGTCAGAGGTCTGCACATGCTGTTTGCACTGATGAACCCTGAGGAGAGAGGATGGCTTTCAAAGGTGAAAGCTCAACCACCACTTTTACTTAACAGCCACCTAGGCTGGAAGCCAGGAGTGCATGGGTTCTTCTCATCTGAAAAAAAACAAAACTCTTCTTAAAAGGCTTCAGGCTCATCCAGGAAACAGAAGAATCACAGAATTTGCAAGAGCATTGTAACTTATCATTTTTATCCCTGTGATAGGTTCTAAAAGAAGAGACATCACAGAAATGCTCGATCTTAAATCCACTTCTATTAGACATGGGTATGATAACAGGCAGCATGAAATGACCATTTGCCATTTCCACACCAATTCTCCCCAGCACCTAAAAAAATGTTCTCAACACTCACAAGGTGGGGAAACATCACAACTGAGAAGTTTCAAAGGTTGATTGAGTAGCAGCACAGAGAACTCAAATCCTCCAGCAGCTCCAAAGAAACAACTGATGTAAGCACCAAGCACTGCACAAATGTTAGCATCTGTACAAACAGATGGGCATCAGTGGGGTTGGTTCTTGCTTTGCCATCTGCAAAATGAGATGGTGAGGGGGAGAGGGATCCTAGCTTACAGCAGTCAGTACCAAAAAAATCAACACTCCTCCTCTAGTCCGTGCCACTCCCAGCATGGCTGATGAAAAAATGGGAGGACTCAACTCTGAACTTGGTCATGGGCACCCATCATGGCAGACAGGGCACATCAGCTGCTTGTGGTGCACCTACTCTACAAACACATTGAATTTCAGCTACCACCACCAAACTGCTCCAAATATAGAACATTTTGGTATTTCTAACGGAGATGAAAAAATTCTAAAGTTGGCTGAGAAGGGCAGGGAGGCAGGGGAACACAAAAGCATAAGAATAATAGTATCTTTCATACTACTGAGACTTTCCAAGAACAGCCAGCTGTAAGTGAAAGACTCTTCAGCATCTTGGCAAGATGAACACCACACACTGCACATGAAGAGATAAGTAAAACTGAGGATGAAAAAATGGTTAATAAAATTAGAAAAAAGTGTCAAGCTTTTCTTTTCAGATATTCCTTCAACCTTTTCCAAGCCACCTACTAAAAGACAAGACAGTGCTGCTCAGGGAGTCTTTTGGAGCCTGTTAGAACCACCACCACGGACAATATTATCACTTAAAAAACCCACCACACAGATAGAATGGTTCTTACAAGCCAAGTCTTTGTCATACTCACAATCTTCAGTCCTGTCGGGGGTGCACCTGAGGAAGGGGTGAGAAGCTGCTTAGCTATGGCTTCCCTCTGGGTCAGGCTGCTGGCACTCAGCACCGTACGAGACCCATCCTCGTTAATGACCATGGAGGCCCCAGGATGAACCTTTGGGCCGTTTATGACAGCTTGCCTCAGCTCTTTGACATTCCAGGGAGTGACTGGCTGAGGGTAGGTCAGTTTGGTAGCAAATACCTAGACAGGAAGGAAAAAGGAGAGAAATAACCAGTTGTTCAGCTTTCATTTAGTACAGAAGTCACTGAGGACACAGGGTCAAACATTAACTCAGATAACGTAAACATAAATTATTTTTATTTTGGGTGCATCCTCTCAACCTATTGTTGTGCCAAATGGATATGTTTCTGTTTCAAAAGGCACTACAATAATAAATATGCCCTTTTTACAGAGCAGGAAAGAAAAACTGAATTAGCAATTTAAAAACCTAGCACGATTTTAGATTCTGCAAACAAACTGACAATACAGGGGAAAAACATATAACCACCAGGCTCACTGTTCTCAGATAGACAACCAGAAAAGACTGGTTATGAGAAGTTCAAGTTGAGGATTGGTGTAACCTCTGGGAATTATTAAAGATGAAGCTTGAGACTTATCTACGGCTGTTTCTTAAAGGCTGTCAGGCCTGTTATAAGATACTGTACAAAGATCAAGAGAGAAACAGAACCTACTTAGAAAGTTAGCACTAATTCATAAGCCAAGGAAGCTTTTTTTTTTTTTTAAATCATTCTCTTTCCTAGACTTAGTGTTCAGCCTAATGGTAAGAATTTCCTGCTCTTCAGCGTTCTTTCTTCATTAACATCCAACGGTAAGACACAACTGTGATGCACGAGGGAGGAAAAGGTCCAGACGGGTCAGTAAATCTCTATGTTTTAAACTGTTTACTGCGTAGCTGAAAACACTGGAGTATAGCTCAGTCCCCAGCTGTACCATAAAGAAATACTCCTTTCTTTCTTCTTACCATGGGAATGCCAATTTCATTGGTGCCAATGTACATATCAGGGCAAATGACTGATCGAGCTGCAAAATCCACACGTTTTCCCATCATGTGCTTGCGGAAGAGTCCTTCCTTTTTCTCCAATAGCTTTGAAAACAAAAGTTAATGACTAAAATGTGAGAGAAAAGCATGCAATATGAGACAGAGTCTCAAGACATTGAGTATCATGAAAACCCCTACATAACGAGCACAAAATATAACACTTAGTTCTTATTCCATCCATTTCTCTTGTTTTACCAGCCTGTGACACACAAAGTCTCTAACACTCTCCCTGCCACCCACCTGACGAATACCAGGGTATTTTTCAGTCATTAGTTTGTCCATGTCACTGTCAAAGACAATGTTGACGTGAGCCTGAAGACGAACCCAGGTGTTGTAAAGCTTATCTGCAATCGTCTGTCCTGGAATTGTAGCCAGGACAGAATGGTCCAGAGGTTCATTACTCTCACTGGTTTCCTGCAGAAATAGAAAATAGGAATTTGGACTTAACACGAAATACCTCCTGTACACCAAGCTGAAAATCAGTGTTAAATGACAAAGAAAACACTGACCACTATTTTGCACCTCACTGAAGAAAACATCTCAAAAAATAAAATTAAAGATATGTTTACACTTATTACACACCTAAGTGTTTCAGACTGGTCTGCTGTCAAGGTTTAGAAACTGACGTGGATGGGAGATATCCAAAGACCACACATACATATTCCAGTGGCATTTTACTAGCTGATTGCTTGGTAAGTGACAGTCCTCTTTCCAAATTAGCTTTTTACTGGTTAGTCAGCATAGGCTAAGAACCACTGTTCTCCCAGGAAGCCCTATTTTCAGATGAAAATACAAATCCAACAGCTTGCAGCACTTACATCACTGTTTTCACAGTCTAGGAGGCTGTATACCAGTCATCTCCAAAACACATTTTTTCATATTGTCACCTTAAACATTTTAAGAGCATATCTCCACCTAGTGGCCAAACTCTCAGTAACTAAAATAAAACGTTTAAAAAACCTTAAACTTCAGGATGCAAACCAAGTCCAGCTGAAACTAAGTCTAGTATCAAAGAACCCTTAATAACACAATTCATGAATAAATATGAAAAGAGGTTTTCAGTATGTTTATGATCAATTTCTGCTCTGTGGGTTGTGTGTTGGTTAACCTGCATTACGATTATTTTTTCACAAATTAGATACAAGTTTCTCGCCTTGTAGAGCAGTATCTCTGCCAGAGATACAGAATTTCCTCTGTGTGTGTGCAGCACCATGAAGGCTGAGCAGATTAGACTGTTTCAACTTTTCAGAAAAATTATTAGGCTTCGTATCAGTGGAGGAAAAATAGTTGGAATACAGATGACACTCCAAAACAAGGGTATAACCATTACTACAGAAGGAAAAAATGTAACACGCAGAAGCATGGGATATCCAGACTGATTCTACCTTAAGTTTTCTTCACAGTTATGTTCTCAAAATGGGGATTTCTAAGGCAAGAGATACATGTCCCAAACCTTAAAACTCCACAGAGAGTTGCATATTGTACAACAATTGTGCTTAGAAAAGGGCACTTATTACTTAATTAAGAGTGACCATGCACATACTTAGTGCTCTGCAAATTCACAGTCCAATGCACCATGCAGAAAGTTCCCTCTGTAAGCAAACTCCATGATTCACAGCCTAAACACAGAAGCTGAGGTGTCCCTAGCTTTCTCCTTGAAGTCTTCCCAAAACAAATATAGGAAAACGGCACGAAGCCACATAGCCTGGATGAAGGTGGTGACATGTATTACCATGTGAACTGGTTGGCTGTAAGCAAGCATTGTTACTAGTTATGGCTATTTGGAATTTTTTTTAGTTCATCTCGACATTAATGGTTAAAAATAACCAGGATCACAATTGGCTCTACTAGGCTTAAAAGATAAAGTGGCTTTTTTCCATCACCATTTTTAATTTGATAAGATGCTGGAAAAGTTTTATTATAAACACTTTTTGCTGTACATACTTAATTTTCCAGTAACAGGAGCCCACATTTCACATACAGTAGACTAATATAAAAACCACAACTAAAGAAGTCCACATAAAATGATATTCCCTTTGCACTAGAAAGCTGAGAGGAAAGATGTGAGCAAAAATACCTAGAGAACACATCTAACAGCACATATTCCAGCAACCCAGGCAAAAAATGTTACTGAAACAGTAACCTACCCAAACTGCACCCCACATATCCAAATAGTAAAGAATAAGATAACAAGCAACTCTTACTGTTTGGATATCACCTTCTACAGTTTTAATTGGCTGACACTGTTCTTTTGCCATGAAAACCAAGAGCTTCCGTATCAGTTTGGCATCCTTCATGACAGCCTGCAGGTTGACAGTCTGACCGTTCGTAAACATCCGGTCTCCAATACGATTCACAGGACGATACCTACAGGAGATCAAGATCATTTTAGAAGATCAGCGTCACCAAAAAGCAGCATAATAAATCTCAAACACACTAAGCTAAGTCTTCAAGGCTGGAAAAAACAATCCCTCTAAACTAACAGTGAGTATTTGAAACTTTTTATTTATTTATTATACTGGCACAGTCGTAAGAGGAACAATTCCTTAACTAGATATTCTACCAGCACTCTACTGCTATAACATCCTAATATTCTACAATAGTTTGAAATACTAATACCAAAATACACTTTTTTCAAAACTATTCTTTCAATCCTTTAGTATAACTTCAAAGGAGTTTGGTAAAAGTTATCATCAGTTACTGCTGTCACTTTTGTTTGTTGAAGCCTCCACTGACATTTTAGTATACCAGTGCCTGTATTAGAGGTGTTTGCATCTCTGACTCCTGAGAAAAGTATTTGTTTTAATCCATGATTTGTTTTGTACTCGTTTGGGTAATTTATTTATTTATTATTTTTTTTTTACCTTGAAGGTGGAACTACAAGCAGATCTAGAAAAAACATATCTGGACTAAATCCTGAACTCTTATCAGAATCCATCCCAGGAAAGAGGTAACGCAAAAAGAAACCTGAAAAGAGAAAATAGAAAAGATAATCACATTAATGCTGCTTTTTCTGGGGAATCTAACCCCTCATTCCCCAGATGTACTTGGTCAATCAAAATAATCTGCTAAGTTAAATACCAGAGAGCTTGTTTAAAATAAAAACATTTAGGCATAGGTACTTTAGAAATAATTTTATTGTTCTTTTTTGGTCAAATATATATATATATATATATATATATATATATATATATATTTTTTTTTATCACTGGCTGTGACTGATACATGAAACCCTTTGATTTTTCCTGACAACCGCAGATACTTTTAGTGTACAGGAAACTCTAAAGAAGAAACCACTAAATACATTCCCAGTCTTTAACCAATGTAACTGTGGGGAATAGTAGACACATCACCATGTGAACATCATATTCTTCCTGAACAACCAAGCCTTGTGAGGAGACACAGTTTGAGAGCTACTTTACTGAATTCAGTTCTTTGCCTTTGCTAGGTACCAGCCCTTCTGTCATAAACATTTATCTTGCAACCAGGAGCCCTCCAGGCAAAAGGTAAAGATTTGAAAATGATTTAATATGAAAAAAAACGTTTGCAGACTTTGTCCAGTAAAGGACAAAGAAAACAGGAGACAACATTGCTCTTAATAACCATTACCTTCATTCTTCCACAGAGACATGATGAACTCCTTGGCAGTCATTGGTGTCAGGTACCCTCTCTTCCCTAATTGTGTTTCATCAATAGCTTAAAAATAAACAAAAAAAACAAAGACATAGGGTTATTTTGAAAGGTTTTCTTGGCTTACAACAATCAGTGTTTCCAGCAAAGAAAAGGAGTGGAAATGACACAAAATACACTGGCTAACATCTATTATAAAGCATCATTAACATGTTTGCTTTGGTGATTTGAAATTAAATAAAGTGAGCCTTCCCAGTACGGAATAAATAAGCCATTATAGTGAATACCTATACGTAGCTGAAATAAAACTCATTCTTTACAGCTAAAGTGTATGCTGTATTTGATTGTATTTATTTGATTGATTTATTAATGGTGAATTGTACCCCTTCTTTGAATGATCCCATCCACTGACCAAAAAAAAAAAACAACACAAAAAACAAGAGTCAACCTACAGCTGAAAAAGGCAAACAGGACTCAAGTATTACCAGTGGAACCAAGGTTCATATGAAATACACAACTGGATGAGACAACAGCTACAGTCAGGATGGCAAATATTTTACCTGCTGGCTCATCCACAGTGCCTTTCTCTCCTGACTTACGATACACTGTGGAAGGATAAGTTACTGTCAGCTTGCTGTTATGTTCTTTTCGCACCAGTGACCTTCTAGATCTAAAAGAAAAAAAAATAAAAAAGTAAAAAAGGGTTAATACAAAGACTTATAACATTTGACTCTACACCACCTATTTACTTCCTCGTGTAGTTAAACTTACTTGCAGTTTGGGCATCTCTTTGAAGTCATATGTGCTTTCCAGAACTGTGCTATCAGTTTATTTCTACACTCACAAACATTTTTTACCTGATAAAGAAAGAGAGGAATTAAAAATATTGAAAATAATTACAATAATTTAAAACATTTGACACAAGTTGATTAAACTACCTAATTTATATCAAACTCAACATTACACACACAATCCCAACATTCATCTCCCTGCTTTTAAAATTTATCAACAATCTTTAATCTTCAAGTCAGTGCTAAATTATAAAGCTTTTTCTAATTAGAGGTCTTCTCTAATCTAAAAGCTAGAAGACTGACCAAAATCACTCTTCTTTTGACTGCTCATGAATGAATACACAAGTTTCTGAGGGTCTTAGGTTGTTTTTGAAAAAAACAAGTTTAATCTGCTCTAAGATGTTAAAACTTAGTAATATTTCCCTTTACTAACATCGTACATTAAACTGTATTTAAAAGAAAAGAAGAATTCAATTACAATCATGTAATTTAAAAATTTTTAATGTACATTATGCTGCAAAACTGCTGGATGCCTGAGTTCAAAAATGTTGTGCAGCTCAGAACAGCTGGCACATTGTGCAGAGGTATCATTAGCTGCAGGTAATGTACTGACAGAAACATGAGACTATTTTTATATCCTATTCATGCTATAAAAACATCTCCATTAGAAAACAAATCGTGTTTTATATAAACCTAACAGTTACTGTAAGTTCTTGTGGGCCAGCAAAGAAAATATTTTTAAGCTTAATTTTGGACATTACACTCTAAATGTAAAACACTTCAGATTTCAGAGACAAAATCTAAAGTCTACATAGTCAAACAGACTTTCTTGTGCACATGGCTGTATTAAAAGGACAAAATCTGGTATCCTCAGAGGAGCACTGATTCTACTTACATTTGAACACTGATCGCTTGGTTCTTGGCTTTGCAACATTTCGTGGACGTGGTGGTTTAACTCTTCTTCAATTTCTAGAGCTGTTGCATCTGCACTTTGCTCTAAAAACTGAAAGAAAAGGAATAGGTAAGGGTAAGTCTATATTTACAGTAGTATCAACTCAAAAAGGAATGGAAAAAGACAGAGTACTTGCCCTGTTCAGGACGACTTCAAGATCATGGACAGCATGAAGCAGCCCGTTCTCCAGAACCTTCAGCTGACTCAGCAGTAAGTGAACCACAGCTCGAGTACATGTCAGCATGTGACAGTTCAAACAAGAACCTCGAATTAGAAGGTATAATTTCTGGGAAGAAAAGAGGAAAAAGTTATCCTAGTAGACATATTAGCTCACACACACATTGTCACTCAGCACATTGCTGGAGAGGTTGTTGAGTCTCATCCATACTGGCACAGTTTTCTGGAATAAGTTATTTGGAATAAGGGGACCTATAGGGACAAATATACAAATGTTGCTATTCTGAGCTCAACCATGTCCTAAATGTCTAGGAAGCACTTTGAGATTCTAAGGTAAAAGAAGGTAGCTGTTCATCTAAGTTTGCAGTAGCAATTTAAAGAGAACAAGTACGAGTTGTTACTGTGCCATCTATTTAATTAAGCCGTGAGACCCTGCAGTTGGTGATATAGTTTTGTGGTCAACACTCCCCCCCTGCTGCTTATCGATAGTGCACAAAATAATAGCTACAGCAAAGTACGTATTTTGCAAAAGTCTACAAAGTCTATTTTCATTGAACTATCATGATACAACAAAGCTTTTCGACTACATTTACTGGTTATTAAATTGAACTACAGCTAAAATAAGAGAAAAAACAGATTTTAGTACCTTTTCTGTTTTTAAGGACTACAAACTACCACAGCTTGAACACCATCAGCCATTTCACCTGCGAGACAATAATTAAGCACACTTACATCAAAAAACAGGGGATTGTAGACAGTCAGAGGCAGCTCTATGTGGCCAAAGTGACCTGGGCAGTTGCTGAAGTTCTGCATGCAAGTTGCACAGGCTTCTTTGGAATCTGGAGGTCCCAACGCCAGGTCGTACAGCCCGTTGACAGACGGATTGCCCACATTATCCAGGTACTGAGGATCTGTTATGGCTTTCACACTCAGCTTCCTGGAGATGAAAGAAAAGGGCAAAAATCAGCTGAAGCCAACAGCCAAGCCGCATGCACTTGAATATGAGCATTGCATTGACATTTAGCACCTGGGTGAATTTTTAGTGATAAAAACGCCTTTTTGAGACCACGTTGGACACACAGCAGGGATTTATGTATGGTTAACCACATCGTCTGGGTGCAGTTGCTCATAAAACAGTAAATATTAATTTTAGATCTTTATTAATAACCTTTACTCGCCGCCTCCTGGCCCCCACAGCCCCTCAGGGATCCCAGGGGGAACCCGTGGGCCACCATCACTGAGGGCCAACTCGCACCGGGACTACAGCTCCCAGCATGCCTCACGGCCTTACCCCATAGAGCCCAGCCGGCACTCCCGCGCAAAGCACCCTGGGAGTTGTAGTCCTCCACCCACATGCAAACCCCTTCGGGGCACGGCAGGGGGGCGGAGAGGGGGGAAGGAATAAACCTGCCTCGGCTGCTCACCTGATCTCCTCGGCCGTGTACATCCCGAAGGACACCCTGGCGAACCGCCACCACGGCACCACCTTGGGCGGCCTCATGGCGAAGGGGCGAGCTGCTTTCCCCCGGCCGCTGCGCCACGGGCGGAACCACGCGGGGAAGGAAGGGAGGGGGGGGGACGGGAAGGGGCGAGGCGGTGCCGGGACGTACCACGGCTGAGGGGAGGAGGCGGGGGCAGGGCTGGCGTCCCCTCCCCGCCTCGGCAGTGGTACGGCCCCGCCGCCCAGGAGGCGCTGCGCGCTGAGGGGGCCGGCATGGCGGCCGGGCGGCTGGCGGCGGGCTCCTGGCGGCAGGCGGTGGCGCTGGGCAGGCGGAGGGGCTACCGGTAAGGGCTGGGCGGCCGGTAAAGGGCGAGCCCTCAGCGGGGTGAGGAGAAGGGGGCCGGGGGCGGCGGGGCCGTGAGGAAGGAGCCCCTGAGGGGACGGGGGGGAGGGGAGTGAGGCGGGAAACGCCGCGCATGCGCCCTGGGGGTGGGTCCGCGCCGCTGGGCTCTGCGCATGCGCGGCCTCGGGGCTGCCCCTGAGGGGGCTTTGGGGGGGGGAGGGGTTCTGTGAGGGGAGTCTTACGGGTTTGGGGGGTTTCGAGGCTCCTTTTCGTCTCCTGAGGGGGTTTGAGGTGGTAAAGTGGTTCTTAGTGCTGGAAAAGGGACAAGTTGAGTGAAAGGGTCCTGCGTTACTTGTATCACCTGCTTGGGGGACAAATTCTGAGGTGGGGGGGTCATAAACGGTCATATCAACGTGTGGATTGATAAGGGGCAGTTTTAGCTGTTCGTGGCGCTTCAAAGCACAAAAACACCCTAACAGTGTCCCCTTTAGGGTCAAGGTCAGCATTAAAGGCCGTTTCCCTGTCAGAGTTTCAGTAAGGCTTTACTGTTGGAATGTTCTATGAGGGGTGGAAAAAGTACCTTAATGTAAGGCTTTTTTTACGTTAAATGCAGTAAAACCTGAACAGATGTAAGAAGGCATTATGTCAAACTCTGACCCACGTGCAAGCACATAAAGAACAAGTTAATACAAATATGTCTTCTGCAGCCCTGGGTATAAAATTAGCTCTGCAGCCCTGTAGGGGCTGGGCAGCTGGAAGTAAACGGGTCTGCTTTCACTACCTCCCATCTCATGGTATTCCACTCGTATAAAAGCATATAAAAGCACCGTGCTTGTCTAGAGTGCTTAAGGAAAGGTCCTACTTTCAGCAAGGTCCCACCTCTAAAACACAGACTGGCTTTTCTCATTTCCATTCAGGATTTCCTTTCTAAGATGCAATAATTTGAGAAAACTACTTTAAAGCCATGATACCCCCCCCAAAACAATCATAAAATTTATCCAATGCAATTTTATTTGCAAATCCTCTTGTCTTCAGAAATTAGTGCCATAAGAGAAACATCAAATGTGAGTTTTATAACAGTCATTTGGGGTTACTGACAATGCAACATTTCCAGTTACATTTTCCTCATTAATGTTTTAATTAATTTTGACTCGTAGTCCAGAATCTCATTAATCTGGTTTTGCTATATTAGCGTGACTGCTATACACTGAAAACTGTTTGGTTTATAGGTGCTCTTCCAGCAGTACAGCTCAGAAGGCTGCTGAAAACACAGAAGGTATGGTACTTCAATTACTTGTTTCTTCCTTTTTTTTTTTTTAATTTCCACACCATATACTCTGTCATGAGATAAAGAAGACACTAAGCACCCTCTTTCCCTTTATTAGTTTCTCTTTCCCCTTATCTTCATTGTGAAGAGGTTTCCTGGCTTAATTTGTTTGATTACCCTTACCACCAGCAAGCTCTGATCAGAGATCATGAACTGAATTGTTCACTTCCATCAGCTGTCCAGCTGCTCCTTGAAACAGAATAAAATTGATAGTGACAACATCCAATAGCAAGGAGTTTTTCCCCTTAATCCTGAGAGTTTTCTTTTCCACATTCTGTACCATATTGCTGCTACGGGTTGTGGGAGAGGAGCGGACGGCTCATGGAAGAATCAATACAGAGGCGGTGGGAAAAGCACCTCTGCAGTGCTTCTGGAGGTTGTAATCAGGACTTCCTGCATCTTCTTTTGTGAATGAGTTTGGTATAGGGCTTTGCTCACTACTTCTAGATTCTTTTGGCGTTGTCATTTTATCTTCGTTGGGAACTTTGTTTAGCTCTTTGTGCCATCAGTTGGTGTCAGGCTGGAGGAGCTGGAAGTGGAGAGGGTGCTTTGCTGCAGTACTCAGGCGAGCTGAATTGGGGAAGACAAATGGGCAGAGGCAGCAGACTTCAAAGTCAGGGACTGAGATCAGGAAAGCAGAGGACTGGGAAGGTTGGAGCTCAAGCTGTAAGGTACAGGAGAAAGGATGGTTGAGGAAATGTGGATGTGTAAGTGGATAGATCTCTTCGAGGTAGGGAAAAAAAACTGATCCTGTCTCTGCAGGACTGTTGATCTCCCTGCCAGCCTTTTCTGTTACCATCACAATAAATTGTGGCCTATGCCAGACTCTGGTTTTGAAGACTTTCCTGAAATCTTTTCAGCAGTATTAGCTCAAATCATCAACTTTGATCAGGTCAGGGTTTTCTCTGGACACCTGTTAGCTTTTAATAAGAACTTTTTAATATTGTATCTCATAGATATTCAAGAAGAAATTGTGATTCCACGAAGGAAAACCTGGTGAGTGTTTACTGTTGGAATATTTCTTGGCCTGAAAAAAAAAAAAATCATTGCTAGACAGCTGAACATAACCTGTCTGTGAATGAGACTGGAACATGGCTGCACCAAAACCAGTCTTGCATTGCTGCCTACTACAAGAGATTTGTTTTTTCCTCTAGGAGAAAACATGCTGTTTATCTTGGTTATGATTAGTACTTCACTTGAATGTGTACAACAAAGATGAAAAGCAAAAATAGGGTTGCTGTCATCTTAGATTTAATGCTCCAGGAGGAGTGGTTGCTGCTGACTGGAAGCTCTGGGAATATACTTGGCTCTTCCCCTTAATGCAGAGCATGCACAACCTGTTTCTGTCCTCTCTTTCAAAAAAAAAATATAAGAATTGTAAGCATAGTTCAGTTACTTTACAAAAGATTGCGTTTGCTAGAAATCTGCAAAATCAATTTAATTTGGCTGCCTGTGTGTAGGAATGTTTCTTTCAGTGAAATAAATGTGGCTATCGGTAGCCTGCTGAATTAAATCCTGTTCAGAAATAATACAGCTGAACAAAATCTATTTTGTTGTGATTCTCCTAGTACTCTAAAGCAGTTAAGCTGAAATTGCATGACTATACCACAAAAAATAAAGCGATAGCTAAATGGTGTCTGTACTCAAACCCCAAATAAGACCACCTTCACCTAAATGCTGTCAGCTTGAAACATAACCAAAGTCTTAAGGATCTACAGACAGGGGAGTCGCAAGCAGTGTAGGTTGATGTTTTTATTTTCCTCCCAAGATTATTTTTAGAAAGAGGGCCTTGTGTATCCTGTCCCTGATAGCCAGGATAGCCCTAAGGGGCTCTGAGAGGAGCTTTCCAGGGGATTTTTTCTCTGTCCCTTCCCTGTGTTCTCTCTTTCAGAATGGATAGTAAGGTAACTGATGGTAGCAGGAAATACACAAATTCTTCTGGTTTTCCTCAAGTCTATTTTTTCCCTGTAGTTCCAGGAGTGTGTCTGGTTTTGCATTTAAATCTTCTATCTCTTGAGAAAAGTGCTGTTTTCTAAGTGAAGCAAACCCACTGTTTTCTAGAACTGAAAATCCTTTCTGGCTGCGATAATCCTGTGGTTATTCTGTAATATATAGAACTAAAAATCTGCAACCCAGCATTAATCAAAGCTTCTTTTACATTTAGGGATAAACTAGCAGTCCTCCAAACATTGGCTTCTACTGTGAATAGGGTAAGTAGTTTTGTTATGGTCGTGGATACAGGTTGGGTTGTTTATCCTCTCACATGCTGGCCTGTCACTCTGGAGGCTTTTAATTCTGCCTTGTCCAGAAATGAAAGACAAGACGTTTGCTAAAATCAGGAGCAAGTTCTTTTACCAGTTTAGCTTTCCAGCCCCGTCTGCCTCTTGCCCATCTCAGTCTAGAACGTCAGCCTTCCAAAGAGCAATCAGTGTCTACTCCTGCTGGGCAACAATTAATGCTGTGGTGCTTTTCTTAAACACTGTCTGGAACTCTGGAAATTGAATCTGATCCTGTAAGTCCCTCAAATCTCCTGAGGCAATTAAAGCTGGGGGTCCTGCTTGCTTAGAAGTGGAGTTCTTGTAAAATGCAGATCGTGTTGGTTATGATGGAACTGTTCATCGTGCCTGCAATCCCTTGAAGGGGTGTGACAACTACAGCATGCCTGCGTTCATAACTGAAAGCATTTCAGTCCTGGGTTCTCCTTTCTACAGGATCCTACTGCTGCTCATTATATGTTCCAGGATGACCCTTACCTTATGCCAAGAAATTCAGCTAATGCTGTGAGTATTTCCTTTGAAATCCTTGAAAGTTTCTTCCTCTTTTGCCCAGCCTATGAGAATGTTACCTATTTGAAGCCTTGTTTTAATTACAAAAGAAAATGAAAGATCAGAATTCTCTTCAGAATTCCTGTTCTCGTTTCCCCTCTGTGTATGTCTGAACACACAGCGACTGTAACATTTTTCTAGACAAAGCCACCCTGCATACACAGTTACCTTTTTTTTTTTTTCCCTGCAGTGTAGGGACCTTCTGTCTGCCACAGCTCTGTTAATATTCCTGAATAAGCAGTATTGCAAGTGTTGAACTAAACCATAAGCACAAAATCTCAATTTGAATTACATCTGAATTAAAACACGGATGGTTACTGGTGTGCCTGTTACTGCATACATTTAATTAGTTGTTGTGCCCAACTGCCAGGAATTGTATTCACAGAACAGCTATTTGGTAACATAGGTTTATGGAAATAGTAATGAGACAATAATAAAAAGAAGAAGGAAAGGAGTCTGTCTGTGATGTTACCTTTGCATAAGATTAAAAAGTGCAAAGCTGAGGCAGGAGAAAGCAGAACTGAAAATAAGGGCAAGAAGAATACTGTGTGTGGTACTAAGATACATTTTGGCAATGCAGTGATAGGACTAGGAGAGGACTTCAGCAGTTCTTTGGCATGCCGGCCATGCAGTGAGACCAGAGGAAGGTGAAGGAGGCTTTCAAATGCCCGAAGTTCTAAAAGAAGCAGTGAAGGAGGAGCTGACTGTAGAACTTCAGGAAAAGCTGCGAATGAGAATTGGGTGATGCTAGTGATGCTCTTGAAAATAAAAACAAGAGAGAAACTTCCTCTTGTCATACCTCTAAAAAGAGAGATGAGCTTGACCTTGAGGTAGTAATGCAACAGTTCAGATGCATCTGATACAGAACTTCATTCCTTGACTAATACCATAGCAGTAAATGACTGTCTCATTTAAAGAACAAACATCCTAAACTTTGCATAATACCAGAAGATTCATGTGGCATGTTGTCCTGTCCTCATGTTTTTACGAAGAGATGAAAATACAATGTGTGCTTAATTTGATCCTATCAGAACGCTGAGTGTTACAGAAAATGTTTTTCCTCACACTGATCTTTTTAGTTACATGTTTCTTTATCAAACTCTTGTTCTCTCTCCTTCCTATGCAGCGCGTGCTTTCATTGTCGAAGGAGTCGGGGCGAAATGCTGCAAAATACATTATTAAGCAATTTCCTCAATATTTTGACAAGATTCTTGCAGAACCTAACGTACCAGTAAGCTTTTTTGCTTTTCATTTCCATCATATTTGTTCTGTGGGGTAGTGAAATCAACTGTTAGACTGGGCAGAAACTAATGGAAAAAGATAATCTTGATAACTGGTTTGTAGACGGCTGTGAAAGAAATAGTGGTTTCAGTGTTTTCAAGGTGAAACTGCAGTAGATTCAACATCATGCAGGTTCTTCAGATAAAAGTAAGGAAAGAAATGCTGTTTAGATGTTGACTTATGTGTAGGAAAGCGGGAGATGAGGATGTGTGTCCTGCAGCACCACAAGGACTGTTGCTGTTGGGCTGGGAGAGCCTATGAAAGATAATGAAAGCAGTGTAGTGGGTGAATAATTAAACGTACTTGATTAGTGTTTCAACAATGAGAAGGTTTGAGCATGTGCTTAACTTGTCCTCTGTGCTTTCAGTGCTTGATGCCTGTGACTCTCACACCTCAGCTTGAAGGAATGAACGAGGAAGCTCTAAGAGAGCGCATCAACCTCCGGATGGTGAAAGCCTCTGTGGACCTGTTCGATCAGCTCCTGCAAGCAGGTGTGTGGCTGCCTGCCACGTTCTGAGCTGGAGCTCTACTTAAGTTGTTGAAAAAGTGTTTTAGTAGATGGCACAGGTTAACAGAAGTTAGTCACTTTCTACTGGAACTGTAGAGGTAGCGGCTTCATGTGTTCACATTAATTTTGTCTGCTTGAATTTGGCTGTCAGGGAGCGTAGTTTAGCCCATGCATAACGACAGAATTCTGTGCTGCTTGATGTAACTACATCCAGAGTGTGTGTGGAGACCTAGGCTACATACTGAGGCAGTTTTCATGACCACATTAGTAATTTTTTTGTGGCTGTCATTGCTCTGGTGAATTGTTTCTCCAGAATTATTAGGCCTTCCCTATCCGTGACTTGTCTGATGTCACTTTTGTGACACAGAACAAGGAGTTTCCTGACCAAGAGACAGATGATACAAGGTGGTACTAAGCTCTTTACTGCTGTGGTAGACTGGTTCAGCATACCAGCTGTGTGCCCTGTCTGTGCCCTGCCTGCAGTAAATGAGTCTTTCTTGGTTCTTCCTTACTCTGGATCTTACCTCTGTCGTGGGCAAAAGGGGAGTAAACACTAGAAAATGAACTGCCACAGCCTCGGAAGGAGGAAAACTTACTGGGAAGGTGAGACCTTCTCATATGCACTGAAAGATGGAAAGAAGATTGCATCAAATCACTCTCTTGTTGGCTTTAAATCTATTTCATTGGAAATGTATCCTTGAAGTAGTGAAAAGCACTCAATGTTCCATTTGCAGCGGTGTTTGTGCTTGTGCTGATTCACAGTTTTGGCTGCCAGCTGTGACTCCCTTCTCCCACTTGGTCAGGAAAGCTCTACCTTTCCTGTGGCATTAATAGAAAAACAGATAGGCCTGATTACTTAAAATAGGCTTCTGCTATAAGTGGTTCCAAGGAAGCTTTAATTTCATACCTGTTTTACAGACTTGCTAGAAAACATCTAGAGAACCAAGTGGTGGTCAAAGATGCCCTGACAAGGCTGTACATTGAACAGTGTGCTTTTTATTTCCTCTGACTGCTGTACGTCGTTATTTCCTGTAGGTACCCCTGTATCTTTGGAGACCACAAACAGCCTTCTAGATTTGTTATGCTTCTATGGAGATGGAGAATCTGTTCAGGAAGAACAACGTGAAGAGAAAGAGGATTTGGAAGAATCAGGGGTATGAAAAACATGCTGAGTTCTATTTATTTATTTCATAAGTTGTAAGAGTGTGTGGAGGTGACGTCAAGATCTTTGTACTGTGATTCCCTAACTGGAAGATGGCGTCAGGTGGGTCAGATGCAGTCAATGTTCTGTGGAAGTACAGGAGCTATAAAAATCCTGTGCCTGACCTTCTAGCAAAAGTAGTTTCCCTAAAGATGAACTTTGCAGCTAGAACCCTGCATTAGCTTAGTTCTGCTGACCTGTTTAAAAACATTTTTCCCACTGCCAGCTTTGGTTTTATAGCTTACCTCCAATGGCAGCTTGTAGTACATCTAACATAGACGAGCATGGCCATTTTATTTGAGTCCAAACCCTAAAATCTGTGTTTTAATGAAGTTGAGAGCTCAGAGTTATCAGGTCATTGGGTCAGCAGGAAATGCGTTACATACGACCTGTCCCTGGGGGGATTGAGGGAGAAAGGGTTTTATACGTGATGTGATGCAGTCTAAATATTTCCAAAAGCTCCACAAATTATATATAATTTGCCTCATGAGTATGTTTAGTAACATAAACAGGATTCTTGATTTAACTAGTTTCCCAAACATCATAATGCAAATCATTTTAATGTAACTCATTTTAGAAAAACAACAGCTTTGCTAGCTTATAAATAGCTATTGAACTTCTTTGTTACCAAAGCATATCGTTGGATGTTTATTGAGAACTTTGAATTGTGAGAAACTTATTTCTGAAAAAAAATCTCTTCAGGTGAATGCTTCAGAGCAGAAAACTCCAAAGAGACCATTCCAAAGAGGTCCACGCTCATCTGGCTCTAGATGGAGGTATAAAAATGTTGCTGATATTCTTGCATTCAGTGGACTGTGCATTTGTATTGTTATAAAACTGAGTTAAAGCCCATACTTGCATGCATTACTTGTTAAATACAGCTCCTTTGAAAGTGCTGGTGGAGGTCTAGTAAGTGATTGTAGAATAGCTCAATGGATGAGGACTAATCTATTTGAATGTCAGCCCCTAGAGGTACAGCCCATAATTTTGTTTTGTATTTCAAATTGTTTTCATAAAGGTATCTGTAATTGAGTTAACATCCAGCTTGTTTGTTGATTCTAGGGAGAACAACGATGCTGAAAGGATATTTAAGATAATGCCAGAGAGGAATGCACACTCCTATTGCACTATGATCCGTGGGATGGCCAAGGTAAAGTCACCTTTCAGTGCTGAGAGGTATTTTTTAACTTGCTGAAATCTCACACAGAGATGGTTCGTTTTCTTTGTTCATTGTTTGATAATTTATTTTTCTTTGTTCATTTTCCAGCATGGGGCTTCTGCTAAAGCTTATGACATGTACACAGAGTTGCTGAATGAAAGGCACAAGGGTAAGAGCCTGCTTCTTTTGGTTTATGGTCTTCTGAGTAGCAGAAATGAGTTGTTGGGTATGTGAATATTTCTTTCATGGCAATGATGATTGGCGCAGGGGTACGGACCTCAGCTAGATCATGGGAGCTGAATGCAAACTCTTTATTTCAGTGCAGCTGGCATGTGGCCGGCTCACTGGAAACAGATTTGCATGAGAACTTCGCCAGAAACTGAGCCATGTTGTAACAAACTGCTCTCTTTAGACGACAGTTGTCAGTTAAAGTGAATTATCTTAATGTTTTTCAGCCGATGTGCACACGTTCAATGCCCTGATTGCAGCAGTCCCGTTTCTGAAGGACAGGTCCCCAGAAAGATGGGAATTAGTCAAGGTAAGGAGGTAGAAGGGGAAGAAGTAGAAGTGAGGGGGCTGGCTCTGCATTATTGGTACAAGTTTGCAGTTGTTACAAAGCTCATTTTTTAGCATGGGTTTTGTAAGGTACTAATACCTGCTACGAAGGAATTTTGCTAGTTTAAGAACGCAAACTAACTGTGAAAGAGTGAAAAATGTACAAAACCCAACCTTGTCCTTGCAGAACAGTTTGCCTTCTGAGAACTTACTGATCTGAGAGCTGCCCAGCCAGAAAGTAATCAGGGAAATTATGATGGGAGATAATTAAAAACTCCTCTCTGAATTGCAATTCATAGTGTTGTGATGGAAATGGAATTCTGAGGGGTAACATTAGAGGTTCCAGTTCTATTGTCATAACAGTGGTAAGGAAGGTTAGTAAGGAAACTTAACAATTTCCTTGATATTCTGGACACAAACCTCCAAGATCAAATGTGATGCAACTTTGTAGTCTTGAAATTAATTAAAGATTAGATCGTACTTCCTTAATAAACAATAGTTGAGGCAGTGTTGTTCACTTGCAGGATGTGAGAAGGATTAGGTTGGTGAAATGCATCTGTATCCGCTTGAAAGTGGAACTGTGATCTGTGATGTATGAATCCCTGAGGATTTGTGTGTGTTTTGTTGTCTTTAAAGGTCTTCTTGAATCACATGGTGCAACAGGAAGTGCAGCCAAACTTGCTAACATTTAATGCTGTGCTGAAGACTCTGAGGCGGTGTGGTGGCATAGGCAGAAGTGTGGCTATATCAGTACTAAAGGAGATGGAAGCACTCAAAATTGGTAAGAGAACCAGAACACCACCTCCAGAATAGCTAGCTTAAGAGCTCAGCAACAAGCAACACAGCGTTTCCAGATGTAGGGAAAAAGTTCAAGGCCAGGGGAAAAAAGTATTTCTGTGTTCTTGATTTTGCTGGTTTTTTTTTCCTTTTGCAAGAGAACTGAGACAGAAAAAGGTGTAATTTTTAGTTGTGGCCTGCAGATTTTAAATTGAATTGTTGTTTTCAGAGTCTCTGTTCTCTACTGATTGCTAATTACAAGGTCGTGGCTGCATTTCGCCCTTCGGGACAAGTAACTAAGCATTTTGGTGTTACAGTCCCATAGTTGAGGAGCATGTTTGTCATTACATCGCTAGCTGTAGTTACATCAAGCTGCTTGAGGACAGGTGTGTTTATGCAGTTGGAAGTAGGTCCTAGCCCATGCACTATTTCTCGACTATCCTTACTGCAGTATTATGGTAGAAATAGTAAATAATACAAATACACTCACAGCAGTCAGCTGAGTTTGTTAATTTCCTATCAATCAAGGAATCAATCTAATGAGCCACCCAAGCCGTTTGAGGTTTGTGTATCTACACAGTACAGAAGAAAAGCTCTTGATGTAGATATTCTGGTGATGCCATCCACTTATTAAAAAGCAGGGAATATCCACACAGCTGATGTGACGTTGTAGAGTGCACCTTGACTTGTAACATGCCTGCTGATACAGTAGGGAGATGCTAATGAGCAGAATGGAAAACTAGGTATGGAATATTGCTGCTGTTAATTTAGAGCAGGAAGCTTGGCTGCTTGTCCTGCAGCAACGTGATGCTCCAGCTGATGGTCCACCCTCAGATAACGTTTTTCAGAATTGTAACGTGTGGTTGAGGGCTGGTCCAGCGTTAGGGTGGAAAGGGAGAGCGATGATAGAGCAAATTCTGCATGCTGCCTGACTAGAAGGCGTGGAGACTGAGTTAGCTTGGGCATAAAGCTCAGCCAAGAATACCAAAGTAACCTCAATGTTTTTTTTTTCTTTTCAGAGCCTAGCCTTGCAACGTATGAACATCTTCTCTTTATTTTTTATAGATCTGGTAGGTGCAGTATCAACTTGTCTGTGAGTGTGTCCTGTCTAACACCTGCTTTAAATGCTTTCCAAGTGTCATGGATGAAAGCTGTTGATTTAGGACATAAAATACGTCTTATGTTTGTAATCCTAGTGTTAACTGTTCTGTCTGATTCTACTTGAGTGAAGAAAAAGTTAGATAGTATCCTAACTTTGAGTCTCAAAGTCCTCGTGCTTTGAGAACTGGCAAAACTGGAAAGAAAACCCCTTTCCATTTGTAGCTTCAAATTAGTATAGCTAAAGAGCAAATGCTACTCAGTCTCTGTGGAGGCTGGGTCTGAGTGTAATGTGATTTTATAGACTGTTTACTCACAGGGAAGAAAGTGCACAAGGATTCTGTTTTTCTGGAACAGTTCTGTGCTTTGGAGCTGTCTTGAAATAGTTGTGGTAGAAGGTGGGAGCCCAGCTGTTGGAGATCCTTTAGGCACAAATCCTTTGTCATGGGAAGAGAACAGACACGGTAGTCATTACTGCAGTCCCTGGGTTATAACGTGTGTGGAGGAGTTGCTCTGGAATCTTTTTTGTTGTTTGTTTTTGGAATGTATTGCTTTTCCCAGAGCTGCCTTCAAACAAACTTCCTGGTCTGTTGGACTCCTTGCTAGAAAGTACTCATCTCTGCCTCAACCTGCCCTGACTTTCTGTGAAAATATGGTGACACTAGGGCAACTTGTAGTGCAAGTAATACTACAGCTCATGTGGAACACCACAAATAGGGGCACAGACAGGAGATTCTCGACATTTGTTTTGTAATTGTGGTGCTAGTTTCCATTTCCATAGTATCTTTGCAAACTCTTTACTAATGGAGCACATAGCACAACTGTCATTTCTCGTCTGTTTGTCCTGCAGTTGATCTTGGCTCATCCAGCATCATATCTGAGGTGCTGGAGGATGTTGAAAAGAGGAGTTTCACTGCCCAGGACCCTGATGACGGTACGAACTTCAATATATCTGACAACCTGCATTGCTTAAACATCTCTGAAGAGTCAGCTAGTGAATTCCAAGTAGTCCTAGCCAGCTGGAAAGAATGTGTGTGGCTTGCTTTTACCAACCCCTTCTGATACATTTGTGTATTTTGGGGCAGCTCTGGGGTGTACTCAAGAGGTGGGTGACCTGCCTGAACGCTTACCTCTGTTGCATAACGAAGGAGGAGGGTGAAATGGCTGACTATTTTTTTAAATTTTTAAACTTGCCTGTTTTACAAATATTGCTGGTTTGGGTCAAATGAGAATGTAGCTTTTGTAAAACCGCCCACATTCAAACAGATCATCTGCTTAAATCTGAAATCTGGTTCCAAAAGCCCAGCAGTGTAATTGCCCCCAGAACATTGGCTGGCAACCATGGCAGAGTTTCCACATAGAAAGTCAGAATCCCTGTTGTGTTGTCAAATTTAGCTATAGTTTCAGCTTTTTAATTGAAGATGTCTCGTCTGTCCCGTGGGAGGCTGGGTTAATGAGCTACTGTATGTCTCTTCGAAAGCAGGAAACTAACAGTTCATTTTTCCCTTTTTCCCATTTCAGCCAATTTTTTTGCCACTGCTATGCAAGTGGTAAGTACCTCTTCCCTGCGGTCACAATTCCTTTGAGCCCTCCATCTGTTTCGGAATTGCCTGTGAGATTTCCAGGCTGTCTCATAAGATTTAGCACTCAGCATCTTTCCCTTTTTCACCTGTGTTTGTCACCTCCTGTAACTTTTCTCCATAATTCTATGTTGTGGGTTTTCTCATTTTTTTGCTTGATACTTTGAAAGATGGAAACTTGTCTGCCTGATGTGTGCGTCTCTTGATGGAGACAGCTACACAACTCTTGTCTTCTGTGCCCTGCCTCCTGCTCCTAGCAACCCTGCAGCTGTCAGACAGCCTCTGCAGTTTCAGTTTAGGTTAGAAAGCAGCTCTGGCTTTTGCCCACTGAGGGAATTGCCTGTTTGTCTCACCTAAACACAGTGCCTAGGCAGTCAGTGCACAAAATTGCTTTTTTGCCAGTAATTCTCAGAAGAACGTATTGTGTTACATTTGGTAGCTTTAAAATCTGACTGGTTTATTGCAGTGCTGTGACCTTAAGGATATCAAGCTTGCTTATCGGTTAAATAAGGCAATGGAGAAGGGAGATAACTGGAAATTCTTGGACATGTCTCAGTTAAATTCCTATTGGTGAGTGAAGTGCAGCTTTTATTTGGTGTCTTGTGTATTGTTATCGATTTGAATGTAAACTAGAATTCAGAGCTTGTGCAGAATGCTTCTTTGTTGAATATCATCTAGCAATTATATGTGCAGTTCGGCAATTAGGTGACGAAGTACCTCTTAAGAACAGTGATAGCTTAGGATGTATTTCTGGTTTGTTGCCTTTTCCAAACCGAAAGTGTCTTGGAGTGTGAGAAGTCAGATGAATTCATGAGCTCATAAATGTCAGAAGGCTAAATGCGTAAAACAGATAGTAGATGATCATCAAACTGTTTGTCATGCCTCTTCAGTGGTCCCTTGTATTATAGGAAAACTGTTGTCCAGCCAAGAGGCCAGGGAAGGAACAGAAGTTCCGTAACCCAGACCCTTCACTGCCTAGCTTAGCTTAATCCCCCTGCCACAACTCCACTAACCAGCTGAATTTTCTGCAGCCCTGTTGGCCACTTAGCGTGGCAGTTCAGGAGGTGGCTGTGGTGGATGCACCAAACCAGCACGCACAGCAGGACTAGCTCTCTGCTTGCAGCTTTAGAGAGACGTTGCAGTGCTCCAGGGGTATCTAGGCACCAAACTCTCAAGTAATTTTACTATTTTCCTGTGTAATCAAGGCATCTGAACCATCTTGACCACTGTCATCAACTGCTGTAGTCACTGAATGTAATTAAGCACTTGGATCAGGCTGATTTGAAGAAAAGCCTGCTAAGACATTGCAACTAGAGATGCTCCAGTAAGTTCATGAAAATAATTACCATCAAAATAAGATGCAGTTTCAGAGGCAAGGTGATTCTTACGATCTGGCCTTGTTTAGCTTGTAAGTAAATCAAGAAAAAATAATGGAAATAAATCTCAAATGGTTCCTTACCTGAAATGTATTCAAGAGAGGTTCAGATACCACAAACTTGGCATCAGGCAGAAAGGGTGCATTGTTTAGGGACTTTGAAGTGCAGTGGTCCACTTCTAATTCTGACAATTACCTAATGTCACTGCAAAGTTCTCCCCCCAAAAATGTCACTGCTTGTTTTAATTGTACTGAGTATTGCAGTTGTAGAGTGAAACTTCCATGATGTGTGACACAAGTACGATCAGAGAACTATCATTTGTTGGCATCATCTCTGGTTCAGATGATCTGATTGGTACTGAACCAGCATTTTTTCCTTCCCGTAGGTCAAAATTCTTTTCACTGTTGTGTATGATGGAACAAATTGATGTTGTGTTGAAATGGTACAGAGAAATGCCCCCTTCGGTAAGTGTATCTTACTGTAAGCAAGCTTTCAAGCTTTAGAATGAAGGAAGGGTACGGTTACAGTTCATTGAAGTGATTCTTCCATCCTCAGCTCTTCTATCCCAGTCCTAAAAATATCGTGGACCTCCTTCAAGCGCTGGATGCAGCCAATCACTTGGAAGCAATTCCATCAGTCTGGGAAGGTCAGTGATAGCCACGTGGTCGCATAGCCAGCTCCTCTGGTGGAGACTGGAGGAGTGAGCAGGGGGAGAGCTTCCTAGTGCTCAAAATAGCCACACTGAGATGCTTTGTCGTGAGGGACATTGTTGCTGAGTACAGTGGTGAGGGTACTTCATTAGAGAAAGTCTGCTATCAGCTCTGCCTGTTGCAGAAACCTTGGCTGTGCCGTTATGCCATAAATGCTGGTGCTAGTTAAATGTCAGTGTCTTGGAAAACTGAATGCTCACCAGATAGCACCTTAACCATCAGTCCAGGTTTAATTCCATTTAAATTCTTTGCACCTTAAACAGGGGAAACAAATACAGATTGAGGCTCTAGCACATAGAAAATATCATCCTAACTGCTGTCTTTATCTAAACAGATATGAAACTGCTCGGGTTTAATAGGAGACAAGACCTGTTGGAAGAGATTTTGTCTTTGATGAGCAGAGATACACATCCTGAAGAGGTAGGGGAGCCCAGTGAAAAGAGCAGAGGCATGTCCCTGTTTCTGTATATGACACAGGCTGTATTTGAGCTGTATTACTGTCCCCGGACCTTAGAAATCCCATTCCTGTGCATATGCTGGTACAAGTTCTCAGATCTGTGTGAGCTTGTGCAGCTCTGCTAAGCTCTCCAGGTTGTGCTCAACTTATAGAGAAACCTCAAACTGACGTAGAAGAGGATCGCTTCCATACCAGGGTCTGGAAGAGGAACCCAGCCCAGCAGTGAGGGCTGCTGAGCCAATTGTCCTGACACAAGAGGGTTTTTTTTGTTTGTTTTGGTTTCTGCCAGGATTAACTGCTGTTAATTCAGAGCATGAAATCACATCGGGACAGACCTGTAGTGTACGCAGAGGTTGTTGGAGAATGGCACTGAAGAGGATACACTGATTCAAGAGCTGTTGGAATTAACATCACGATCTTTTCACAGACTCAGCTGGCGTTTGCCAAGTGTGCTGAAGACATCAAAAATGTCCACGAGCAATCCTGGAGGGAGCAGGCCCCGTTGGCATGGACGGGCAGCACGCTGGGCCACGTCGCCGTGTTGTTCTCCAGGGTTGGGAGGACGCAGGACGCCTGGTATGTGTGTGGCTGTCGTCAAGGCTTAACCACAGAAACCAAAGCTCAGTGTTGTTTAACATGCTTTCTTTGTGCTGGTTTCTTTGAAACAAAGAAGTGACAAGTACCTTTCTAAAGATTTTAAACTTGTCACCAGTCACGCTTCTGATGCTTCATGCAGTATTTAACACGTTCAGTGATGTTAGCTGGCGTACATTGCATCTGTGAGAATATGGCATGGGAGCTGTTCCAAACCTGGGGGAATGGCTCTTCAGGAAACACAGAGCTTGCCTGGGTTTCAGCAAGGGTTTCTCTAAGAGATTTAATACCTGTTTTCTTCCTCTGTGTGTATTTTGTTTCTTATATTATTTGTGTGTGTTTGTTCTTCTGAACAGGAAGGTGATTGAGCGTTTCCAGCAAGCCAACAGGATTCCCACGTGAGTGTACCTAGGTTCTGACTCTGTGTGCCAAGTCCCCCTCTGCTTGGGATCTTGCATTTCTATCACAACCAACAGTAGTGCTCCATGTCTTACTGCCAAAGTGTGTTTTTGTCCCTGTGGGCTT
This sequence comes from Anas acuta, assembly GCF_963932015.1. Classification (NCBI taxonomy): domain Eukaryota; kingdom Metazoa; phylum Chordata; class Aves; order Anseriformes; family Anatidae; genus Anas; species Anas acuta. The sequence continues at coordinate 6,099,852 of NC_088982.1, read as the reverse complement.
GGGTGTTTGTTTATCCAGCTGATGCATTCTGAGACCTTCCTGCCTCCCAGGAAAGGTGAAGATGCAAAGGGAAGTTTGTGGGGTCAATCCTTAAGACGTCACTGAATGAAGCTGTGGGACATGGAGAAGGGTGTCACTGGTTAAGTCTGCGTTGGAAGTCAGTTTAAGCAGCATTCCTGAGAACATCTCATTTCCCGTGTGCTCAAAACAAAAATTCTGGTGTAGTGTTAAGCAAGCACTGGTGTTCAGAAATCCAGATACCTCTGAAGCACAAGTTTATCAGGTCAGATCCTAAATCTTACATGTCACCCTGGTAGGCTACAACAGTTAGCTCTTTCTAAGGAGTTTTGGGGAACAATTACCTGTCTGAAGAAGCAAACAACTTCTAAGGAATATAATGCGTTTTAAGAAAAAGCTGTTTGGTGCTTAAGTAAATGAACACCCTAGATGTTCAGTCTAAGACATCCAATCTTAAATTGGAGATGCATCATGTTCTCTGTGGCCTCCTGCACCTGTTGGGGTGTTTGGTACTGAGGGCAGTAGGTGACAGCACTTGTCGGTTCTGCAGATGCGTGCCAGTGTGGCCAGGGAAGATTGATGCTGCCAAGCCACTCCAGAGCCCTGTCTCAGTTTGGGGAATAAGGAAAGGAGAACAATTCTCCTTGAGAAGTTGTGGTGCAGTTAGTGGCTTGTGGCTGCCGTGGATCATGGATGTGAAAGGAAGGAGCTTCCCCTGCTGTTAGCAAATGGGTCTAAGGGCTCTCCTGGTTGAAATGTCCCTTTCTCCCTGCAGCATGAGCTGCAGCCCCTTACTTGTTTCCCTGCTGAGAGGCAAGAAAGGCGATTCCAGCAACTGTCACGGGTGATGAAGGGGCAGAGCCAGCACTTGAGTCGCTTTCCTTTCCTCTTGCAGTGACCAGGTGATGGATGAGTTCTTGAACTGTGCTAAACAAACCAATTCCCCCGATGAGGCAATTAAGCTGGTGAAGCTGGCAGTGTCCCTCGGGCTGTCTTCAGCACACAGGCTTAAAAGCAGAGTGGAGAAGGAATTTGAACTCTCTGAAAGCCAGAGGTAAGTCGGAGTACTTGTCCCTACCGCTAAAGGGGTGTAGTAGGTGAGTGTCAGAGGGGTAATTTCCTGTGTGGAGCCTTCTCTTCGGCTGGGGTGGCAGAGAACTGGCTTTCAGAACGACGTGCCTTTATATTGGCTGATGGATTCACCCCCCAAAAAATAACCCCTCAGTTTTTGATGCTATTCCACCTGGGAGATGTAACCCCTGTTATGGGGTTACCTGTGCCCGCTGCTCAGCTCTGTTATTATGGGGAAGGGATTACAAAAGGCTGCACGGGGGAATGATGCTGACTGAAGGGTTTAAAATTTACAGGAATGCCTTGGAGAGCATCCAGACCGACAGCGACAGCAGCGATAGTGACAGCGATAGCGACAGTGACAGCGAAAGTGACAGCAACTAGCTGTCCTCCTGCCTTCCCTGTGCGAAATCAAGGAGCAGCTGCAACTGTGGTGTCAGGAGGCTCCCCCAAGAAGTGAAACCCCTGAAGAGACAACTTCTGGGAGCTGCTGAGAGCTAATTTCTACCCAGTGCTGCAGCATTCCAGGCCGTTCCCACTGGTAACCTCTTCACAAGAGGACGTTGTCCTCTGCAGAGCAGCCAAGAAGTTGTCCTCTTTCACGGTTTTGGGCACTTCACAGTGGGCTGGGGTGCCCAGCGATCCCTTCCACGCCTCTCACACTGTGCCTGAAGCGCCAGGGGCTGCAGGGACAGAGGAGTGCTGTGTTCTGGGAGCTGCTCAGCACGCACAGCTCTGTGAGCAAGACTTTTCCTGGGCCTCCTGTGGTGTCAACCTGTGCTGGATTTAATTCCTTTCATGCTAATGTTCATGAATGACTTAAAAATGATGTTCAGTCTGTATGTAAATCACTGTAAGTAACACAGCGTTCATCACCTGTGGTGTTTTTCCTCACCCTTTTTGGGGTTTGAGGACAGGCTTTGGACTGTAGAGGCTAAAAAGCTGCAGTTTGTTAGCCTGTACAGCTGGAGATTGCCACATTAATAAATGGCTGACACTAAATACAGCTCTGTCATGTGATCATCCCTGAGCAAAAATTGTTGATTACAGCGTTGCTGCTGGTCTGTGAGAGACCTCCGAGTGAAGTTTGTATGGAATAGAGCAAAAAAGCTGAGGAGACTGGAAAGAGAGATGCCTGCTGTTCTGTTCTCTGCCGTACAGTTAGCCAGCCCTCATGGCAGTGTTGCTGCACCCGTTCTCAGCTCGTAAAGGAATCATGGAAGGTTTTTTGAGATAGTTTATGAACTTGCAAAGAAGCTCCTCACTACTAAACCCTGTCCTAGCAGTGGAGGAGTTAACAGCTGCCTGCCTTTGACCTTGGTGTGCCCGATGCTGCAGAGCAAGTCAGAGCTCACTGCTGTGGGAGGCACTTGAGGGATAAACCAGTAACAAGCTTGGGACACAGCAGCTGCTGCAGGCACAGCTCCAGCTTAAGGGCTCAAAGTAAGGTACTGCTCACGTTCTAGTAAGATTTGCAGCAAAGCTGGGCAAAGGCAGCATTTGCTTCAGAAGATGAACAGGCCCTGTGCCAGGAAGGGGACATCATAATGCATGCTCTGACACTTTTTTTTTTTTTGTCTGCTTAAACCTGTGCTTGTAAATATTTTATTTACAGCTGTACCAATCTGAATTGATTTCATCAGGGAATTCTTAGTCCTTGAGAACAGAACAAGTACAGAGGGTAAATTCTGCCTTCCACAGGTTATGCAAAAAGGCTGCTGTGTGGTATATTTGATATTAAACAGGAAACTGAAGAGCAGGAGGGAGGTGGTTGAAGTCTGGTTTTATTCAGCTGACAATGTGGCAAATCATCAGGAGGTTACAAATATTATTTTGGTTGGATCACGAGCTGGCTTGGTAAGACGGGGAAACAAAATTGTTAACACAAATTGTAGAGAAGCTTCCTGAAGTTGGTTTTTACGATAACTCAACCCAATACAAGTACAACAGGTGGTGAAGTTAAATACAGTGCAAAGAAACAGGGCAGTACCCATGCTTGGATTTCACGCCCCCGCCAGCTGCTTGGTTTGCACCCCTCAGGCGATCAGTGGATTTCCCTGCAGCACCAACAAGTGCCCGACTGCCTCTGAAGCACCCATCCTAGCTCACTGCACCTGAGTTGTCCCTAACCCCACAGCGCTGGCGTACGCAGTCAGGATATCCACGATCTGTTTCGTTTCCAGGGTCATCCGAGCTTCGGTCAGCCAGTCATGCGCCACTCTCCTGGACTCTCCCTTCAGCTGGTTGACAAACTTGGCTGCCAGCTCCAGGTCTCCGTGCTCGATGCAGTAGGAAGCGTAGGACAGTAACTTGAACGTATCCAGGTCGTCGGGGCTGAGCTCGGCGGGCGGCTTCATTTGCTGGGGGTGAAACAGGAGGAGCGACTGCAGGTAAGAGAGGAAGTACTGGTACAAGCTGTTCCTGGTTTCATCGATCATAGCCACTCTCTTGGCCAGTTTCTGCACGGTGTAGAAGCGCGCTCGGAGGGCCTCCTCGCTGTACACCCCTCGTGTCAGGGACTCCTGGGGCAGAGCTGCCGTTAAGGCTTCTGTGAAGGCGTTGTCGGAGCAGCTGGCCTTGATGGCCTTCACGGCGCTCTCCAGGGGCTCTGTGGGACTGTCCCCTGAAGCTGTTCTCATGCAGTATTTGAGCGCTTCCACAGAAAGCCACAGCTGGTGGGCCTTCCTGGCCTCCTCTTCCGCTACCGCGTGGCCTGCAAAATAACAAGGGGACTCACGCACACAGGAAAAGTAACAGGAAAGTGTTTGCACCAAAAGCTATCCCTCTAAACCCTCAGGAACAGCCCTCCCCTTGCCCTTTGTGCTCTCAGCAAGCCAGTTCCATGCTCCAGTGTCAGGCAGCCCCTGCACACAGAGCCCTAGGGCAGCTTTCAGCAGAACCAGCTCTGGCAGGCATTGGGTACTCAGCTGTAACAACCCAAAACACAGAATCTGCATCTAATCCTGTGTTTGGACACCAGGTTTGGTAACAGGCCTGGGGGACTTGACTCTGCTCCTTATCAAGATGCAATTTCAGTGCCAATGCTCACTCTCGACTGCTTGCTCAATCCCCTTCAGCCTGGCGTAGGCAGTGTTGATGTCCAAGGTGAAGTTGTCAAGCTGTTCCTGAGTAAGGCGTCTGAATTGCATTTCTTGCTCGCTGAGCTTCTCTGATAAGTTCTGAAATAGAAACATTTATCAGCAGGCCAGTAACAGCTCCTGAACTGTATTCAGCTTTTTAAGAAATGTTGCCATAGTTGTTTTTTTCATTGCTAGAGACCATGCATATGGTAAATACATCATACCAGTAAGAAGCCTTATTAGGGTGAAATTAACAGTTTCTGCATTTTTAATCCTCACAAGATTCTCACCTCAAGTAGAAGCTTTTAGGACAACTCAGAATAAGACCTCTGAGTTCAAGTACTCATGCACCTATACAACATAGGCAGGCTGCCCTCCCTAGCCCCCTTTTCAGTCTTCTAGAAGATGATTCACAACTCACCCTGCAGAGTTCATGGTTGTCAAGGCTTCAACAGCAGCACTGAACCAAACTGAACCCGTTCCTCAAGGCCTCTCCCCCTTACCTGCTCAAACTCCACCTTCAGCTCCTGTTCCTGGATCTTAAGAACGTCTCTCAGGTGGTCGGTGTGGGCAGCAGCCTGCCGCCGCAGCTGGGTCCTCATTTCGCTCTCCATCACCTCTCTGACTTCTTCAACCTGCACACAAGCGAGCAGCTGGAATTACACCACACCTTTCAACCGCCCATCACACACTGATTATCAGCCATCAGGGCTCACCTGGAGCAGAACCACCCCACACTCCCCAGTGCCAATACCTGGTATACATGCTGGTATCAAAACATTACACAAAAAATACAGTAAAACGACAAACTAAGCACTGACATTTATAAATCAGCTTCTAAACAAAACATGCCTTCCCTTTTCCCTGTATTACGTTGTTTAACAGCATTACAGCATGAAGTTGTAATACCCTTTCATTTTCCCTGATCTATAAAAGTATTTATCCACTGTGGAGAGTGCAAGCTAGCACAAGATGTATGCTGCAGGTTTAATTAGAAGCACCTGAAGCATTTTCATGTTTAATTTTTTTTTTTTTAATAAGGATTGTGCCATTTCCACCCTTCCACTAAATGCAAAGATGATGGTATGAACATGACAGTTTTAAAGCAACAGCAGTCAGAAATAATAGGCTGTAGTGAAATCCTGAGTAATGTGAAAAACAAAAGTAATTCCCTGGTTTACTGTACAACAGCACCCTTCTAAATTAGAAAATCTTGTTTAAAATCTTTCCATCCTTAGCGCAAGCAGAGGACTCCTATCTCAAGTCTCTCATCGCCCACAACACCCTGGTTGCCCTCCCATGCACATTCCTTAGCTCTTCTACATTCTTTTTGCACTGGAGATTGAAATACATGGGTTATGCCACTTTACCTTCTTCTCCTGTTCGATCTCGATCTCACTTTTGTGATGCTCCAGCGCTTTGGCCACAGCTGCCTCGAGTGCCTTTTTGTCTTCCAGTTTCTGCTTCTCCAGGGCCAGCTCGATGTGCTGCTGTTCCCTCACCCGCTGCTCGGCCAGCTCCTTGTTCAGCTGGTCAATGCGCCGGTGGGCGTGTGCGATCAGAGAATTCAGGTCGTCCGTCGACAGCTGCCCGGCTGAAGAAAACACAGGGCGTTAGGCAGGGCTGTGAGAAAGGGCCACCTAAGGTTCCACACGTGTTTTTTTTGAAATGGGAGCACGTTTTAATGAGGTTTCTGAGCACTTCAAGCCCTTCACTACTGCTAATGCCCAGCCAATGTTCCTTTCTGAACCAAACCAAATGTAAGCAGGAGAGAAACAACCTTCATTTCTTTGAAATCATTCGCACCTATGATTTACGCTCCTGTAATTACAATTAGAGAGGACTGTTGACAACTCTGTCCCTTTCTTGGTCTTTACATCACTGTGTGTTTCCCTCCAACAGCACACAGAGCAGCAGGATCTGTAAAAACCCCCATCTGACTGATAGGGCTAGCTGGGTACAAGCTCACGGAAATGGGATCCTGTGAACATCTGAAGGCACGGTGAGAGCCAAAACAAGGATCTTTTTTAACAGTCCTCTGGGCCAACTGTACACAACCAGCTGTGTTATCTGAATTTGTATCTTTCAGGTTTGGCTATTCAAAGAGCGGTAAGTGCTCATAACTAGAAGTGGATCTGTGAAGAAGTTTGATATTTTTCTACTAGGAAAACCAGCAGCACTAAGGAGCTCAGCCACTGAAATTACTGCTATTAAAACAGAGCTGGGCTTTACTGAACTCGAGCTTTACATTAGGTTTCTTTCCAAAGAGAAATAAAAATCTTCAGAATCAAAGAGTTAATCAATCAGGATTAAATTCAAATTCAACCAATCATTTTTGGTGACCCAGCTCGGAGTGCCCCACGTGGCTTTTCAAGCACACGAAGTACCTGGGCATTTTAGCAGTATCAGCAGGAGCTGGCACAGCCAGCACCTCACACAAGCCAGGAGCACTGCAAGCTGGACCTACCTGAGGAAAAACCCTGTCACGTAGCTTCATTAGAACTGATCGAAGTTTCTGTTTCTCATTGGAATCTCAGCAGCAGCTACTGAACAGCTTAAATTTGCAATGAGAAAGCAAGCTTGGTTTTCAGAAGCCAACAATCCCACTCCCCTGGCAAGCAAGCGCTGTTAGACAAAGATTGTGGTTCAAGCAGCACATGCAACACGAGTGGAAGGGATCCCAAAGCATAACTCGGTCATGGAATATTTTAGGAATGCAACATTTCACCTCTGTTGGTATTGCATGTCATTTACAGTGGTGTACCACACATTAAAAAGGACAAAGAGAAAAGAGATGACATTCACAAGACCATAAGAAGTTAGAGGAACTCACCTAAATCAGTTATCTCTGCAAACAGAAAGAGGAGAGGTTGGAAAAGTTAATGTACGTTCACTACTGCAAGTCAGTCATGCAAAAGAAAAATCGAAAACAGCTTCGTATCTATCTTAGTGTTTAGTCCAAGTCTTCAGGAATGTAAAAGAACAGCATGCTGATGCTAGAAGTCTCTCCACATTACAAGCAAGATGTAGCCTGAAACATCCCAGTCACTACACCCACCTTTGGGAACCCCCAGGTTAACCTTTACATTTAGTCAAAGCAAGGAATATGAGCTGGGAGCAGAGAAGTGCAAAGGACACTGAAAGTTTTAGTCTGATGTTTCCAGGTTCTTAGAAGCAGTTGGGAAGAACCAAATTCCCAAGCAGCAGGGAGAGTTGCCAAAAACTCAGTCCCGTGTACTTCAGTGGGTCACAGCAGTATGACACTGAATGCTTGGAAGCTACCAGGAGGCTCCCTCTCCACCCACCAAAGCACAGTGAGCACAAAACCAGGATGTTCATTCACCCTTTAGCCTGAATTAGGAATGGCAGCTCCACCTCTAGGGTGCCAAAATCAACTTTTCTTCAGAACTAATACCCCAAAAGACTACACGTGTAAGCCAGCACAGCAACTGCAAACAGCTCGTTAATCTAAAAATGTTTTCCCAACTTTAAAAAACAACCAAACAAAACAAAAGGACGTTTCCAGAGATCATTTTTACAAACAAACCATATTACAACTAGAGGAAAATGTACTGTAACTCAGACATGATCCTTCTAAACACTGCGACCATAAACATGTGAGATCTGTTAGTACATTAAAACACTGCAGTACATAAGCCTTCCAACAACTCGTAATACATTTATCCCTCTAAGAAGAGGAAGATTCTAACTACACTTTTAAATCACATTTCTCTTTTTTCTACTGTAAGGAAAGCAGAAAAGAGCTCAAGTTGAAAAAAACCCAAGCACCTCAAAAATATGGGTGTGTGAGATGTCAGATCCCAGGCAAAGAACTGTAGGAGTAGTAGCTTTGAGATTAGTTCCTGTGTCAATTCCACTTAGAAATAACTTCCTGGGGTATGTACATGTAGGGTATGTAAAGAACTGTGAATCTCTCTTTTAGTTTATCATTCCAGTGATGACCTAGAAAAATTCAGGGAGCTCTTCACTCCTCTGCTATAGCAGTCTATGAGAATACTTATAACAGAATCAACCAGAGAAATACTTGACCAGACAGGAACACATATTTGATCCAAATCTGGAGCGACCGGGGCTGTTTCTTAAATCAAGCAGAGCACGTGACAGGCCGTGCTGACTTCACTGTGTGTAGGTATTGCCTTCCTTCTCACAATAGCATAACTGATAAAATATTGTGTATGGATTACAAAAATGAAACAAAACAAGAACACACCCCACCTAACTTTGAAAAAAGCACACCACATCAGCACTCTGTGTCATGCGGGAGCCAGAAGGCACCGAGGCACTAACACATGCCTTAGCCTACTCCTTCTGTGAACTCATTTTCAACCAAACCAGAGGAAAAAAGGACTCTGAACGCTCAGTCCAGCAGGCAGGACTACAGAAGCACTACAAGGTCAAGGCAACCAGCCAGGAGCACCGCCGCAGTGCCAGACTTACTCAGCCCCTTCCAGCCGGGCTGGACGTCCGGAGTGATGCTGTCGAGTTCTCGCTGAAACTCCTCTCGAGCTGTAGCCACAAGCTCATGATACTGAGCTACTATCTTGGCCTCGGACTGTGCTGCCTGAACCTGCAACAAACAAAATGAATTAGTTTATTTTTCAAGGCTAATATCAAAAACAGAGACACGTAATTTAAGACCGGGCCCTGAGTTAGTGGCAGAGATCTTTATCCCCCAGCCCAACTAAAACAAACACACCTGGGGAAAAGAAAAACCAGCCTGTGCTATCAAACCTCTTGTGTACAGTCATTATTTGCTTGAGCTACACAAATCCATTTCCTCTCACATGCACACCGTAACAGCACAGTCAGCCTGTAGCCTAGACAGCATCAAAGCAGCAACTTAAATGCTGAATTTATCTTTAAAGATGTGCAGCTCTTTTCCTCCGTTACTGAACACTTGTTACCTTGCCTTTCCTAGCAAGTCAGTCCTAAGAGAGCTGCCCTCCTCTCACTAATTCCTGATGCTCCTGCTATTAAGATAAATTCACCACTGAAATTACACCCGAGGAATGGAATTGGAATTTGTCTCCCTGTGCAGGAGCTGGCCTGCAAAGGGAGCCAAATTTCACTTTTACTTTTCTTCCTGTCTTCTGAGCTGTAATTTACCCACAACGCCATTAGCACACATTGCTCCTACTCCTCCCCAGCCCCGCGATTACAGAGGTGTGTCTTTTATCAGAGCTTCCAAAGTTTCCTTTCAAGGTTAAAAAGCAGCACTCAGTGACTCCTAAGTCTCTTGTGCCCTGCCAAAGAGGAGCTGCCACCAGCAGAACATGAAAACACCGTGTGGAAGGCACACCACATCATGCCACACATTTAACTGTTTTGTCTGAATCTTTTACATTCCATTCAACATCAGACAGGAAGAGCTACAAGTTGCCCAAAGAAAGCATGGCTCCAATCAAGCTGCCTGGAGATTTTCAGGACAGAGAGCAGGTTTTTCTCACAAAGTCTTTGTCAGGACTATATACTGGTAGTACAATCAGTTCAAGGACTGACCATAGCTTAAAAAAAAAAAAAAAAAAAAAAAAAAAGCCAGAACTCAAACTAAAAGTATTTAATCTACTACAGAGGACTTTGGAAAGGGAATTCTGCACAAGCTGCCAAGTAGTTGTTATTCTAATGGTGATTAAAAACAGTGTGTGGACGCATTACCTTTTTCACCACGTTGTCCAAGTCGACAATCATATGATGAAGATTTTCTTCTGCAGCAGTAATGTGAGATTTGGCTCCTGCGATCTGAGACTTCTTGGCGTTCTCAATTACACCTTTTGTCTTCTCTAGCTCTTCTCTGAAAATAAAAGCAGCTGCTAATTATAACACGTACAGGTCTTACAACATAACCCCAGAGAAAAGTTTACTTGACACCATCTGTATTTATAGAAAAAGCCACCTGGTAATTCCAATGACATTTCCCATCTACCGGCTCTACACCAAAAATGCTGAGATTAAAGATTTTCTTCTGCAGCCTGAAGCCTAGAGATGTCAGTGGCTCCATTCCACATAAAATGAGAGTTACGTATGGTAAAATTACGACTTGGTGACTGGTAGAGATAAATGAGGATGGAGAAAATTTGTAGAGCTCTGTAAAAGAGCTCTACAGAGCTCTCTCTATATATATTTATAGAGCTCTGTAAAAGATAATTTTTTTTGTTGGTAATTGAGAACCATTTTCCTCTAGGAAGTCAAGGAACAAGCCTTCTTTTTCCAAATCCATTCAAACCAACAGAGATTTCTAATAACCTCACTGGAGCAAGCAACAAGCTTTTTAAAATAAATAACTCGTTGGAAGTGGAGGCATCCAGTAGAGAGACAGTCTGAAAGCTAACAACAACATTTGAGCACCTGCAGTTTTGGTTAGCAATAATCTTTTAGCATATCTGGGGTTTTGGCTAGCTTGGTTTTACTCTTTGCAACCCCCAATTACCCCTCCTACCCATTCCCAGTCAGCACAGCAACTTCCAGGTAAGAGGAGTTTGTAGCTTAACAACTGTGCGACTTCAAGGACGTTCCCCTCTTCCTCCCATTGCCCCCTCAGCCTCAGAAGCATTGAAGAGCTTCCAAATTTATTTCTACCCTCATTATAGAAACAACTTGGAGGCATTTTTGTCCATCAGCTTACTTTTGCTGTTACAGTCACTAGGTGATGAGCCTGCACACCAGACTCAGTGCACACCACCGCAATTTATTCAGAACCTGACACTATGAGCAGGCTGTTTCAGAATTCAACTTTTCACTAACCACACATCTAAGAAAAATCTAGCCTTACAAACTGTCCCCAAACCCATCTAATGCCTGCCAGCCCTCATGGGTGGCATCACCTTACCACTCTGAGTCTTAAAACCAGGAACATACTTGGCTTTCAGAAGGGCATCAGCAGCTTCATCCACTGCTCTCCTCCGATCTTTCAGTGCTTCCTCCAGAGTGCGCCACTGAGCGGATTTTTTCTCCCCAGCAGCCTAAGGAGCACAGATTTTTCGTTAGGGTTATCACAATCACTACAATAAAGTTACCCAGGAAATAACAGCCTGTACAGATACAGCTTGCTACACTCATTTCACTCAGTCTGACCAACATGCTTTTGTTTTACCAACAATGTAGCTGGAAGTTTTAAGAATTTCTTCCTTTCAATGTTTTATGTTGTTTTGTTTGATCCTTAACATTTTGTTCCACCTGAGCAACAGATATTTGTACGCACAGCAAGGCATGTGTGAGGATCACAGTATGGTGCCACAACATTCTGGGACAAATCTCTGTATGTTTGACACTTAAAAGCAATTTTAAAATAATACAGGGCATTTAAGTATCAAGCTAAAGAACAAACTCTTAAGGCATTTGTTTTACTCAGTACAAAATTCAATTTAGTTGTCTGTATGGCCCAGCTCATTGGATGAACCATTCAGTTATACCCTCTGCATTACCTGTGAAGACCAGCAGCATCACTTGAACTTTTCTACTCGCAAAAGTGGAATTATGGAGTTGGAGGGGAAAAAAAGTCAAACTCAGAAGCATTTTATTATTAAACTACACATTTCAGAAGTGGAATGATTCATTAAAACTGTGATAAACGTTAAGCCAGTGCATGAAAAGCTTCCGACTTCAATTGTGAGATGGCAAGTTTTGCTGAGCAGAATATACAAAGTCCCCCTTTGTCCAATTTACCTCAGAATTGTCCATTGCCTCCTTCAGTATCTGTAAGTGGGCATTCACTGCTTGCACAGCAGATTCCTGTGCCGTAATCGCCTGGAGAGTTACACGAGCTGTAGAGCTCAGGGCTCCTTCTAATGTTGCTGCAAGGGCTGGAAAAAAAATAATAATGAACTGAATTAAACTCTAATTAGTAAAGTGACACATTACATCCTGTATATCTCCTCAAATGTCTCCTCACATTGTTTTCTGTGACCCAAAAGAGTCAGTTTGGAAACTACGCTGCAGCCTATGGAAGAAGAAATGCCACCAGAACATATTCCTAATTTAGAAAATTAAGACTGCGCTTAGAGCAGTAGGACTATTCAGTGGAAGACCTTAATAATGCGTTTGCAGAGGGGTGCATTTAGTCCAGAAGATGTTTTCCCTCTACTTTCTGCAGTGGTTATCAAGAGGAAACAAGTAAATATTCCTGTCTTCCCCAAGGAAGATATATTCCAGCCACAAAGTTACTCCTCCCAGCCCAGAAGGTGATGGAGGCAACCATCCACTCCTATCGGGATACAAGCCCAAATGACCTACTAATTATTCAAGCAGGAACCAAATCAGCATGGCTGCATCAAACAACAGGTCGTGACAGATCAAACAAAGGAACCGTCTGCCTCTACCCAGCATTTACAAGACCACATGTGGAACACTCCGTCCCTTTCTGAGATTCTGAGCAGGGAGACAACAATGGAGAACCACAATGATGGTGAGGGGACTGGAGAGGTCTTATTCTAGCCTGAAGAAGAGAAGTCTGAGAGGAAAATATAGAGGGATTACAGAAAATAATAGAAACAGACTTCTCAGAGGTGCCTAGAAAAAGGGTAAGAGGCAATAATTAAAGTGGAAACAACAGAAATTAATTATATGTAACAAGGTCTCCACCATAAGCAGTACTGGCAGAGATGTTCAGAGAGGTGGGACAATCTCTCTCTGTCCTTGGAGAGTTTCAAAGCCCCAGGGGAGAAGGCCCTGAGCAGACTGCCCGAGCTCCTCAAGGTCAGACCAAAGAGCTCAGAGGTTTGTTCCGCCCCATATTTTTTTTTTCATTATTGTCTGATCATCAGTTATTTGTGAGTGGCTGGAGCATTCTTCACCAGCACAACACAGGTTAAAGACAGCTGCATAAGCCAACAGTCCAACAATCCTTTTGTCCCGTACAACATGCACAAGAGAAGTGATGTTAAGGACTCACCCGATATCTTCTCTTGTTCCTCCTTGTCTTGCTGGGCAAGGCGGGCCGCAACTTCTTCTGGTGAGCGTTCCTTTATAGCATGGGAAACTTCGTGTTCTTTACCTACAAAAGCAGAGAGTAAAACTCTTTCATTGGAGAGTCCAAATTGCTATTTGGATTACTTGTAAGGAAGTAACTTTATTTTCAAAAATCGATTTGCAGAGTTAGTATCATTTTATAAATCTGACTTCTGCATGAAGCTATGCCAAAACTGCCTCAAGCTTTTTTATACTTGTAATTGCAAAGGACTGGCACAAAGCTTCTTAAAATTAAAGACAGGAGCATGGATACCTCACATGCATCTGTACATTGTACGTTGTCTAGTTACAAAGATACACAAAATTCAAAGGCAAAGCAAGAATTAAAATGGAGCCAAGTTTAAGGTTTCAGTAAATCTCTCTCCATGTTTTTTTCATCTCCCCTTTGGCATGCTTGGAGAGTTCAGCCAATGTAAAGCAGGTTAGGGAGAGGGCCACAGTGAGTCAAGATTATACTCAATGCCTTAGCCTAAGGCTGCTTAAAATGCTGTTACCCTCCAAAACAGGGAATTAACATCGAGCTAATTCTCTCTAAGTCTGCCTGTAAACTGAAGAGAGAACCCAGATCTCAGACTTGGGCTGCATCTAAAAAAAAAAAATGGGGTTACCTTTTAATAATGTTGATGTTAAATGAAGGATTTATTCACTTCTTGCTTGCGTAAGTTTATGAAATGGCTTGTTAATAGGGAAAGAAATTAATTTACTCTCATCTGAAATAGCCCAGAGAGAAACTAGTGTTTCCTGTTCAGTTAAGCAGTAAATGAAGTTGCTTCACTTAGCCCTGCACAGACAAGCTTTTCTCAACCACAGTCAGAAAGCCACAAGCAGCAGAGGCAAACTGGACTGTGCACGTTCCAGCCCAACACAAAGGCAGGCTTTCCTCCTACATCCATCCCTGTCCCTGCCCCAGCTATCAATCCCACTGTCTCGGTATGCTAAAAACCTGCTAACACAATGCAAGTGCTTCTGCAAAAGGCACAAAGAATAGTGCCTTCACAAATCACAAATACCAACACAGAAATAAGAAGTTATGCACTTAAAATGTAAAATTTGGGCTTTCTTTGTTGTGTTTGTAAGCTCTTTTTCACCTTCTTCAGGCTGTATCCCTGGAGCTGGCACCGACACGGCCACGCCTGTTGCAGAGATGATCTGTGCTGCAGCTGTGCCTGCTGTTAAGTACAGTTACAGAACTCCAACAGTTAGTATGCACGTGCTCAACGTGAGTACAGGGAGATAAAGACTTTTTCTCCTCTGTTAAAACATTAGTTGGACATTCACATTACTTTATTCTGGACAGACAGCATTCAGTATTACACATGCACACAGAACTTCACTCAACGTGGCAGATGAAGGAACAAAGATGCCAACTGCTCCTCTCTAAACCAATTCCATTTGATCCTGCTTTAAAAGCAGCCCAGCAGTTATCCTAAGTGAAGTTTCTTGTATTTGCTTAACAGGGAGAGAGAAATCCTCTCCAATCCAGCACCCGAAGTGTTCTTCCTGGTGAGTCTCACATCCGAAACTACACAGGACTGTCATTATTTATATTAGAATCCAAATATTCTAGCGTAAATAAACTTCATAAAAACTCAGCAAAAAATAGTTTAAGCCTTTTTAGACAAATATTCTTACGGCTGAGAAGAAAATAGTATTATTTTGAAGAAATTCTAACATACTCATCTTCAACCACTCCAAAAGACTATATTAATCTGCTATGGGGTGTACAGAACAAGAGAACACGAGCTCCTTTGTTTCCCTCTGCGTGACATTGTGTAAGGTTACCTTCTTTTTCCTCTGCAGGAGGAACAGCTTCTGGTTTACTTATTGGGGATTTGGTAACGGGCTGTTTAGATTCTTTCATTACTTCTGCTACAGATGAGATCTTCAGGGGACCTTGCTGGATCTTGAAAAGCAAAAAGAAGAAATATCACCAGTTTTCAAGGAGCCTGCGTGTCACCAGTTCCATTAAAACACAGAAGAACATTTCCACGCCTAGACAACTGAATCATAAACCTAAACTTCAAACTACAGCATGAAAACAGTAGCAAGGCCATGTAATTGCCTGCCCTAATTTTTAATTTAGAAGGAATCTTTACAGAACACAGAGTCGTGGCCGAAGATGCTACAGGCATGGTGTGGGTTTGACAGGACAAATCAGATTTGCACCACCTCACTGACTGCTCTTCGAAAGGGCCTGGATGCTAGTTTTTAGGACAGATGAGTACTAACTCAAGTGTAAATCATTGCAAGGCTTTATGGTATTGATTCTTTAATATCTATCACGTAAAGCCACAAGGTAATGATAAAAACATCTGAATTGGAGCCTTTACTAGGCAGATGATGATTTTAGTCTGACCAGTCTGTTTTGTTCAAGAGCTACTCAGTGCTTGGGAGGCAGCAGGAGCTTACCACAAGTGCCTGCAGCTGAAAACAGAAGAGAGGCAGTTTTGGTTAACTGATGTGCTATTTGTTTAGGACAGCTTTCTTAAATTCAAAATATTTTGGGTTTCCCGAAGGTCAAAAAGCTTCTGATAGCTCCAAAAAGCCACAGCCAGAGGAGCCTTTCAGCATTCTTGTTTAAGCAGGGAGTGTTTTCTTTCAGATGCAGTAGCAGAGAAACCTCCAGATTCCACCTCCAGTGCGGTGCTGAGGGCAGTATCAGCTTTTCCATTTGCAGGGTCACATCACTAAGATTTCGGACTGTGACACTCACACACAGTTCCACACCATTCAAAGCTTTATTGATCCAAGAAGTTCTCAGATCTCTTTAAAGTAAGTTCAGCTCAGAACGGAAGTTTTCTAATCCTACAATCTCACTAACTACACTAAACCTCCAGCCACGGTGAAATTAGTTAAATTCCAGGAATGAAGCGTGCTGGGGGGAAACGCTCACCGGTTTCTTTGGCATCGGTGCGCTGTAAGGTGCGGGACCAAGAGCCATCTCGAAGAGTTTGTCGGAGTAGGGGATGGTTTTCTCTACATTCTCCCGGAACTGTGTGTCATAGCTGGCGTACAGGACGGTTCCCCCTACTCCTCCACCCACAAACAAGACACTGGCACCGATAATTTTGCCTACAGAAACGCTGTTGGAGGGGAGGAAAGAGTGAAAATGACGTAAATCACATCCCAGCTTGGTACAAGGCGACCACCCCCAACCTCCCTTCTGACCAGCACTCAAATCAGTAGGATTTGTTTAGATCCAAATCAATCAAGCAAGGAACACAAGGAACAAGGAGAATAAAAGCTACTAACCAAACAAATCCCACCCCCACCACCAGTTTGCTCTCATGTGGACTTTAGCAGCAGGTTCACCCTCAGCAGAGGGCACAGAAGGCTCAAGCCCACCCCCCAAAACCCTCCTACGCACCCCGACTCCCCCGAGGCGGTCGCATATCCTCGGCTCACTCGTGAGGGGCGCAGCGCTGCTCTCCCACACCGGCAACTCTGCAAGGAGAGGAGGAGACAAGAGTCAGTGGGCACCCCGAGGCCTCTCCTCACCCGGGCTCGCGTCTCAGCTCAGACTGCTCCACCGCCACATCTCACACAGGCTCCAAGGGAAGGCGGCGATGTCAGGGTTTTTCCCCCCAAACAACAGACTTCTCGCAAGAGCAGCTTGAGGGCATCGTAAAAAGTAAGTAGTTATTTCGGAAAAACAAGCAAAAAAAAAACATCCCAAGTTATTTCTGCTTCTGTTTGCACTATTTATGTTCCCTTCCTCCAGTCCGTGTGGCACAACTGGATCGGTCTGGGTTCTCTTCACCACAGCTCAGCTGTGACAGCAGAGAACCAGAGCTGCTTAAACACTTACACCTTGCTTTGAAGGCACAAACCATTTCTTCTCCAGCTCCCACACCAAGACTTTCTCTAAAAAAACTACAAACACACCTCGATCAAAACAGGGATCGGATCAGATTATAATATAAATGAAGTTACCGTATGAGGAGCGAGTGATAAACCACTGTATTCTAATTAACACAAATGACACGACCCCAGATGTTTATCTCCTGTTTTAGCCCCAGAAGCAGGTTTACCAGAAAGGCTGGTTAAGATACTCTAATCCCGAGAACAAGCAGAAGCACTGCCCCCTCCATTTTTCTTTTTCCACACGTGAATTGCTACAAGAGGAAGACAGGACCCAGGGGAGATCCATGCCTGAGTCCCAAAAGGATCGCTTCCCACAGCTGCAGTGCTTTGGGCCACCAGAAAGTTAAAAAATTAAAATCAAAATCCATAAACAAGGATCAGGGGATGCTTCACTAAGCCCTGAGCCAAGGAGAGAGCCTTCTTTATTTATGTCTGCATAGGGCAGCACATAACGAGCACACGTCTTGGGGGTCAGCTCCCATCCTTATCCAACACCGCAGAGGAGAGGCAGGCACGCTGAACTCCTGTTTTTTTCCAGAAAGTCAGCCAAAACTCTCTGATTAGTAACAGGAGGGCGTGGACAGTGAGAGGAAACCAGCATTTCTTACCCCTGAGTCCTTCACAAGCCTTGGCTGAACTTTTCATTTACAGCAGAGAGCAAAGAGACAAAACCAATGTGTTCGGGGTTGGTTTGCAGGCTGAACTTTCGCTCCCTTCCAAAACTCTGTGTCTGCGGCACCGTGAGCAGCTCACCTGGAAATGAGCCTTCAGCAGCATTTTATAAGCAGAAACCCACTCTGGTTTCCTTCCCTCTCACCAAAATACACTATTCCCTTCAAAAAACACAGCAGCAGTTTTTTCAAGCTGCATTGCTTGCCTTTTGCCACCGTAAAAATCTTGCTTAAATCCATTACATCGCCCTAACTGGGAAAATTCGGAGGAGTTTCTCATCTCCTCACTGAACCATTAGCAGGTGTTTATTACCAATAAAAAAATCCCCTCGGTATGGATCTGAGCAAGCAGCACAGGCCCTGCAGCAGGGCACTGCAAGCAGCTCAGTCCCAATTGTGCAAGTGGTGCAAATAACCCCACCAGTGTGGGTCTCTCCTTGGGAGAAATTCCTTAACACACCTCAGATCAGGCCAGAGGCCACAATTCTGCATCTCTTGCAGAAGGAGCGCTGTAACACACTTGTTTCTCACATCCAGTTCCTTTTTTTTGCCAACCAAAAGGGACAGGTTTTAGCTGCAGAAACCCCAGGGGACCAGCAGCTGCCTGTACACGTCAATATAACGGTGTGCTGAGAGAGCCTGCCCACCAGGTGAACGCTCAGGTGGTCCCACCTGCCTGCAAACACACTTCTGCTGCTCAAACTAAGCCTCCTTTGTCAAGCAAGCAAGAAACGTGACTAGGGATGAAGAAAAAGAAGTCATTTTTTAAAGTAAGGAAAGAAATTGCAAGGCTACAGATAAAAAAGCTCCAGGGAACGCCCTGGCATCTCCGTGTCTGCAGTTTTTCCATCAAACTCATGGACTGAAGGCAGGCTTCCAAACTCCAGAGCACAATACCCACT
The DNA here is from genome assembly GCF_963932015.1 of Anas acuta. Classification (NCBI taxonomy): domain Eukaryota; kingdom Metazoa; phylum Chordata; class Aves; order Anseriformes; family Anatidae; genus Anas; species Anas acuta. Next base: position 6,081,261 of record NC_088982.1, on the reverse strand, counting down.
TCCCCAGAGCCGCACAGTCATCCTGGCCGGACTCTTAGAGGCTGAACACGTGCACAGAGATGTAAGAGACAAACAGATGTCACAGCCTGCTTGCTGTCTTCCCAGCTCCTGGCTCAAACCTTCCCCAGGCCCTCACCTCAGCTGGCATCGGATGACCCGGGCAGACCTCTCCAGGCCCTATAAAGCTGCCAGAGGAGACGCCGGCTGCTGGGGTGGTGTAAAGAGTCACACTTTATCCACGGAGCGTGTGGATAGGAAGAGTAACGGAGCTGGAATGGAGTAGAATATAATATAAAGGGGGTTTGGTGTTTTTATTTGTGTGTTACCATGAGGCTGAGCCTGAAAATAGAAGCTGGGGAGTTTGTAGAGGCAGTAACCTCGTCTACAAACCCTTGTGTCTTCCAGAAGCGAGAGGCTGCTTTAAAAAGGCTTCGTACCACACTACCACATGGAGAGAGCAGCGTGAGGACGGGGAAAGGCCCAGAAAATGAGCACACGGGGGGGGATTTTTCACCTGACATCCCTCCTGCTCCTTCTCTTGCCTTGTACCCACGGTCACTGCATGCGGGGGGGACGGCAGCGACTGTGGGCACCCCTCAGACCCCTCAAACCTCCACACAACCCCCCAAATCCTCTCATAACCCTCTCACGACGCCCTCAGACCCCTCACATTCCCCAAATCCCCTCACAGCCCCCCTAAATTCTCTCACAACCCCCTCGGACCCATCACAACCCCCCAAATCCTCTCATGACCCCCTCACAACCCCCTCAGAGCCCCCAAACCCCCTCAAGATCCCCCCACACCCCCCAGATCCTCTCATGATCCCCTCACAGACCCCAAACCCCCTCAGGATCCCCTCAGACCCCTCACAACCCCCCCCGGCAGCCCGGCGCCCCGGCCCAAGGTCACTCCCTTCCCCAACTCCCCCCGGGCCCTGCCCCCGCCGCCTCCCCCCCGTGCTGCCCGGCCGGGCCCCGCCGCTCTCGGCCGCCGCCCCTCAGCGCGGCCCCGGCCCCCCTCAGGGACCCCCTTCAGGAGCCCGCCGCAGGCCCCGCGCCCGAAGGACTACAACACCCAGCATGCACCGCGGCGCCCAATAGGAAACAGGCGCCGGACTACAAAACCCAGCATGCCCCGCGCGCGCGGCTCAGCTCAACTCCAAGCAGAGCCCGGCGCGCTGCACGCCGGGAGTTGTAGTGCGCCCCAGCCGCGCTCCCGCCCACCCCGCCGCCTCATTGGCTGCCGCGGCTGTCCATCAGCGGCCCGGCAGCCAATGGCGGCCCGCGCGCGCGGAGTCATTGCGAGCCGCCGGAGCGGCGCTCAGAGGACGCCCCGCGGCGGACGGCCCGGGGCTCCCCCGCCTCGCCTCGCCGCGTTCCCCCCCCCCTCCTCCCGCTCACCTGCGCGGCCACCGCGCCGCCCGCCCGCCGCCACGCCCGCAGCATCGCCCCGCGTGCGCCTCCGCCGCCAGCACCGCCCGCCTCCGCCCCTCACCGCCGGGACCCGGGCAGCGCGCATGCGCGGGGAAAGGGGCGGGCCTTCTCCACAGGGCGGGGTGAGTGACAGGCGGCTCGGCCAATCAGAAGCGGAGGGCGCGCTGAGGCGCGCAGGAGGAGGGCGGCCGCCATTTTGGAGCGCGGCGTGAGGCGGAGCGGGGCCGCGGCTCCTCCCGGTTCTGTCAGCGTCGCCCTCAACGTGGAGCTCCCGGGGCGTTCCCCCGGCTCCGCTCCGCCTCCTCCTGTGGCGGCCGGGACATGGCGGCGGCGCTGCGCGGGGCTCTGGCGGGTCGGTGGCTGAGGGAGGGCGGCGGCCATGTTGTGGGGGGGGCAGCGCGGAGCCCTCGAAATGGCGGCGCCTCGGCTCGGGGCTCGCCTCAGGGCTGCCGCCTGTGAGGGCTGTGCTTCTCCGCAGGGCTCCTCCGGCCGCTCGGCAGCTGGGCCCCGCGGGCAGCCCGAGGCGTCGGCGCGGGGCGAGGTGTGCCCGGCAGGGGATTCAGGTGGCTGAGGGAGGCGCCGCCGCTGCTGGGGAAGGGGCTGGGGCCCCTCGGGAGCCTGCCCGCTGGGGGCTTCCCCTCCGTCCTCGGCAGGTAGGGGGCGGTCTGCGCGGTGCTGGGGTGATTTTGGGGTGGGGGGAAGCCTCTTGGGGGATGGGGGGGTGAGGAGGCAGGTAGGCATTGCTCTGTGCTGCCTGCCCTCAGCCGGAGCTCACTGGTAAAGCAAGGGAAGGATGGAGCAGGTGAGGAGCAGAAATCCATAGAATCATTAATCTTGGAAAAGACCTCCAGGATCATCTGGTCCAACCACCCCCCAACCACCACTGTCACCACCAAACCATGTCCCCAGGCACCAGGCCCATCCTTTCCGTGAACACCCCCAGGGACGGTGACGCCACCACCTCCCTGGGCAACCTGTCCCAACGCCTGACTGCTCCTTCTGACAGAAATGTCTCCTCATTTCCAACCTGAACCTCCTCTGGCACAACTTCAGGCCACTCCCCCAGTCCCATCACAGTGACCTGTGAGCAGAGGCCGACCCCCAGCTCCCCACACCTTCCTGTCAGGCAGTTGTTTTCACCAAGCTTATTCCCTCCTTGGCACCTTAGGCAAGAAGCAGGTGGCCTCTTTCTTGGCTAAGAAGCTACTTACTGCTTTTTGGTCTAACAAACGGGAGTTAATTACAATCCCAAGTCTTCCACTTGAGTCGAGCATATGTAAAATGGTGTATACTTTATAGGTGTAGACTTGTCTTTACAAATAGCCTTGTTATAATCACTGTTTCTCTTGCTGACCATTAATACTCAGAAAGTTCTGAATGCTAATAACAGTTGAGTATGTTTGCTCTTAAATATTTAGCTATGCTTAGAGTAAATGGAAAAGTTGTTCTATAACTTGCAAGATTAATTTATTTCAATTGAAGCTCAGCAGTGCAGTTAGCATTGGTAGGTATGCTTGCTGAATGCTGTGTTGTAATGTGACGTGAATTTATGTTAATCCTCAAGTCAGAGCACTTCTGATTTCTCATTATGTGAAAAGTCCAGTGAGTGGCTTAATGAAAGCGTTGTTTCATTCCTGTTCTATTTCCTCCTCTTTTTTCCTTTAGAGTCACACCTCTACTTCCAACCATACTTCAGCAGCCCGTGAGGACCGTCACTTACTATAGTTTACGGAAGGGAAAGAGGAAAACCGTGAAAGCTGTCATCGACCGGTTTCTCCGGCTGCATAATGGCCTTTGGGTGAGGAGAAAGGTAAGAGTTTATTTTTTTTAAGACAGACAAGCTTTGTGTTTACAGACAGCGGGCTGTCTTCCTTCCATTAGTAACTAGCATGGAAGGGTGCATAGGGAGACTTAATTTTTTGTGCGTTTTCTTCTGACAGTCTGGCTACAAGAAGAAACTGTGGAAGAAGTCTGCTGCCCAGAAGAAGCGTCTGAGAGAGATGGTGCTGTGCACCAGAACGCAGTGTAAGCTCCTCGATAAAATGACCACTTCTTTCTGGAAAAGAAGAAACTGGTACGTTGATGATCCCTACCAGAAGTACCATGATCGCACAAATCTTCGTGTGTAGAGATTTGTTATTTTTTGCATCTTTCTAGGAAAGAGGTGGTGTCTTGCATGGTATGGCCCCCGTATCTGAATTTTAGATCATAAATCTAATATGTTACTTTTATAAATAAACATATGCATGTTTATTTATGGTCAGAATTGTGGGTATCGGGGACCAAAATAAAGGAATATTCAAGACTAAAATGAGGATTGATTTGTGTTTTACTTACAGAGGGTGAGAGCCAAGCTTGTCACCTAAGTGTTCTGAAATCTGTTTCCTCTGGTTGTGTGTATGATGTGTGTGGATAAATACAGTCTAAAATAAAAGCTAGCAGATAACTCAAAATACTTATTTTTTTAAAGAAATGTGTTTAACCTCAGGGTATTTGATGTCCCTGCTTGTTGGTAGCTTGCTACCAAGGAGAGAAGAGTGGGATTTTGTTGCGGTGTTGCTGCCCGTTAGGGTACCACAGACACTGTTGCCATGTCTCCATGTTAGCATAGGAAGTGGTTACTTGTGGTTTTGCTAACCAATTAAAAACATATTAGCCAAATTTCATGGCAGAACTCCACTGTGGGACTGGAATTTTGTATTTTATGTTGGTTTTTGAGTAGTGGAATGGCTTCATTGGGTCCTAATCTACATCCGCAAGCAGTCAGCTCTGAGTTTTTCCTTGTTTTTCACATACTGCACATCTCTGCTCACCTGTGTGTACGGAAGACCACCACTGGTAACTTAGCAAGCATGTGAAATGCAGTAGCTTCAAAACATTTCCTAATAATTAACCCCTTATTAATTAGGTACTCCCCGTTTGTCAGCTCCAGCGCCACTGGCATGGCGGGAGATGGTTGCCTACCCGAGGCTGTGGTGTTTCAAAGAACTCACGGGTTACGCAGAGTGTTCAGTAGCTGTATTTTTTTTTCCAGTTCATCATACAGAAAAGTTCCGAAGGACATGCAGCACTTAGTGAGTACATCTATATACAGTCAGCCAGAATTGAGATAAAAATAATACAGCAGTCAAATAATGATTCTGGCCTGCCAGATACATTGAACAGACTAAGGATGTCATCGTCGTTGTTTTCCTGAAAGAAAAGATTAAGACTTTACTCAAGATGTGTATCGAGCGGTGTGACAAAACCAGCGAAACGTCAGCCTCTGGAGTCGTGACGGCCGCGCTCGGGAGGCTTCAGCACAGGGCTCTTCTGCTGCTCGCAGCAAAGCAATCGCATCGAGTGCACGGCGACGATCCCTACTCAGTTTGGATAAACACAAATCCTGACACCGCGTTCTCTGCTTCAAGTACGATGCCAGATGCGGAACAGGTACCCCAAACAACCAGCAGAAAGGGGACTGTGATTAACGAGCGCTCTGTCACGAGTGCAAGGGCTTCGTTAGGTGGGAACACGGTGTTCAGGGTGCAGGCGGAGGCAGCAGGTTGTTTACACCAGGCTGAGGAGCGCTGTATTTCCAGCAGCTTTCTCCCTCTCACTAGCAGTAAATAACCTGATTTTCCTTCCGTGCTGGGTTTGCACCTACACAATTTAATTGGCGGGGGATTGTTCTGTGGTTACAGTGATAAAATGAAGTCCCTCTGGCTGCTGTGATCCTGATTCAGCAGTTGGCAAACACAAACTGCACTGATGACACTGCCTGCTGTGACAAGAACAGGCACAGAGGATGGGACTGGGCTGCCCTGAGCCTGACGTCCTCAGAGCTGAGGTGAATTTATGGTAAATTGGTGAAGTAATTCACAGCCCCATTTACCATGAACCAGATGCGGTTTCCCTTCAGCCCCAATTTTCCTTAAAATACTGCACTTTACGCTTGAGCCTTGTGCTGGCTGAAGGCTGGGAGCTCTAGAGGCTGCCTTTCCTAGGGCCTGCATTTATTTGCTCACCTACAAACTCCTTGCCACGAGGGGTCAGCAGCAGTGCAGGCAGGCCGCTCACTGAATCAGGCTCCGAAGCAAAGCTGGAGGAAGGACTTCATGGCTGGCATTTATTTCAAATAAACAGCCAAAGGGTGAAAGGACAGACCTGGGGCAACACCTGTAAAACCTGTAAACAGCCTGCGTGGGGAGGAGGAGAAACCAAAAGCACACGGCTGGTCTGTGGACAGAACACTAGGGCACTACGTGGACATGGTGAGGCATTCACGTTTGTCTATCTATACACAAATATACAGCTCAGTTGATAATTTAATACATTATTATTATTTTTTTGCCAGACATACGAAAAGGTTTATTTTTCTCCTTTATACAGTGAATGTTTTGAGAGATATAAGGCAACTCCCTTGTCAACGATTTCACCTCAGCACTTAAGAGAATCTAAACAGTCAAGTTTACAATAAAACAGCAGATTAGACACGATTAATATTTTCAGTGAGATTCAATGTTAGCGCAGCGTGTCTGAGAACAGAATTTGTCAGATGCTGTTGTAGCTCTATGGTTTGTTGGTTTTTTTGGCATAATTGAGTGCAAACTTGTCAGCTTTTTATCTTATGGCAGCCTATTGCATAGCAGGGAAACGTAGCTTGCTTGCAACAGGATTTTATTTCTGCTAACACCGCAGGCAGTTTTTTTTTCTTTCTTTTTAATGCTTGCCAAAATAAATCAAACAAACTCCAAAGCTGCTTAAAAATAAAACACACAAGCTGAGCTCCTCAAAGCATTTGCTGACTATGTTATAAGGACTGACTCTTCTGTAAGTGCTATTTAGGACTCTGGGGTTTTTACAATTTACTTTCTGAGGACTTCTTCCTTCTCACCCATTGCAAGCCACGATTAATTAGCACACGTAAAGGAAATAAAATTCTCCGGCGATGGGGCTGAATGTGGCAGACTCAGGAAGCACCTGCTTGCTTTTCCCACTTCCCAGCCAGGTCAGAAAAATATTTGTGTGCACGCACAGCCTATTTCTCTCATCCCCGCATACCTGGGAAGCTCTGGGGGAAAGTTTGGGGCTGCCTCAGGCAGGGACAGCTGGGATCGTGATGCGCATCCAGCAGAGCAAAGGCCACTGCAGCTTTCTGTCTGAGCCTGCTGCCTCCCAAAGGGCTGTTGGCATCCTGGGCTGCCCCTGCAGTAGCCAAGTAGCCCTGCTCGTGGTGCAGGCTGCGCAGGGATTCCTCAGTGAGGGCAGTTCTGGGTAACGCGAAGGGTTTCAGCTAGTCTAGGGCCAAGAGCAAACACGAGGGGCCACGCGCTTAACGGATGTGTGAATTTCACATGCGGAACACTTACAAGAGACACCAAGCACAAATACACAAACCCTAGGACGTCTTCCCCTCCTTTTACACATCTACATGGACACAAACACACCGCGGCTCTCACCAACCCCTGCTCCAGAAGGAAATTCTCCACACAAAGCTCTCCTGGCTCAGGCTCCCCTTTCAGCGCCTCGATGAAACCATTCACCTCGCACCTCTCTTCCTCGTCCTCTCTAAGTTCTGGCTCTTTAGCGCGATGGTTGGCTCAAAGGAAGAGAATCCTTGCAGGAGGAGAATCAACATCACAGCTCGGCCTTCCCTAACGAGTCCTAACGAGGCGTTTTGAACAGCCAGAATACCAAAATATTTGTTCCACCACCACTGCCTTGAGGAGGAAGGGGAGGGAAGAGAAATCCGTGGCTTCCCCAAGCCCACTTCCTTAATGGTAAAGCCACAAATCAACGCGCTGTCCGTGTAGCATCGTGAGCAGCCGAGTGTTTTTGCCTTCCACAGAGCCAGAGCCACGCGGACACACACGAGAACTGTAAATGCACGGCCCGACGGGGTTAGCACGAGGAAGGGGATGCTCTGCAAACAAAAAGAGGGCTCTGAATCTGCAGGGCTCCGTCAGACCGCCCTGACCGTGCCACCGACAGCGCGAGGAGCGTGGGACAGGGTACAGAGAGAGGAGAGAGAGAAAGGCCGTGTCTACAGCGCCGCACGTCGAGCACATCCATCCCGCTGCTGTTTCCTACGTGGTTATCGAGGAGCTCGTTAAGGCAGAAGAGAGACATTCTGTGGATCTGGGTGCGATTGGCTCGTTGCACTCACATTGTTTCGGTGGCAGAGGACGAGGTACTTTTCTTCCTGAAGCGAGGTCTGAGGGTCCTAGGCGGTGCCTGCAGAGGCAAAACAGAGAGAAAATATCATCGGTGTGTGAGGAAATGTTGGTTTATTGCCTTAAAACTCACCCGTCTGTGTGGCACCTCTGTGATAACGATCCTGTTTCAGGCATGAAGAAAGAGAGAAGTATCTCTTGGTCTTGCAGCTCATTAACAAAGCACCAGCTGAGGACTTTTTTTTTCTTGAGGACCTTTCCGAAAACCTTTGCAGCCCTTACCCAAGCCAAACCAACACCTGCCCCTCTGATTTAAGGCATGGCTGAAGAGCCCTGATCCCACGATGGTCAAAGCAGCCCGGGGAAATTGGTGCAAATTCCTGCAGCCTCTGGATCCAGAGAGCAAAGCGGTGCTAGGAAGCCCGCTCTGGTGTTTCCAAGCGTAGACAAGTAAGCAAACAGCAACAAATGATGTCTGCGGTACATGATTCTCTCTGAAAAGCTTCAGCTTGGCCCTGGCTCTTGTCAGAATCACAGAGTAAATGCTTACCAGCTGCTGCAGAGGAGCACAGCTGCTCTGAATTTTTACCCCTGCATCAGGGTATCAGGGATCCTGCCACAGACGGAGATCTGCCCGGGCTCTGAGCTGCTGCCTTAGTGTCTGTCTGTAAACCAGGAGCCCTGCAACAGCTCCTGCAGCTTGGCAGAGGGCTTCTTTGGGAAGCCAGCCCGTTCTTAAAGCAAAGCAGCCATCAGCTGCCCAGTAAATATCCTAAATCAGTCCTAAAGTTCTAAGCGATCCCCTCAGCCTGTGATTCTCCATCCCACCAGGAGGAGATGGGGAGCGGGACCAGATTCCCCTTCCCCACGGTGAGATCTCCTGGCTCAAATCCCAGCGCTACAGCAGGGCTGCAGGCCCCGGCTCTATGCCCAGGGCGTTAACAAACCATATTTGTTAATCCCAGGCCTGATTCAAAAGCTGTTGAAATCCCAAAATCGCTGCTTTCAGTGGGGTTGGCTGGGTGCACACTCAAGTGAGAGGGGCCGGGCTCTGAGCTGGGAGCTCCCCGGCTGTGGGTGTCGGCAGTTCTCCCCCCGAGAACCTTGTCTCAGGGATGAAAAGAGCAATTCCTCTCCAGATAGGAAAAACAAGGGGTTGATACCCACACGTGCAGGAAACTGAGCAAGACTCACCCCTGAAAGCCCGGGCAGGTATTGCTTTTGGACTCTGTTTTTAGACCAAAAAAAGGAGTTCATTCAACTAGGCAAAGAACGTCACAGGAGGAGGAACCTCGACAGCAGAAGTACCTCAAGGGGCTGATCCTTCCTTTTGGGCCTTTTGTTGGTGGATGCGCAATCCAACAAAGCGTTGTCCTCATCATCTGAGAACACAGAGCCTTGCGTTTCACAGTTTGCCTGCCGGGGCTGCTCGTATTTATCGTATTTATCCTTCACATCTACTTAACGTGGCCGGTTACGGGCTAAACGTGGAGACAAAGCAGGAGGAAGATGAGCCATGGTTCGAGTCGTGCCCCGCCAAACCCCAGCTCACTGCAAGGCCATGCACCTCCCAGGATTAATGGTCAGAGGGTCACACTGCACACTCAGTAACAGCAGTTGAGGGGTTAGAAATCAAAAGGACCTCGTTTGCAAAGACGTGACAAGCTCTACCTGGATTATTTATGTGGAATTTAGATTAAATTCACGGTCTGGTTTTCTGGAGGTTGACTCTAGAAAGAAATTAGTTTGTTTGGCTCAGGGAAAAGTGGAATAACTGATTTCTTGAATTGCTGATTCATCCACCGTTCCTACATGTCCTGTTTTTTAGGAGCATCCTCTGAAGACACCAAGGGAGTGCTGGGGCCCAGCCTGGAGAGAGCTTCCTGGGGTTCACAAAGTGCAGCAGCAACACCTGGCTGCAAGCTGGGAGAGCTCCAGCCTAGAGCCCAGCCTAAAATCCACTGAAGTGAACCAAAAATTTCAACAGGCATTGAAGGGGCTCTCAGCAGGCTGTGTTGTTATGAGATCAGTGGGGAAAAGTCCTCTCCTGTCCCTAGAGCAAACCCCACAGCCTGCTGCCCCTGATGGATGTGAAGGCAGAGTGTGGGGCCGTGACTGCAGAGCACTAACACCTGCTTGGTGCTTCTCCTCCTCGTGCTTTACAACATGATCTTTGCAGGACTGGTTATTGGGACAGTGCATTTGCTGCCTCAAATCCAGGCAGTGAAAAAAGACGGTGTTTTCAGCGGCCGGCCCAAAGCAAGAGCTCCAGAGGGGACACCCAGCACCACCAAGCTCCCTGCCTCGCTGTGGGCAGTTTCTTCCCAGCAGGGCTGGAGCTTTCTGAGCTTAACTGCCAGTCACGTTTATTTTATTATTCTAAAACATGGCAGGAGTGGAAGTGTTTGGTGCTTAGATGACGTGAATCACAATTGCTGGGTCCCTTTTTTATAAACTTACATAGAAATGATGTTCTTGTCTCACAGAAATACTGTACTTCGTGTCTCAGCCTCACTGCAGGACTCTGCTGGAGCAAAGACTCCAGCAAAAGGATTCTTAAAAGTCTGATCACGACCGATTCACGACCCTTAAAGGCTCAGGTTGTGGCTGCTACAGGTAGAGTGTTTCTACCCCTGAACCACCACTCGCATGGGCAGGCTGGGACGCACCAAGACAGCTTTCAGGGAGAGCTGGAATTTGACTTTTATCCCAGTGCAGGGACGCTGTATTTTATTTCCAATCTTCTCCTTCCACGTGGGAAGTGAGATATCCAGAAGAAGCCTCGCTTGGGTCCTCTTGGCTGCAGGAGATGACCCTCGGTGCCTCTCCAAGCCAAGGGCAGAAGGAGACAAGCTTGTTTTAAAAGCTTTGTTCAGAGCTTGGGCACAGCCTGTAGGTGCTGCGAGCTGTGTTGTGCCTCCACGAGCAGCAGGGCAGATGCGCAGCACCCCCGTGGGCTCCTCCACTCCCCCCAGCACCCCGAGCATCCCGTCCCTGGCCTGGAGCTGGTCTCTGAAGCCTGGGGGAGAGCTCAGCCCCCAGGCTGGCTCACGCTGCTTCAACCCCACAGCAGAGAGGTTCCCAAAATCCCCTGGAAGCCGGGCCGAGGCTCCAGGCAGGGCTTCACCTCCAGGAGGCTCTCACTGCCCACCTCGGAGCCCTCTGGGTGCCTTCACCTCCCACCTCTCTGGGAAAACCAGAAAACAGCTGGGAAAACCGCTGCTGTCCCAGGCTGAAGCCGCTGCTGCCTCCTGCAAACATGGCTTTTTGGCATCCGGACCAGATCATAATCCTCTACGCCCTAAGGCAAGGCAAACCCTGACTGTAAGTGGTCTAAAGAGCCCTTAATTCCAGCCCCTCTCACCCTCTCCTAATTCCTTCCAAGGGAACCTGTGTAATATAACCAGCACGCTGGGTGGCAAGTCCTGAAGTTGGGCATATTGCAAGCTGGAGCATTTTGCAGAGCTGGGATCAAAGCTCTTAAATGCTCCACAGGGAACAGCCCAGCATGGGCAAGGAAACGTGGGGCCAGATCTTCGTCATTGTTACTCTCGGTGATTCTACACGGGCTGAAAAATCTCCCTGGCAAAACCCTTCTGACACTACAAAATGATTCTGGAGCTGGCTGCCTTGCCAGCACTTGCTCTGTTACTGACTAGATTAACTCCTATATGGGTTTACACACGTGTAACAGAGGCCAGGACCTCTCCCAGTAGCTCCAGACGAGCAAAGGACTTTGATAAATCAATATTTGGACACGGAAATATTTGGATACGGGAATACAGTGGGAATCAGGCTCCCCAGTGCTTTGGAGAGGTGGATCCCCTTTATTTTCCCAGGCAATATTTCTTGCTCTGGAAGTCCTGGGGAACTCGGACAAACCAGAGGCACAGACTAGAGCAGCAGGAACAAGGCGGTGTATTGTTAAGGGAAGATGAAGTCACTCCAAAGCTAAGCCTTTCTGGGGATCCTCCACGTAAGGAGCTCTGCACTTAGCAGGAGAGCAGCTATTACGTGATGGTGATCAGCTTCGTTTCCCTGGAACAAAGACAGATTTGCCATCACTTCCAAAAGGCACTGACCCAGGTCCCGTCCTTCCCCAACACTTCTCGCTGCCAAACCCAGAGCAGCCACAGAGCAGGGCCAGGCAGGAGCTCAGCTCTCTAAAGCTGAAGTCAAATGCAACCACGGCAAACCAACATCGTCAACACAGGCACCGGTTAATGCCAGCACAGCCCACGAGTGATTAGGTTGTTAAGTGCTAGGCTACTCCAAACACCTCGGAAGAAAACCCATGCGATCCGTAACACTTACATCAGTGTCCCGTAATATTTACATAGAGAAAAAGGAAAGAATAAACTGTTAGGGGAAGGCTTTTGGGTGGAGAAGGGGAAGGAGCATGGGTTCAGAGCACAGAGATCTTCGCCTTTGCTTTCATAACACCTGGGGTTGAACTGGAGGTTATTAAACAGCCATGGGTGTTTGGACTTGGTTGCTAAAATGCAAACGTACTCGAAGAGCCTACTGGTTTTCTGGGGATATTACTCAAATAAATATTAAAATATTTTTAAATACCGGAGAAACTCCCAAGTTGCCACTGGTACGGGTGCGAACTGACACAAATCACGCCTGTAAGAAATTGATTCAGCATTTAAGAGGGAAATTTCGAGGCGTAAAACGCCTGGAGCAACAGCAAGTCCTTGTTTGGCCTGTAAGCTCAGCGAAAGAAAGGTTAAAAAATATGTATCTGTAAATCCCCAGCACGAGAGCTGGGAGCAAAACTAGGTAGGAAGAGGAACGAGGTGACCCAGACTGTTTCAATGGTTTCATTCGGGGAGCTCTGACAGCCCCTGTGTAGGGCTGGCAACACCGAGGCCAGGCTGGCTGCCAGGCTGTGGTTCTCAAGGCATCTGCTGTGGTTTTGGTGGCTGGCACGGGGCACAGCCCTGCGGTGCCACGTCCACCAAACACTCCCCTTGGTCATTCCCAGAGTCCCTGCACGCTCCTTGCAACGCCTGAGGCACCCGATCAGCATTTCAGTGCCAAATCCCCCCTCGGACACATGCAGCCGTACTTTTCCTGATATCCACTGGATGATAAATCCCTTCACTCTCTACAAAGACTGAATTTTCCCCCCCCTCTCAGCCATGCCAAGGAAGCTCTCCCCAGCAGCACGGGTTAGTTGCAATCCCAGCACTGACTGGGGAATTGGTTATTTCTTAAAATTGGTAATTTCTTAAACACAAGGCCCAAGCAGGCTCATTGGACATCGCCCAGCACGTCAGCATTTACCAGAAGACAAGCAGACATCCCTGGAGATTTTCCCCCTGTCCCTCCCGAAGGGGAAAGCAAGCCCCCAGGGAATTGCCTTGTGTTCCTGGGGGCTGCAGGCTGCCTTTCCACAGGCCTTGGACGTGGAAGAGATTTGTCAGAAACGTGGCTGCAGCCCTGGGAGGAGCTCGGAACGAGGTTTTTGACCGAGTGAACAAGAGCAAGAGGAGCTGAGACAGCAGCTGTCGAGAAGACGCGGGAGGATGCCCACGCTCGCATTTCGTGGAGGTACCAGAGCAGGAGATGAAGGTCCTGAGCTGTGGCCCTTGGCCCAAGCTGCTGTTAACACATCGCTGCCTCTCTCAGGATCCTACTGAGGATATTACCTAGGATGTCTCAGGATAGTACCCAGTACCTCCTAAGAGCTGTGGGGTTGTTGTGAGTCAGACAGCAAGAGGAGCAATTCCGTTTCACCTGCAAGAGCACTGAGGGAACTGCTCCTGCCAAAAAGGCTGAGCTATGACAGCCCGTGACATCCTGCTCGATGTCAGGCTTGCCCACCTGCCCCTTTGGATGATAACCTCCTTGGGAGCGAGCACTTGGCGTGTTTGTGTCCTGAAAGCAGCCACCCAAAGGTTTGAACCAAGGGAAGATCCCTGCCAGCACTGCAGAACGACTCAGTCCTGGCTAAGCAAACTCGGCTTCTCTCTTCACCCTCTTTTCTTTGAGAAAGAACTCAAGGGAGCGGGCAGCCCCCGCCCATGCAGGCAGAATGGACCCTGGGGCTGGAGCCTTGCAGTATTCCTATTGACACGGGTTATGTCAAGGAAAAAAAAAAAAACAAGGCAGGCTGATCTGAGAGGCAGAGCACTCAATTTAAACCAGAGCAACACGACTTTGGGCCCAGTTGGTAAACGCGCTGGGCTAATTACCGCTGTAGCATCATTAAATGAGTTCCCTGAGATGAATTCGTGCTGATGAAGCACTTAGGGATTTGGTGATTCTTTTATAAAAACCTCCTAAAGAGGCAAATCCATAAAATCGGTTCAGGCTCAGATTAGAAGGGTGCTAATAATATGTCCTGTGAATCCGAGTGCTTCGGGTTTGGGTAAGCAGAGGCAGCTTTAAAAGGGCTTCATTCTCCTGGAATGGCACACTCAGTGTGCAAAGAGCTGGAAAAGGAGAACATGGAGGGTGACAAACCAGCTGCAGGGCTCAATTTGCCACCGATTTGGTGTGCAAGGGGACAGAGGGTCGGGCTGGGATCACCAAACATCACTGCTGCGTGATGCTGTGTGCACAGCAAACACGAAGCACATGAGCCGAGGTGCCCAGGAATTGCCAAAGTCTCTTTCCACCACCCCAAGTTTATAAATGTGAGCGGTGCTGGGCACAGAAAGACGTTTTCCAAAAACATCTCTAGCACAAAACGAAGCAGGGAAGAGTCCGTTCGAGCGTATTTCATCACACCAGGGTCTGCTCCTAGGCTCTGTGCCACTTATCCTGCCCATCCTAAACACAAATGTCCTGCCCATCACGCAGAAACGTGGGCCAGGCCTTTGGGAGCAGAGCAGGGCAGGAGAGAAAGGAGGGACGGTTTTCTCCAGGGAGCCCCCCGTGTCAGTCGGGTGAGCACTGCCATCAGCACACGCACACACACGGCTCACGGAGGGGCTCGCAGCCCAGCCTTCCCCTCGCTCCCTCCCTGGTGTTAGGGCAGGCGGTGAGTGAGGGGCAGCAGGAGCGAGCCTGGGGGACGCGGCCATGCCCGGCAGGGACGCAGGATAACCGGCACTCACCTCGGAGGAGTCGGCACACCGAGCAGCACGTGCACGCTGGAAGAGGAGCTGAGCGTTAGGAACTCACCCAGGTAAGCCTCGGGAAACGCTCAGCGGTGGCTTCCCCTGCTGGGAAGTCCCGAGGTGGACTCCAGGGCTCCCGTTTGTGTCTCTCCGCACCAGTGCAGAGCTCGGGGCTCACCTGAGGCTGTGCTGACGGGTGCTGAGGCTGCCACTGCGTGCCCCGGCCCTGCTCGCACATCACGACACAGGTTTTGTGCAGGGGCTGAGGCAGGACCTCTGCATGCACTGCAGTCACCCACAGGACTTCTGGAGGCATCCAGAACCACTTAGGTTGGGAAAGACCTCTTAAGGTCATCGGGTGCAACCTCTAAAATACATTCCTAGATCCCCAATCTTAAATCACAGGTCTGAGGACCCGTCCCGGGTCAAGAGCTGCTTGGCTGTGGCCTTCGTACAAAAGACAGGAGGCTGGGCCAGCTCGAGGGGTTTTTAGCAGGGTTAGCTTCTGATTTTACACAGAGTCTGCTGAGTTTTGTGGGTTTAGCTTCTGATTTTACATAGAAGGCAACTGCTCTCAATTTTGTGACGATTTATTCTTGGAGAGCTCCTACAACAAGATTTATGTGGGCTGTTCTCAGGCACCTTGCTAGAGTTTTTCTGGCGAGTGGAGACAGAGATACCCGGGCATCTCCCGAGCACTGATACTGCCACACCTCTGCTGTGTCCTGCAAAGCCCTCAGAGCTGGAGCTGGCCTTCAGCCCTGCCTCTCCTGTGCTTCTGCTTTGAGGTCACCCCAGCTGAGGCCAATCTCTGCCTGAGGAAAGCTTCAGCAGAAAGGGCACTCGCTCTGGGCACTGCGCTGGGATGTGATACTCGGCCCAGGCAGTGCCAGCTCTGGACACCGATGTCCCATCAAGCGAATGTGCTCGCTGGAGGATGTCCCTCTGACTGTCCCAAAATAAAGGCTGGCTCCAGCGCTCACACTGGAGGTTTCAGCTGACATCAGCAACCACAATATGTCTGTATCAACCCTGGGACTGAGCTCTGTGGCCAGAATCCCACTCCTCAAGTCACAGCAGGAGGGAACGAGCTTTACCTGCACTGCCTGGGCTGTCTCTAAGGCAATAAGATAAACTTACAAAGTGCAAAAGCCCCCCCCTGTAATACAGACACCTCTGTATGTGGGTTGTAACCAGGCATTTGCCAGAAAATCAGGATTGCCTTGAAAAATACTGGGAAATGTGGTTCTGGGGCTTCCAGATTTCTATAAGGACGAGCAGCCCCACGACATTTACAGTTCCCAAACACAAGGGGCAGCTCTGCCCGGAGGAGAAGCACGGGTTGGGACACACATCCAGGCTAAAATATCCCCGGCTGCCAGCAGGCTGCCAAGAGGCTAAATGGAGAAATGCTGAGCTAGGAGCGAAGTGAGGGATCGGGTAAAGAGGACAGGTGGCCGGCCCGCCGCACACAGGAGGGGCAAGCCCTGGGTGCGTGTGTTTCACGCACGTGTCTCAAGGCAGGGCGAAGCAGACGCTGCTCCTCATGTCCTCTGCGTGTGGCTTTCGGCCGGGTGCAGGGAGGAGGAGGAGGAGCAGGGTGTTTCTGTGGGATGGGTGTGAATACGGCTCAGCTGTCGGCACAAAAGGCAGCGGGGACGGCGGGTTAAGCTCGCCAAGCATCTCAGCTATTGCTCAAGCAACAGCACAGCTGCCTTCGGTGCCTGGCTAAAGGGTGGCTGCAGCTACTGAAAAGGCAGCAGAAGGTACAGGAAAGGAGGAGCTAACTCCCCTTGTCCCAAACTCTGGCATGTTCTATGTCTTGACCTCATGAGACACTCTTCGGAGAGCAAAAATAACCCTTCGCCCCTGGTCCCTGCTCACCACATGCCGAGCTCCTCATGCAGCAATTCCCTTCTGTCAGGAGGGAATTCAGAGGGTCACAAATCAGGCTAACCAGCACCAGCCACGTTATAAAAAATCACAACAGTGGAAATGAAACAGGCCGAGCAGTTGTTTACTGCAGCCAGGGTACAGCACGGTCCTGCAGCCAGCCTGTGGCCAGAGCCAAGCCCGGCGGTGTCAGGAGAGTTTTCTCGGTGGGCTTGGAAGCACGGCTGAGAGCTGTGAAACCAGAACCCAAGCCCCTCCTAGTGCTCACACTGTGGGAGCAGGTTTCATACCGACAAACCTGAGCTTCAGCTGTCTCCTGTGTGCAGGGGAGGCAGCAGACCTCTCTCCATCCCTGTCCTTCCAGATCACTTTCCTTTTAACACCGCATCTGCTCTTAAACACAGGACTGGGGCTGAGCAACACCAAGTCCCACAGCACATCTGGCTGCTGTTACAGTGCTCAGGGTGTAGGGATTCCTCTAACCTGTAACCTTGACCTAAAGAGCCATCTCTTGTCTCTGCCACGTTGCTTTAAGTGCGGCTGTCCTTCCATGTGCCACTTGTTCAGTGGCAAAGCTGGCTTGAGGAGCCTCCTGTTCCTCACCACTTGGCTTCATTCCACATCTCTCCACAGAGTTTTTTGGAGCTCCCCTGTGAGGTTTAGCAGCAAATTGGGCTGAGTTAAAAATAACCCCACAGAAACTGTAAAAGAAAGTATTTCTTATCGGAACCAAACGCTGAATTAATTCACTGCAGGTCCCACAAGCCCCTGGCTTAACCAACAAGAAAAAATATAGACGTGTAAGGAGAAAGGTCAACACCCAAGAAACCAAGACCAGGAATGCTGCCAGAGCTGTCACAGGCAGCAGTGTGGGGCAGTGTGTGCGGGAGGGCCGGCAGCAGCACTGCTTCCCCACGACACCCTCCCAGCTCGGGGACTGCCACAACCCGAGGCCAAGAGCAGCAGGGCAGCTCCCCGGCAGGATTTCGTGTGAAAATCAAAGAGATGTCTGACAGCATGAGAAAATAACTCCTGATATTCCCAGGGCTGGCTGGCCTGCTCCATGGCCTGAGGGCAGCTCTTCTTATCGTAAGGCTCCTGTTCTCTCCTTGATGCTGCTGCCTCTCGTCCTGAGAAAATGAAGAGCCTGGGCTAGATGGCAAACAGCTTCTTCAGCCCTTGTGCACCCCTGAGAGCCACAGGAGGGAAATGCAGGGAGTTTTCAGAAATGTTACAAAAGCAGTGTCGCAGGCAGTGTGTGTGCGCACTGCTTCATCAAAACCTGTAACCCCTGCACAACTGAGAGATGCTCTCACACGCTCCCAGGCACGGAGATGCGCTTCTGAGCATGTCCAGACAAAATAACACTTGGGGTTCCTGTCCCTGCTGCACCTACCGATCCTTTGGAAGCTCAGGCAGTGGCTTTGGGAGCTGCTCTTGCAGGGGATTGCAGTGGGTTGGTGGGAATGGAGGGTGCAGGGAAATGGGTGAGTGCAGGAGCACTGCAATGGGCAAATGGCAGAAGAAGGGCTATAGGCACAGCGCCCAAATCATCACCATCCCAGCACACCCACCTGCAGTTTCTCAGATGCCTGGATTGGAAAATAAAGGCTAGAATAAAAGAAAATATAAAATGGGGACGTTTTGGTTGGCTAGAAACTTCTCAGGAGGTAGTGACAAGGCAGAGCGTTGTTATTACGACTGAGAAACCTCCTTGAGAAATGGGGATCGATCCACAGGCAGCACTTTTTCACTGATCAGGTATTTTACAGGGTATATTCACTGATGTGAGGTGTACAGGAAAGCCACGTGAGAAATATTCTAAGGTATTGACCCTGAAATGCAGACCCTTCCTCTTGAGCTCCACTCTGCCTCTCTTGCATACACAGGACCTGTTTGTTCAAGACTTCCCTGAAAGCCTCAATAAAGCAGGATTTCTACTGCAGGCAGCATCTGCAGGCCCAGCCAGGCTCTCTATTAACGTAAGCTGGTTTTAGGTATCCCAGCTACTGCTGTCAGACCTTCTGGGGGCTGGGGGCTTCCAAGACCTTTTCAAGAAAGCAAAGCCCTTCAGCTGAGTCATCCTCCTGTCAAACAGGCCGGGGAATTTTTGCTGACTCTCTCTGATGTCAGGCCGAGTCAGTGCCATTATCTCTAAGCCAGGAATATAAAGGAGAAGGCTAAAATTTCTGTGCAAAAACAAAATCCATCAAAATATCCATCTAAACAAACATGGGAGGTGAAGCAACAAGGCTTCTAGGCTTGGTGTGCCTATAACAGCGCTGGCTCCCCCAGAACACAACACTCAAGGTGTGATACTGTCTGACTGAGAGCTCACACTCACTGTGATTTTGTTCAATTCTCTCAAATCATTCTGGCTACACAAAACAGGAGAGATCAGGGCCACTTCTTTCACTTAACCTGATTAAAAGGGACAGCAAAACTCTGGCCACAGACTTCCACCCAGCACGATGCAGCCACCCATGGGTGAAATCCCCGGCTGGAGGTGCCTGGCTGTGCTGGCTGAGGGAGGTCACAAAGGGAGATAGGAGAGAGAATTCTCAGAAGATTTTGCAAATCTGTGTCAATTTCATTAAGAGAAGAATTAAAACCAAAATCTCAATTTTTTCAGAACAACAACAAAAAAAAAATCTGATAAACACTAGACTCAGTTTGAAAAATTGATGAACAGATCAGTTTTTCACAGATCCACTTTGACATTTCCTCCTGCAGTACAGAAACCAGATCAAAATCAGAAAATTGTCCGTGTTAAGAGCTGTTTGCTGCCTTGAGAAAAAAAATCGAAAAAAAAAACCTACAAAGACTGCTCTACATACCCTGGTATTAAGTAGATTATGCTTTAATTGTGCCATTTGTTATTTTGCCCTAAATAACATGTGATTTGGTTTTGATTTTTTTTTTTTGAGTAGGAGTTTTCTATTCTGTGTGACCACTTTACCTTCAGACTGATTACTACAAGCAAAAGCAACATGTGCTACATGCATACAAGACCCTACATATAAAACCAAATATAACCCAAATAAAACCACTGCAAAGCTGCAATAAAATTAGCTGTTGCAAAATACCTATAAAGAAAAAATATTCAACAGATGAGGCTAAAAAAATAAAGAGAAGTCTACGAGCTATAATTCTCAGCATTTGTAAAGGGCTTGAAAGAAATTTTTAGGAAGGAAGAAAACCCCATTTCTAACACTTCCCAAAATTAAAGCAAACTACAAGGGGTAGAAATCTACACAGGCTTGGGACACAATGAATCTCTGCACAGACTTCAACACGATGAAACTTTTAAATTTCGAACTTACCAGCCCACGTTTCAGAAACTATCAAGACAGGCTTGCAACCCTCTGTGGTTTCTCATCCCAGCAGTCGAGTTGCATGATCTTTGGCAGTGTCTGGGAATTTCTGCTTGGGACAACGCTCCATCTCTCAATTTTTTAGCAGAACTAATCTGCACAGGTATACCTAATTAAATGTTTCGGATCTA
Organism: Anas acuta; assembly: GCF_963932015.1. NCBI lineage: Eukaryota > Metazoa > Chordata > Aves > Anseriformes > Anatidae > Anas > Anas acuta. The sequence continues at coordinate 6,061,201 of NC_088982.1, read as the reverse complement.
GGCTCACTAAGATTTCTTGAACCAAGCTTGAAATACATTTTCACAACCAAATCCTCAGGAACGGATTTTATTCCCCCCATGCTGCTTCTCCCCCGTGTTCTTTCAGAATTTGAAAACAAACCTTTGCTTTTCAGGGACACTTGCTTTCCGTAACAGCACCTGTGCACACATCCTTATAATAAATAGCTGTCAGACCTTGGTCTCTGTTTCTAGCAGTGCTTTGTACAGGTTTTATTTCTCATCAGGCTTCATCAGCGATGAAGTTCTTGACCTAGGGCTGTCAAGGGACAGCTACTGTACTGTTCAGTAGAAGTAAGAGTCGGACTAATTCAAACCAGATATCCATTAGAACTCACATTTATGTTTAGATAGCACAAAAGAGAGAGGTTGTATCACCATACGGAGGCTCTGATGATAGTTATGACCCTTGCCCACTATCTTGCATTCTTATCCCTGCTTTTGACACTTCCATTAGCCCCTCTTGTTGAAAACCCTCCACTGCTTGCACTTAAACCTTACAGCTCAAGTTGCAAAGACTGATGCTGGCCCCCTTGCGTGCCCACATCCAGCCCTTGATACCAGCCAGGAATAGCAACCACCAAACGACGATACTGTTCCCTCGTCAGTGCACAGTGTGGCTGTGTCCTGCGAGCTCTGGTATGCGCTGCCTGCCATGGCTGTTTCTGTATCTTGCTGCCAAGGGCATGACTTCATTCGGCTGCGTGATGTTCCAGACAACACACCGCTGAAAATAGCGCTGGCACTTACCTGAGCTGCCAGTGCCTTCCGATGCACTTCTGGATGGTTTTGGCTGGCTCTGTTTGCTACTTGTTCGTACAGTGACCGACGGAGGAACAGTGCTGCTGCTGTCTCCACGGATGGTCGAGAGGTCCTGCATGCTAAAGCTCCTTAGTCTCTCAGACAAGGCTCCCTGCCCCTGGTTAAACAAGCAAGCAAATAAGACACACAAAAATTAGATCAAACTGTAGTTTGAACCGTTCTTCTCCCTAGCTCATTGAAATCCATCAGGAAAATAGGAAGAGAAAATATTGCCTGGTCCGGTAACCTAGAGAGGACATAAATGAGTTGTTAAAAACATCATTTCACTCTCTTTGCCCTTCTTTTTGCAGTGGTTTCTATGCACAAATTGGGATCATTCAAAATTTTGATGGACAGCATCTCTGATTCTTCACTCAGTCATTTCAGCTCAGAGAGGTCTTGGCCACATCTGACGGAGCAGGATGTTGCTGAGTCTTTCTTGCAGGTACTTTTCTTCATTAATATCTTAGATAAAGAGGTCCTTGGCCTCAGAAATGCAATTAAATGGTCTACATCAAAATAACTTCCTTTTAAAGGTAATTCTCCATGATGACATTCACCCAGCAGCTCTCAGTTATACAGAGAATTTCCAGAGCATGGAAGATTTGAAATCTTAAGGTAATAAAAAGTTATTCTTAAATGCAAAGAAACATTTTGGTGCTTTTTCATGTAGTTTAAGGAATAAATAAACTCACACACTATTTTTATTTCTTTTTAGACTAGCTCTCAATCAAGAAACAAACATATTCCTTGGTGAAACGAACAGAGCTGTTCTTTCTAAATGACGGTTCACTTAAAGGACACCTTATATTAAAACTACATCTTATCAAAAGGTTGGTTATCAGTGCACGTCTTCTTGAGTTCTGTGATCCTCAGATCCTCATACAACACAATGCCACAGAGCAAGAATGTCAGAAAGTAGTCAATACTGAACCTACCTGTCCTTCTCTGTTGGCTGCATTAGGTGATATTCAGCATATAAACTGATATATATATATATATATATATAACTGATAAAAAGTACACTTGGGTTTTAATTTTACACAGAGCCTGGCTCTAAAATTATTTCTGCTGGTGTCAGTTAAGAAAAAACAAGACACCCTACCCCACAGTACGACTGCACAGCCAGATCCCTAGCAAGAGATGGTTGGGAGCAGTCAGACCACCAAACAATATTTTGCTGCTGCAGAATGACTGGAGCAGCAAAGCCAGGGGCTTAGCAATCGCTAAGGTGGTGTAACACGAGCGCTGTATTCCTCTTGTGCTACCAGCTCAAGTGTCAGCAGCACGCCAGCTTTTAACCCCCTCTCAGCCAGCTCGCCCAATATTACTTCCCCAGGAATATTTTAATTCCTTTTAAT